>NC_133370.1:30907576-31282502 GCF_049309525.1 Garra rufa
ATTTGAGTTAATTTAAGTTTTAGTAATTTTAGTAAACTTATTTAAGTTACTTGCCAAGGCAACATTTTTGTATAATTTATTATTTATTTAATCTTTATTTCAGTGAACAAAAATAGTATTGTAATAGTTTCAGTTTGAGATAATACTGTAACAACACTGGTTTTGTGCAGAGAGCGGGTGTTCATCCATACTTTGGCTGCACTGTTATGATTCTCGCTTTCTGTCAGCCTATAATGGCTGCATTCAGACCAGCTCCAGATTCCTCAAGGTAATGACTCCTCGGTTAACTTGAATTTGCATCTTGGTAGCTTTTGCTTACATATCTGAAGCATAACATAACACAACACAATAATTTCTTTTTCCCAGGCGATGGATATTCAACTGGTTCCACTGGGGTGTTGGAAATGCTGCTGAAATTACTGCAGGTGAATTTGCTCTCTGTAATTTTGCTGTTTAGGAGGTTTTATCTCAAATCACTTCCTATCAGTAATATCAAATTCAGAAGCTTTTTTTAAAATATAAAGTTATTTCTTTATTATTATTATTTCAGGGGTTTCCATGCTTTCTGGAATAGGGCAACAGTCTCTTTTGCTGCCTTACCCGTGGACCACAGGGGTTCTCGCTACTTTTGTGGTTTGGACCATTGTGTTAAAGCTGGTGTTAACACTTCATAAGCGTGGTGTTATTAGAAAAGGTTTGTATATGTAGCTCATTTTCACATTTAATGTTTGAAAGACTGTGCAAAGGCAGTTTAACCTCATTTAGTTTGAAAGTTTTAGGTTTATAAGTCACAAGCTGCCATCTGATTCAGCTGGATGTACAGTGCATGTTCCCTCTGCCTGTGGTTCAGACATAAATTGCAAGATAATTCAAACTGAGAGTGAAATGAAGCAGAATATGTTGTTCCTTATGCATTTCTATATATGTTTATCAATGTTTCTTGTTTCAGCAGAGAGTGAAAATGAAGATGAACTTCCAGTTCTCTCATACATTATGGGGGACGTAAACCGAGTAAGTTTACACTTTACTCAAACATAATGGTAGAGATGAAAACACTAAAGGAATAGTTTCCAAAAATGAAAAGTTGGCTAAAATTGACTCACCCTCAAGCCATCCAAGAAGTAGTTTAGAAGTTTGTTTCTTCACCTGAACAGATTTGGAGAACTTCAGAATTGCATTACTTGCTCTGCAGTGAATGGGTGCCGTCAGAATTAGAGTCCAATCAGCTGATAAAAACATCACAGTAATCCACAACTAACCATATGATTCCAGTCCATCAGTTAAAATCCTGCAAAGCCAAAAGCTGCGAGTTTGTGAGAAAGAAATCCATCAATGTGGCTTTTTTAACAACTTTAAACTGTTGCTTCTAAGTCTAACGATTCTTCCAACAAGGATTCATATTTTATCTGAGAGCAACAGTTTGAAGTTAAAAAATGTCTTGATAAATTTCTTACAAATGCACATCTTTCTGTTTACAAGATGTTAATTGGTGGACTGGAGTTGTTTGGATTACTTGTGGATTATTGTGATATTTTTATCAGCTCTCACTCTGACGGCACCCATTCACTGCAGAGGATCCATTGGTGAGCAAGTGATGTAATGCTATTCCAAATTTATAAAGATGCAGAAACAAACTCACCTACATCTTGTATAACTTAAGTTTTAAGTAAATTTTGCATTTTTGGGTAAACTTTTTCTAGTTTAATTTGAATAAAAAAGTCTGGTATTGCAATATGCACAACAAAAAACAACCATCAAGGCTTACCATAAAGTTAAAAAACAACCATATACACTGTTCTTTTAAGCATCTTAACCAAATGCTCTTATTTCTGCTTCCACAGAATACTAAGTTTAGAGTGGCTATCCTTGCTGTTTTTGTGATTGGAAACTCAGCATTCTGCATCTCGCTGCTCGCCGCCATAGGGAATGTATAACCAACATATGAATCCTATGGCAGTACAGAAATTGGAATGAAGACTTTATAATTTATACAGCACGTCATTATGAGTTTCATTTTATTCAAGGTTTGAACAGTATTTTGCATTGAAAACATCCTGCAAGGAAGAAACATATATATTAAGACATTTCAAACATGAATATTATGAAGTAAAATTCACACATCTTTTAAATTATTACTTTCACTGAAGAAAAAACATTTACATATGCAGACAATCAAAGCATAACATATTTAAAAGGCGCACAATGTAATTATTGTACAGAAGCCAGCTACTTGTCTTGTAACACCTCTGGAAGCTACATCCACAATATAATTTATTAGACATTCCAAGCAGCGGTCTTCTCTTGTCTTAAATTGCACTTTTGATCAGATTAAATCATAGATGAATGTATTTTAGCTTCTGCTCTTCACTGTGTGAAATTAGAATAATAAATGTCTCAATGTTTGGCATACTTTTTGTACATAGTGCAATTTAGGAATACATTATGGTATAAATTCTTCATCTGGAATAATATAAAAGTATATCCAGGATTGAAAATACTAGCTTCCAAAAAATGTAAAAAGGTATGACATCAGTTGTTAATATTTTTACTCACCTATCAAGTTCCAGGTTTGTACTAGTAATGAATATGTAACTCTAAAACTATTTGCACATGCTTATACTGTAATGGAAACACGATTTGTGCTTTGATGCTTCATTTAGGCAAATCATTCAGTCTTCCTGCTGATGATTGGCAAAGATACCTGCTTCCCACCTCTGGGCCAGGGCACTTTTCCGTCTGACTCGAGGGAACGGTGCCTCAGGGAACTAAAGGAGAAAGCTTCACCTGTAAAACTGCATGCAGTTTCCAGTTTCAAGGTGAAATGGGCACAGATCAATGAGATGTCAAAGACGTGCGAATGAAAAACAGAAAGAAACACTGCAATGGAATTCATGACAGTTATATATGATACATGAGAGGACAAACAGAAAAATATGTACAGTTCAAAATTCTGCAACTTTGAATTATAGCATGCCTTAATTTAAGTACCTTGTGGTCGCAGGACAAAGCGGAGCGATCCATTTTGCGCGTCTTTGATGGAGATGAAGGGGATGACTTCGATTTTGCTGGCACTTCTCCTGTAAAGAGTCCAAACAAGAGAAAAGACATTTACTGAACTACCTCTTTATGTAATGACATCAATTAAAAGGATAGTTCACCCAAACATTAAAATTACCCCATGATTTACTCACCCTCAAGCCATCTTAAGTGCATAGACGTTTTTCTTGACCACGGAAGTCACGCCTGACTACCTGAAGAATGCTTTGCATTTCCGGTCCCCAGTGTTTCTAGTCAAACTAGCATATATTTCGAGTTGATAATCAAATTTTAAACCTATTTAAATGTTTTTAAAAAGCACATGGCTCTATAGCGCCATCACTTGTCAATATCGCAATGACATTTGTCAGTTTGTCAGTGCCTCACTCCACAAAGTTTAATGAGTGTGTAAATGACACGAAGCTGCCGACCTTAGCTACATTAAAAACAGATGGTGGCTATTTGAATAGGTTCCTATGGAGACCGGAACAGAAGAGCCTCCAATCTGACGTTAGAATTCGTAATGGCGGTGCTCATGGTTTACTCAGGAAAAAGGTCTATATGACTTTCTTTTTACAGACAAATACAGTCGGAGTTATATTAAAGGGTTAGTTCACCCAAAAATGAAAATTAGCCCATCATTTACTCACCCTCCAGGCATCCTAGGTTTATGACTTCTTACATACGAATCCAGTTGGAGTTATATTAAAAAATATCCTGGCATTTCCAAGCTTTGAAGTTGCACGAGCGGGTATTTCTCTTAATCAGTCCAAAACAAGTACAATAAAGTGCATCCATCCATAAAAAAGTGCCTCAAAATATCTGTACTTAAAATGTAAGAATCACTTTATCCTAGATTGCGCCAGTTGTTCGTACACGGAAGCAGTTCCGAACGGGTGACGTAAAACGTTGGCTTCGCGTATGCGCTATTCGGGAATGACGAACACGAATGCGCCATGGAGAGAGGTAAACACATTACAAGTGAGGCACTTTTTATTATTGATGGATGCACTTTATTGGACTTGTTCTGGACTGATGAAGAGAAACACCCATCTATGCAATTCTAAAGGTCATTGCACACTGAGTCAGAAATTTTTGTATGCGTTTTTTTCTCGGGTTTTTTCGTCCTTTCCTATCAAAATGCTTGCTACGGATGCGAAAACGCAGAAAAGTGAACCTGATCCGAACTTTAATATGAAGGATGAAAGTTTTGGAGGCAGTGTGTAAACGTGATTGACACAACGTGAGGTCGTACTTTTTCTTTAACATGCAGAAATTTCAGATGACAATTTTGGACTTGGATTGGTGTGCAATGATCATAAAGCTTGGAAATGCCAGGATGATTTTTTAATATAACTGATTGAATTTGTCTGAAAGAAGGAAGTCATGTACACCTAGGATGCATGGAGAGTGAGTAAATAATGGGGTTATTTTAATTTTTGGGTGAACTAACCCTTCAAAAAGGTACTGGCCCTTCCAAACTTTATAATGGCAGTGAATGGGTGTTGAGATTCTAAAGTCAAATAAAGTGCATCCATCCATCATAAAAAGTACTCCACATAGCTATACGTATGTGTGTATACAAGAGAATGACGTTCCAGCGGATGATGTAGGATGTAGGCATGGCATAAGCTCCAGTGAGAAGTGACAAACACGGAAGTGCAAAGGAGCGAGCAAAACAAAACAATTGTCACAAATTTGAAAGTACAAAATGAGGATTTTGAGGACTAAAGAAAGATGTTGGAGGATTTCGATATAAGCCAAGAGAAGACTGGTTTTCCTTAGCTTCCTTTGTATTCATAAACAAAACTTGATTCTCGCAAGAATAGCATATTCTCACCAGAGCTTACGTTATGCCTATGTCCTACACCATCCACTAGAATGCCACTCTTTTGTGAACACACATACGACAGTTAGCGGAAGCTAAAGATTATGGATTATAAAGTTTTAAATATGGATATTTTTCTTACACAAACACATCGATTTGCTTCAGAAGGCCCCCATTCACCCCCCATAGCCATGTGAAGTACTTATTTTTTGCACGTTACTGGACTTCTATTGAACTATTGAATCTCAACTCACTGCGATTATAAAGCCTGGAAGAGCCAGGACATTTTTTAATATAACTCCAATTGTATTTGTTAAAGGAAGAAAGTAATATACACCTAGGATGGCTTGAGGGTGAGTAAATCATGGAGTAATTTTCATTTTTGGGTGAACTATCCCAAAGTAAATATGCTAAATGTGTTACCTGGTTTCTCATAAGTGAAATTCTGCAGTTGGTTGGGAGACACGAGGACTGTGTCATATCTCTCCTTTACATATAGTTGTGCTCTCTGCCTTCTAAGCTCCTCTTCTCTTTGCCTCACCAACTTGATCTCCTGATCCACCAGAGACTGGGTGCTGTGGGAGCGCAGTTTGAAGAAGGGATTGTTCTGAAAGGTGCTCTCTTGTGTCTCTTGACATGCAGTGCTCAGGCAGAACTCTGAGGCACTTCGAATGATGAGATTCGACGTCTCCAGGATAATGACATTATTCATGTCTGATGGCCATTCGTGGAAGCTGCTCGTCCCTGGAGAAAGCATCCCACCTTTTCCTCCGCTCCGTGGGCTGGTGGGGTACGAATCCGGCTCAAGTATAATGACATTGTTGGCAGTCATTTCATGGTATGTGGGATTCTTTCCAGATGAAGCGCTGACGGACAAAGTTGGAGTTTTTGCACTAGGAGACCTCTGAGATCTGCATCTGTCCTCTGGTGTGTCAAACATCCGTCCTTTCTCTCCAGGCTCTGACCTGCTGTGGGGAAGAACACCAGGCCTGGGTTTAACTTGCATAGTGTCACCAGCAGACATCTTTGCCATTGCCCTCTCCCGTCTGAAATTCTCCTCTCGCTCGAGAGCTTCACGAATCTCCCGCTCTACTGGAGTTTCTGGCTCATCGTAAGGAGACCTGTAGCTTGTGTCATCAAGACCAGAGTCTTCTGAACAGGGGCTGAATTGAGTGTACTGGTAATCCCCCAGACCAAGACTCTCTATGTCAGGATCTCTTCTGGAGCGATCAATGTTGCGGACAGGTGTGTACATGAAGTTATGTCCACCCTGGCAAGATGCCTGCCTCATCACTGGCCGGTGCACCAGACCCTTTGTTTGCTCTTCCATCTTCTGCCACTGCTTGCGAGTCACCCTGAAATCCAGATGTTCTGTGCTAACATTCTCGCTTTTTATATCCTGAACCACGCAGAAGTCTTTTGGCAACTTTTTGTCGAGCTCTGAAGTTGAACAGGACAGGCGCTGAAGGCTGTGCTTTGAGGTTTTACCAAGCTCTTCCTCATCCTCTGCAATCTTGGTTAAACTACAATAATGGGCCGAAGAGTCTAAAGAAATATCTTGCAGCTCACATTCAGTGGGACACTCTGGTTGCTCCAGAATCTCACTTTCATTAATGCTCAAAGTCAAAGCTTCATCTTCAAGTTCAGCATTGCTCTCAATCGTTTCATTGTCTTCCTGCCTTGCTTGGTCTTCTGAGTTTACCTCTGCTTCATCCATACCCAAAAGATCACCGTTCTCTTCAATCTCTCCTTTATCAACAACTGGTGGACCTAAAGACCTCCACGGCTCATCAGCATCACTGTCTGATGAAATTATTGCCATCTCCACAAGCAGACAGTCACTTAGGTCATCTCGATCCATATCTGGGCAAGATTCATTTGGGGCTTCAGAAATCACCAGCTCATTGATTTGCTGCTCCAGCACAGATTCTTCAGGTGCTTCAAGCACTGATTCTTCTTGAGCTTCAAGCACAGATTCTTCTTGTGCTTCCATCACTGATTCCTCTTGTGCTTCCAGAACAGATTCTTCTTTTGCTTCCATCACTGATTCCTCTTGTGCTTCAAGCACTGATTCTTCTTGTGCTTCCAGCACTGATTCCTCTTGTGCTTTTAAAACAGATTCTTCTTGTGCATCCAGCACAGATTCTTTTTGAACGTCAAGCACTGATTCCTCTTGTGCTTCAAGCACTGATTTTTCTTGTGCTTCCAGCACAGATTCTTGAAATTCAAGCACTAATTCCTCTTGTGCTTCAAGCACTGATTTTTCTTGTGCTTCCAGCACAGATTCTTGAAATTCAAGCACTAATTCCTCTTGTGCTTCAAGCACTGATTTTTCTTGTGTTTCCAGCACAGATTCTTCTTGAACTTCAAGCACTGATTCCTCTTGTCCTTCAAGTACTGATTCTTCTTGTGCTTCCACCCTCTCCTCAGGTTCATCATGTTCTTTCTCCTGGGCATCATCAACATTGTTGATTTCCATTTCTTCTTCTGGTTTGTCATTCACAAGAGGCTCTTCATGAGACTCAAAGGCCAAAGATGCAATGCCAGGAGGCTCATTTTGTTCATTGACCTTAACCATAATGCCTTCTTGAGAGTCTTTGCTTCCATCAGATTCACCTGAGCTGTCACATTCATTAGTTATGGCTTTGTTTTCCTGCCCGTCCAGATCTTCATGGGGTTTTCTCTGTGAGGTATCCAGGCACTCTGAGAAATATGCAACAAAACAGTCATTCACCTCCTCGGTGAATTGGCATGTCTGGTCCTCTGTACAACCAGGATCCATTTTACAGTCTGTTAGATCAGCCATTTCTGAAAGCTGGCTGGTCTCCATGGTGACTGCTTCAGAGAGGTATTCCTGCTCTTTTTGTTGCTGATTTACAGGGGTGCTTTTGTCTTCATTTAGTTCAGTTCCATATGACCTTCGCACACCAGCTGTGGCTCTCTATGAAAGTTACATCAAAAAGAGCTGTTCAGTATTAAAGGAATACCAAACTTAGGAATACAAAAATCAATGAACACATCACACACCAACATTTTTTCTTCTAGTCTTGCTACTTGAAAAGTTCTGGATGCAATTAAAGTCAACATTAAGCTAGAAGAACCAGCCCTGTGCTGTTTCTAGCAGAACTGCACAGTGTCACTTTAGTTTGATCAAGCTATTCTTGTATTCATGCTGTGAGATATAAGTGGGTGGACCTCTCTGTAGCAAATAACCATGAGAAGTGGTTTCTAACAGCATGCAGTCTCAAAGTGGGCTGAAAATCTACATTAAAGTAAGTTTTAGAAGCCTCACAGAAAATCTGAGCCACAAAGTATGTGACTTCTAGTGAACATTCTTCTTTAATTTTACCCTCATTTAGATAATTTTGGTATTTTTGAAAGGTTAGTTTATACAACAATTAAAATTGTGTCATTAATTACTCACTCTCATGTCGTTTCAAACCTGTAACACCTTTGTTCAACTTTGGAACACAAATTAAGATATTTTTGATGATATCTGAGGGCTTTTTGACCCTGCATAGACAACAACGCAACTTTTATGAAGCTAAACAAAAATAACGACTTTATTCAACAAAAAATATCTTCATTTGTGTTCAGAAGATCAACAGGTTTGGAACCACATGAGGGTTAGTAATGACAGAATTTTATAAGCCTTAAAGGAACACTCCACTTTTTTTGGAAATAGGCTCATTCTCCAACTCCCCCCGAGTTAATAAGTTGATTTACTGTTTTGAAATCCATTCAGCCGTTCTCCTGTTCTGGTGATATCACTTTTAGCATAGCTTAGCATTGATCATTGAATCCTATGAGACCAATAGCATCGTGTTCAAAAATGACCAACGAGTTTTGATATTTGTCCTATTTAAAACTTGACTCTTCTGTAGTTATATTGTGTACTAAGGCCGGCGGAAAATGTAAAGCTGCGATTTTCTAGGCCAATAAGATTAGGAACAACACTTCCATTCCGGCGTAATAGTCAAGGAAGTTTGCTGCCGTAACATGGCCAAAGCAGGCGCAGTAATATCACGCAGCAAACGTGACCAACTGAATGCACAGGGAGCGTTCCTCGTTAGAAGTTATACCAGCTGGGAACTAATTTCAGGCGTTGTGTGATATTACTGCGCCTGCTGCGTCCATATTAAGGCAGCAAACTTCCTTGACTATAACACCAGAATGGGAGTCTAGTTCCTAATCTTATCGGCCTAGAAAATCGCATCTTTACATTTCCGCCGGTATTAGTACACAATATAACTACAGAAGAGTCAAGTTTTAAATAGAACAAATATCGCAACTCGTTGGTCATTTTTGAACGCAATTCTATTGGTCTAATAGGATTCAATGATCAATGCTAAGCAAACTTCCTTGACTATTAAGCCAGAATGGAAGTGTAGTTTCTTATCTTATCGGCCTAGAAAATCGCATCTTTACATTTCCGCCGGTCTTAGTAGACAAATATCGAAACTCGTTGGTCATTTTTGAACACGATGCTATTGGTCTCATAGAATTCAATGATCTATGCTAAGCTATGCTAAAAGTGATATCGCCAGAACAGGAGAACGGCTGAATGGATTTCAAAAAGGTAAAACTCAACTTATTAACTCGGGGGGAGTTGGAGAATGGGTCTATTTCCAAAAAAGTGGAGTGTTTCTTTAAAATAAGATGATGAGCTAATTCAGCTGGGGTTAATTAGGGAGACATCCAAAATTCCATGCTCTAATATCCAGTAAATCAAAAGCTTCTATGGCAAATTGTGATCACAAAAATTAAGCTCAAGCATAAATAAAGTGAAGTACACTTCATACTTGAAAGTATTGTTAATCCAAAAGCATTAAATGTCTGCACTCAGTTACAAGAACTAGTTAAAATTATTTTAAATGTCTAATTCACCATTTATCACTTAGCAGTTTGCTATTCCATACTGTTCTGCTTCAGTGCTTTCACTCATAAAATATAAAGCTCACAGTATGTGGATGATCACAATGCCATTTTATATAACACTGTCACCGTCATAATTTATTGGCAAGATATAATTTCAGAGGGTCTGTTTTGCGTTTTTTTCCCTGAAAAGTAGTGGTTGCTTGGCAACATGCTGGATTTGAGGAGGCTGTCCTGTTTATGAGCCACGCAGAAGCAGCTCTCTAGTCAGAGCCAACCTTATCAAAGTGCCATGCCGTAGGTTTATTATGGCTATCAGCCTGAGTTTATCCAGTAAGAGAGACAGAGAAACAAATCTATTGCTCATATCGAGCGGATGAGATGTTCTTTTATACATGCCTGCTGGAGTTGTGACCACCATTAACCCCAGACTCATCCTGCCTGTTTTGGAAAATACATTTCTGATGTCTGAACATTACATGCACTTTGCCAGAGGTGGAATTCTGCACAGCGCAAAGTGATGTCATCAGAAATCATCCAATAAGTTTGACTGTTACATTAAAGAGATAGTTCACCCACAAATTAAGATGTGTTGGACTAACATCTTCAGTGAAAATGAATGGTGACTGATGCCATTCTAGCTAACATCTTTTATTTTCCACAGAACGTAATATGGGTTTGCTTTTGATGTGAAAGTGAATTATCCTTCATCCATCTAATCTCCTGTAAATGATACTTAAGTGACTTTGATTAGTGAAAAATCGAAGTGTTTATAATTTGTTATCACTACAGTGTTACTGCAAGCAGATAAGGAATGTATTGCCAATCAGTCACGAAATGTCGGATGGAGACAACGCAGCACAACAACTCTTTTAAAATACATCGGACACTCTGCCAAACACGACAGTACAAAAAATGCAGCACACCGAATTCCTGCACCATTCCCTCTTCGTGCCTTGCGCATGCAGATGTTCGCCAAAGCAGATACGGATGCAACAGATGCACAAAGCTTCAGTATTTTCATACCTACCAGCAGCTTTAAAAACAGGAGCCAAACGGATATCATCTCAAATCTACCGCAATACGCACATGCCTGTATAATTTGTACAGATAACGCGAGTAACCAAATGGCGACGCGTCGGGAGTAATTCATATGGTTGCACTCGAAGAGGGGAAATCAAGCTCGCGACCAACTCCTGTTCAGACCTATCGATCCAGCAGCGATTGTCAAAGGTGAAATAGAGCAGATAGAACAGATATTGACAGAAACGGCCGCAACTGAATGTCTGAGCCCCGCCAGCACTGGTTGCACTGAGCTACAGATCCGCTCTGTCCCTCTGGGCGCCCACACTTTCTCAACCAACTATTGAACGCTTGGCTTTGCCCACGCGATTATGAACATACAGTCCATAATTCTGATCAAGGTCACTCTCGCTGTGTAACATTATTCTCACATGTTTTATATGTATATGTGTATGTACTTTAATACTTGATACTTATTGGCTAAAATCTATTCAGTAACAGGTATTTCTGAATAACGACTGTTGCAAAACGATACAAATAACCGCTTATCCGAATAAATTTACCTAATTATTTTACCTATATATTTATTTATCTAATGAAATCTAATGAACAATCAGTTGTAGAAATATTTATTTACATATTTATTAAAGAGCAGGTAATATGGGTTTTCGAAAAATATATTTTTTTGCGGTTTGTAACATAGCTCCTTGAATGTAAACAGTCTGCAAAACTGTTAACTTAAAGAGTGCATGATAAAGATATTGTCTCTTAAAAGAAAGTAAACTCTGAACCGCCTTAAAGGAACACTCCACTTTTTTGGAAATAGGCTCATTCTCCAACTCCCCACAAATTAATAAGTTGAGTTTTACCGTTTTGAAATCCATTCAGCGTTCTGGCGATATCACTTTTAGCATAGCTTAGCATAGATCATTGAATCCTATTAACTTATTAACTCGGGGGGAGTTGGAGAATGAGCCTATTTCCAAAAAAAGTGGAGTGTTCCTTTAACGAGTCGACATATTTTCGAATATTCTGCCTGTTACCGATATACGTCACTAAGTAACATACTTTTTTTCATATTTTGCCTGCCCGCAAAATACGAACATTCTGACCTGCAACACAAATACTTACGCTAGTTAGTGTGTTTACATCATGTCGAGATGTATGTAAGACGCTGTGTTCTGCAATGTGAAACCAAGTTTGTTTTGTTTTCATTGCCGAAAGATGATGATGTGAAGAATCAGTGGTTAAAATTAATTTGTTCCACGATACCACAATACCACAATATTCGAACCTTTTGTGGTGCTCGTCATTTTACTAATGACTGCTTCTCTAATCTTAACAAGTTCAACGCGGGATTCGCTAAACTCTTGTCCATGAAAGATAAGCCTGCACTTACTTCATTTGGACCAACAAGCGTCTCTGAACCACAGCCTATAAGTATGAATAATATGTTATGCATACATTGCGCAAAATATCAAGGTTTTTTGTGCTAATATGCGATACACTGTACCTTGTGCAGCATTAGGTTTTCAGGTAAACAACGATAATAATGTCATACTGAAATAGTTCTGATAATTTGCCGTGAACCTACTATTTCCCAAGAATGTGTTGATTGATGTAGATTGTTCTAATTACTTTGTTTAATAATATTTAATACTGTATTGTTTCATCAGTTCATCACTCGGCTAACATATCCACCATTATTGTTTTGTGAAGTGTTTCGTTTCCGACACGCATTGTACATGGAAAGACCAATCACAACAGACTTAGCCAGCTGACCAATCAGAGGAGAGTAGGCTTATGGAAGGGAGGGGTTTACAGATATTAAGCTCAGAACTGCTTCGAATGAATCATTTTAAAAATTTTGAATATTCTGAGAAAATTACAATGTTTTCGCATTTAAACCTGTTGTAGGGGACTCCAACACAATATTAGGACACTTTAAAATACCATATGACCTGCTCTTTAAAATAAACGCTTTATGACTTTTTGATAGATGGCAGAGCTTGTTCAGGTATTTTAATTTAACAATGTAAAGTGTTATTTCAGAAAATAAAGGAAAAATCTCTTTGAAGAAATCCGCTTCTGTATTTTAAAATCCTCTAAGGCTTCATTTTCAACTCTGAATCCTCTGACACAGACAAATCTCTTACATTTGGATTTGGAAAAATAAAGTTAGTTATGATTTATTGGTATGTTTACCAGGAATAATCCAGTATTCTGTATTACTCACCTGCCATGTTCTATTGCAGGGATGTCAGCAGTGATGCAAAGTCTATTTATTGTGTAATTCCCCTTTCTAACATCATATCCATATCTTTACATGTCTTTTAAAATAATGCCAAATAATGTTACTGGCTCAGGCTCTGCATGTTTTTTTTTTTTATTTAATTTCTCCCCGTCTTCTCTGTTTTTGTAGCTATACCATCCCACACGCTTGACAGAATAGCAGCATGAATACACTCCAACAAATTGAAAATGTAACACCAAAAAAGGCATCATCTTTCTCTCCTCTGTGTCTTTCCTCCGTAAGACCTTCCCACCACAATGCACATTTCCAAAACTCTTAAGTGTAATTCTGACCCCTTTTTAAACTCTTGTTAAAGATGCATACAAATCTCACCAGACGCAGATGCCCAATGACTCATCTCTCCGTCCAGAGACTGACAGATGTGTCACATGTTTGATAGACATCAATAGAAAAGTTTGGAATTTGCATACTTACAGTCAGTGATGAAGCTTTGAGGTCGTCTGGTTTAACAGTGAAGGTCTCGGTTCTTCCTCTGAGTGCATGTATGTGTGTTAGTGTGTGTGAATGTGTGTGACACAAGCCACAGCTCTGATTGAATGCGTGGGAATCGACCAATGGCAGCACAGTTACTCCACTGACAGACATGACAAGCTCTGGCTCTCACACTCACAGGCACATAGGGAAAGGAGACTATACCTAAAAATATATTTGCACACAATCCTCACTGCTCTGAAAAAAAAAAAAAAAGCTCACACCAGACGTCTGTTATAGGCTGTTTGCTGTAAGTCGCCGGTGCACAGAATAAAATACAAAGGCTCAGTGTATTAAAGGATCAGCTTTAATCTGATTTATTTTATTATTTATTTTTTTCCCCACATCACTCCACCATCAGTTGAGTGACCACGAATATTATAGGGTGTTTATTCATCAAAAAGAAATGTTGAATGTTACTGTTGTGTTGTTACAAAACCCCATTTTTTTTCGGTAAAACACAAAAGTAGATATTTAGCAGATTGTCCAAGCTGCTCTTTTCCATATAATGAGAGTGAATGGTAACTATAACTATCCCAGGCCTTAATCTACTTTTATTGTATGACGAAAAAGTAAAAATATCAGATATCAGAAATGTTAAATATTTAACATTGAAATGTAATCACATAAACAAAGAAATATCTAAAATCTAATATAAATTAAAGGCATAGTTCACCCAAAAATGAAAATTATGTCATTAATTACTCCAAACCAGTATGTCTTTGTTCATCTTCAGAACACAAATTAAGATATTTTTGATGAAATCCAAGTGCTCTCTGACCCTGCAGCAATGCAACTGACACGTTCAAGGCCCAGAAAGGTAGTAAGGACATGGATAAAATAGTCCATGTTACATCAGTGAGGCTACAGGAATACCTTTTGTGTGCAATAAACAATAATTATTCAACAAATTCTTCTCTTTCTGGGCCTTTACCATGGTAATTATATTGCTGTCTGGGTCAGAAAGCTTTTGGATTTCATCAAAAATAACTTAATTTGTGTTCCGAAGATAAACGAATGTCTTAAGGGTTTGGAGAGAGTGAATTAATGACAGATCTTTCATTTTTGGGTGAACTTTTTGGGTGAACTAACCCTTTGAAAATATAAGCACAGAAGAGACAAGGCCATACAAGTTAAACAAAAATGAGGCTTGTTTTCATTTTGGTTGAAATATCTCTTTAATATTTGTTAGTTGTTTTAAAGGCACCACTTACTATTTTATCTAATAATAATAATATTATTGAATAAGGACTCACAAAGATGACCTTGACATGGACATCTGATAAAAAAGAACAAAAAACAAAAGACAGACTGATTCATTCATTAGCACAGATAATAGAGGTGTCTCAAACAGCTGTCAGCCACATACACACACATCATGAGGTTTAATTGTCATTCTGGGTTTTCCTCTACAAGGAGAACACATCTGAAAGGATGTCTCATACAGTATTTTGACATATAAAAGCAATATTTTACTTTTTGAAGGTTCAGTATTATAGCTCTCTCATGTACACTACCAGTCAAAAGTTTTTGAACAGTAAGATTTTGAATGTTAAGAATTCTCTTCGGTTCACCAAGCCTACATTTATTTGAGCCAAAATACAGCAAAAGCAGTCGTATTGTGAAATATTTTTACTATTTAAAATAACTGCTTTCTATTAGAATATATTTTAAATGTAATTTATTCCTGTGGTCAAAGCTAAATTTTCAGCATCATTACTCCAGTCTTCAGAGTCACATGATCCTTCAGAAATCATTATATTATGCTGATTTGCTGTTCAAGAAACATTTATTATTAATATTATGATCAATAGTTAAAACAGTTGAGTAATTTTTCTCAGGATTCTTTGATGAATAGCTTGGAAATTGGGGAAAGAAATTAAATAAATGAATACTTTTATTTAGCAAGGACGCTTTAAATTGATTAAAAGGGATGTTAAAGGCATTCTATTTCAGATGAATGCTGTTCTTCTGAACTTTCTATTCATCAAAGAAACCTGAAAAAAATTCTGCAAATCAGAATATTAGACTGATCATCTGACTGGAGTAATCATGCTAAAAAGTCAGCTTAGAAATCACAGAAATAAATTACATTTTAAAATACATTCAAATAGAAAACAGTTATTTTAAATAGTAAAAATATCTTAAAATGGTACTGTTTTTGCTGTACTTTGGATCAAATAAATGCAGGCTTGGTGAGCAGAAGAGACTTACAGGTCAAAAACTTTTGACTGGTAGTGTATAGCTTTCATAATTGCTATGCCTCAATTAAAAAGCTGCAGAGGTCACATTTGTCCGCCGAATTATGTAATTTAGGTCATCTCATTTAGAAAAGTAACCATTACATTTGCAAAGTAAGAAATAAATAACAGTAATTTACGACCCACAAGGAATAACAGTCAGTTATATAATGGTTCATTTTCTTAAACAAGACATCCTGTATTATCTATGTGGCCAACAAACGCAACCTCCTTAAAGAGATAGCTCACCCAAAAATGAAAATTCTGTCATTAATTGCTCACCCTCATGTCGTTCCAATCCCGTAAAACCTTTGTTCATCTTCAGAACACAAATTAAGATATTTTCGATGAAATCCGAGAGCTTTCTGACCCTGCATGGACAGCAATGCAACTATCACATTAAAGGCCCAGAAAGGTAGTAAGGACATTATTAAAATACTAATATCACATGGAGTATTTTAATGATGTCCTTTCTACCTTTTTGGGCCTTGAACATGTCAGTTGCGGTGCTGTCTATGCAGGATCAGAAAGCACTCAGATTCAGAAATCTCATCAAAAATATCTTAATTTGTGTTCTGAAGATGAGCGAAAGTCTTATGGGTCTGGAACGACATGATAGTGAGTAATTAATGGCAGAATTTTCATTTTTGGGAGAACTATCCCTTTTAGGTGCAGCCTTCAGAATAAGACATAGCTAGAGTTAGAGTTCAAATTCAACATATTTTTGTGAAGCATTTTCTTGAAAAGTGTTAATAACATATCTTAATTTCGCTTTCAGAAGCCTCCGCTGATGGATGTTGATTGACGTTTCTTGTTTCGCTGGCCACCTTGGACAATCGTGCAAGAGTCTCAAAAGTGTGAGTGCCACAAAATGTGCCTGTTATGCCATTTGGCCCAGTTTCTCCATCTGTATCTGTAATGCTGTAGGGAGTATGAGAGAAAAAACATTGATTTAGCTGCTCAATTCTATCCTCCCAACCAAACACGAGTTAATGGACAGCACGGACATGCTGCTGCACACCAGATCCAGCACCAGCAGCTTTCACTGATAGCTCTCAGAAGCATTCCACCTCCTCAACGATTAATCTTTCGGTTCAGTTTAAGTAAAAGGGTAATCTTAATAAACTCCATCTATAAAGACATTTGTCCTCAGAAACATGCTATCCCTATTTATATAATCCTCAAAGATTGATTATATAAGAGAGTTTCAGCACCCGACGCAGCCTTCTTAAAAGCCTCTTAAGGTTGGAAGACATGCGCAGCAAATTATCTGCCCACCACTGGAGTGTGTGTGGTTCTGAAGAAGATTGACTGGGCTGGATTGTGTATTCTACAATGACGAGATGACAGAGAGGGGGTCATGTGTGGGAATGCGTCCCCATTCTTTAGATAAAGCATACTGTTAAATGACTTTCATTCATATCGAGTCTAGCAGCAAAATATTGTCATAAAGGCTTTAAGTTGGTGTGGTGTCAAAAGTGAGTCACTTGTCTTTTCAAGCAACATTTGTGTGGGTGGTGACGTCGTAATCAGTCTGTTTTGCAGCATTAAAGGAATAGATCACTCAAAAATGAATATACTGTCATTTACTCATGACTTTTAAAATCTGTGCTGTTAGATTTCCTGTGGAACACAAAAGAACTTTTCAAAAAAACAACAAAAAAAAAACAACAACCTTCATGCAGCTCAGGCAGTTAATAATGACAACAGCTGTCAAGCTTCCTTTGTGTTTCATGGAATAAAATAACATTCTGTTGATATTGTTAGCTAAAACTTTCAAAATGTATTTTGTTAATTGACAAAGTTGAACTAAATTAAACATTAAAAAAAGACAGAAGCACATTTAATGACTAAAAATTAATTTCAAAATATGAATAAATTCTATAATAGCATATACAGTTGAAGTCAAAAGTTTACATACACCTTGCAGAATCTGCAAAATGTTATTTATTTGACCAAAATAAGAGGGATCATACAAAATGCATGTTATTTTTTATTTAGTACCGATCTGAATAACATATTTCACATAAAAGACGTTTACATATAGTCCACAAGAGAAAATAATACTTGAATTTATAAAAATGAACCAGTTCAAAAGTTTATGATTCTTAATACTGTGTGGCTACATGAATGATTTTTTAGTGATGGTTGTTCATGAGTCCCTTGTTTCTCCTGCGCTGTTCTTCAGAAAATCCTTCAGGTCTCACAAACTCTTTGGTTTTTCAGCATTTTTGTGTATTCGAGCCCTTTCCAACAATCAGTGTATGATTTTGAGAGTCATCTTTTCACACTGAGGACAACTGAGGGACTCAAATGCAACTATCACAGAAGGTTCAAACGCTCACTGATGCTTCAGAAGGAAAAACTATGCATTAAGAGCCAGGGGTGTAAACTTTTGAACAGAATTAAGATGTGTACATTTTTCTTATTTTGCCTTAATGTCATATTTTTTCTTCATTTCAGAAGACAAAATAAGTTAAATTTACCCTGATCTTTAAATTCTTAATCTTAATGCATTGTTGTTCCTTCTGAAGTATCAGTGAGCATTTGAACCTTCTGTAATATTTGCACGAGTCCCTCAGTTGTCCAAAGTGTGAAAAGATGGATCAAATCAGTTCAAATACACAAAAATGCTGAAAAACCAAAGAATCTGTTAGACCTGAAAGATTTTTCTGAAGAACAGGGGGAAATGTAACTTTGTAGGACAAACAAAAACACAGCTGTGGATCATTCAGGTAAAAACACAGTATTAACAATCAAGTGTATGTAAACGTTTAAACAGGGTTGTTTTATGAATTGATTTTCTATTATTTTCTCTTGTGGTCTATATGTAAATGTCTTTTATGTTAAATATCTTATGCAGGTCAGAACTAAATAAAAAAAAAACATGCATTTTGTAAGATCCCTCTTATTTTGGTAAAATAATTAACATTCTGCAGATTCTGCAAGGTGTATGTAAACTTTCTACTTCAACTGTAAATAATACTAAAATAACACCTATTAATAAATATTTTTGTGTGAACTCTTCCTTTAAACATGACTTATCAGAATATTAAAAAACAAAAAAAAACACAAAAAAAAAACAAGACTTATTCAATCAGTTTTATTACAAAGGTTCCTCTGTCACGCTTTTCACAAAACACTCATATACACAAGTCAGAGCAAAAGAAAGAGGACAAAAGACCAAAGAAGCACAATCCATGACAGTAAGCATGGCTGTACATTTCACAGCAAATTACATGCCGTCATGCTAATTATTGTAAGTGGCAAAAGCACAGTTAACATATGCAAAATGTCAAAAGAAATAGCATAGAAAGTTTGGCAGGTGAAAATAAAAGAGTAGTTGCAAATAGCATGTATTGTTTTGAAAGAGATGTGAATTTCCATCATTTCACCACTAGAGGGAGGTAAAGCTCTAAATCAGGGGTCTTCAACCTTTTTCAAAGCATCCTTTGGTGGATATGGACACACTTTGTGTAAAAATTTATAGAGGCATTCTAAGCCTGATCATTAATAATATGTATATAGGCCCTACTGAATGTATTTTCATACCTATGATGTTTACATTGCACATTCATTAAAAAGCAGGGCTTATCAAATACTTGTATTAAGTGAAATTAAAATGTGCAATAACATACATCTTATAGGAAACCCCAGATATTAAAACTTGTATCACTTAATATAACATAAATGATGTCTCTTACTGAAATATGAAGTGGAAAACCCATTAAAAGATGTCATTTAAAAAAAAAAAATTATATATATATATATATATTTTTTTTTTGACAATTTGGGAGCACCATTATTTTGATGACATGAAATGGTTGCACGGTGAGCTACTGGTGCTACCTGTTGCTATTTTAACCACAAAACAACTTGGAATACACAACTTATAAAATAAAATAGTAGGTCTGCCCCCTTATAGTCGACTAACCATTAGTTGACGAGAAGAATTGGTTGACCAAAATTGTATTAGTCCCTTAGTCTCTGAATAAAAGTTTCACAGGAAGTGGCGAAGTCACGCAGTCCGTGACTGACAGGTCGTTAACGGCTGGTCTATGTGGTAATATTGTGCATTGGACAGGACATCCAAATGGTCACCGGCCTATCATTCATCGGCCTCAAATATGGCTTTCCATCGGGCGACCTTATTGAAGTGTCTGTGCGAAGTGTGGAAGCTGAATAGTAACGCGCTTCTACTGCATGACAGATGGAGGCACTGGTGCGGTCACTTGCTCTTAAAATACATTTTTGTTCATAAACAGATAAAGAGTAATACATATTTTGAATCTGTAAACTCTTTGTTTATATGTGTGCACCGTTCAACAATTAAATGTTGCGCTTTTGTAAAATAAAGCAAACAGGGCGCGCTTTCTGCCATCTCTGTGAACTTGAGTGCGTAACATTGAAAGTCTGTGTATATTTGCCTTACAGAGATGAAGAATATATTTATGGAGAGTGAAATGTATACTTTTAAATAATGTCAAGAGTCAGTGTCACCGACTTCATCTCTTAAACCGAAAACAAAGAAAGCACTAGTTTATCAATAAATTATTAAAACATTAATGCAGTCTCCTTGCTGTTTTTCCCTGACACATTCATAATTATTATATCTGCCGGTTAACAGTGGCAAGCTATTTTTGCATGCACTTGAGCGCTTGTTAGCCTATGTAGGCAATTATAGGCTCATTATTATGATTTATATTGTTTATTAATAGATGTGTGACTAATAGTTGACTAATGCTTAAAATGAACAACTACTAGTTGACCAGAAAAATCTTTAGTCGAGAGCATCCCTACAAAATACTAATATGATGACCACAGCTACTGAAAGAGCTTACAGGTGGCAATGGATATAAGCATTGGCTTAAACCAAATGCCGTTCCATCGATTTTTCAGGAGTCTAAACACCCCTGGATACTGAGTGAAATACGCACTCAGGCGAAACTCCTTCAGTGGCTGCAGTGCCTAGACAAGTGTTGTCACATTTACATCCTGCTAGGATGGCATCTAACCTTTCTTGTCTCTGGCGTTTGCAAGCACTTTCAGTAGCTGTGGTCTACTAAAAGCCTCAAAGGCATCAGGGGTGAAGTGGAGAGAACAAAGACGCAGGTCTTTAGGAAGTTTTATTTGTCCACTGGCATCTTTCCATTCTTTTCTTCTCTTCTTATCGCTACGAAAACAGTGAAGACTTACATCGCTTCTCTTGTTGCCCTTCGACTGAAAATTACAACCAAAAGCCGCACAATGTAACCTTGTATCAGTATTTTATTTTCAGAGCAGTATTGTAAAAAAAGCAACCATTTTACCTCAAAATAATGGCACCCTCTATAGTCCAAAATATGTATAGATCTATGTGGATTTTTAAAATAATGTAAATCTTTAATGGGTTTTCTACTACATATTTCATTAAGAGACATTTATGTTATATTAAAGGCTGTATCAGCGATTCTAGGCTGAAACAAAGTGTCACATGCAGCTGACCTTTCATCACGATCCGCTCGCTGCCTGCCCCATGTCTCTGTGGTCAGCCTAGGCTCCGAAATATGCCAAAAAAAACAAAAACAATTGGTGCTACCAACCATTCCACAGAAAAACAAACAGTGTTCCAACCAATCACCGTCAGGGGGTTGGTGTTGTGGATTTTCGTGCTGGTGCACGAAATGTGAGGGAGGCAGAGCGAAAGTCCACAAACCAACCCCCTGACGGTGATTGGTTGGAACACTGTTTGTTTTTCTGTGGAATGGTTGGTAGCACCAATTGTTTTTTTGGCATATCTCAGACCCTAGGCTGACCACAGAGACGTGTTTTTTGTTTTACAGCCAATTCATGGGGCAAGCAGCGAGCGGATCGTGAAGAAAGGTCAGCTGAATGTGACACTTTATGTTTCAGCCTAGAATCGCTGATACAGCCTTTAAGCCTTACAAGTCTTAAAGGAACACTCCACTTTTTTTTGGAAATAGGCTCATTCTCCAACTCCCCCGAGATACTAAGTTGAGTTTTACTGTTTTGAAATCCATTCAGCCGTTCTCCTGTTCTGGCGATATCACTTTTAGCATAGCTTAGCATAGATCATTGAATCCTATGAGGCCAATATAGCATCGCGTTAAAAAATGACAGAGTTTCAATATTTGTCCTATTTAAAACTTGGCTCTTCTGTAGTTATATCGTGTACTAAAACCGGCGGAAAATGTAAAACTGCGATTTTCTAGGCCGATAAGATTAGGAACTACACTTCCATTCCGGCGTGATAGTCAAGGAAGTTTGCTGCCGTAATATGGACGCAGCAGGCGCAGTAATATCACGCAACACCTGAAGTTGGGTCACAATTTCGAAAATGGTAGTTACCTAGCTGGGAACTAATTTCAGGCACTGTGTGATATAACTGCGCCTGCTGCATCCATATTACGGCAGCAAACTTCCTTGACTATTACGCCGGAATGGGAGTGTAGTTCCTGATCTTATCAGCCTAGAAAATCGCAGCTTTACATTTTCCGCCGGTTTTAGTACACGATATAACTACAGAAGGGTCAAGTTTTAAATAGGACAAATATCGAAACTCGTTGGTCATTTTTGAACGCGATGCTATATTGGCCTCATAGGATTCAATGATCTATGCTAAGCTATGCCCGTGAATGCTACCAGCCATTTAAATGTAAAGCTGCAAGCTCATTAGTTGCGTACACAACCTTAAACAATCGGCTTGTGCCAAGTCATATAACTCTGTTAATTTCATCAGTTACGTTAACAACCCGTCAGCCTGCACCATCTACAGTTTCATGGCAGAACTAGGCATTGTTTTTTCACATTTCCACAAAAATCTATTTGAGATTGCAGTACCACCAGTCAAAGACCCCTGTTCTAAAGCTACACACACACACAACAATGTGTTTCTACACACATTGTCAGACAACATAAGCAAATGCCAACATGAAGAATAGAAAGCAGTTTGTTAAGACACTGAAAAACTGAAAAGCACAATGTAAGACAGCAGTGTCCAGCATGCAGAGTGAGGGAAGCCAGTCTGGTGAGAAGCTGCATCATAGAAGATCTGATGGAGTGTTAGTGAAACTACATCAACACACAGCAGTGCTTGTGTTTCCTTTTGACTTTTTTGATCTTGGTACCTGTAGTGGACGAATCCTCCGTGCCGTCTCTTTTGCCCTTCCGTCCAGCAGAGTAGGGAACGGCGTTGTTGGCATTGGAGTTCTGATGGGGGTTGCAGCTCTTGCTCGCTTCATCTTCACCATCTCCAATGACCACCAGCTCTGCCCGAACTGAGCCCTCATAGCTTTGGCTATCATCTTCGGCATTCTGGTACCCCATGAAGATCATGGTGACGGGTTCATCCGATGGCATGGCGTTCAGGATGCTGATTTTGGAGTCCTCAGAGTAGGTTGAACATGGGCTGTGGTTTCTGATGTCGCTATCCAAAAGTTGCATTCCCCGGTGGTTCTCTCTTTGGTTGTAATATTGTCCAAGCACTTGTCTTTCCCCTCGGCTGTTGTGACAGTATTCGTTTGGTCTGTCATTGTAATTAGGCATTGGTAGGAGGGGAAGACCATGACCCACATCCTCTCGATAGCACACACCATCATCGTACACAAGCTCAGGCCATGCCGCTAAGTCGATGCTATAGGGATCTTGGTATCCGTTGGATTCGTGGCTTTTTCTTTTGTCGGGGGCTGATTGTAGCTCATGGGAGATTTTGTAGGGATATAAAGGGTCCATCTGAACTTGACTGGACCTCTTCTTTTTCTCAGAGGCCTGTCTCAGCAGCTCCTCGACCTCAACGGGACTGAGTTCATCCACTCCATTTGCACCAGGCTGGTGGCCATCCGTACGCAGGGCGTAGACAGATTTACGGCCATCGTCGTACACTTTGATTCCTTTCTGCTGGAGCTCTTGAGGAGAAATGGTGGAGGTGGAGAGGACTTGGCTTTCACCAGTGCGTAAGTCCTTCTGAACGTTAATTTCCATGGCGAACAAAGCTGTAAGAGGCAAATGGAATGTGTGTAATATATTAGATTTTTTTTTAAACTTTAAATATTAAACTTGGATAGCTTCCTGGATGGCTTTCTCTGGCTTCTGCTAATTGTCGTACACGTACACGAGAGAGTGGCGTTCCAGAGGATGACGTAGGACATAGGCATAGCGTAAGCTCATGTGAGAATATGCTAGTCTCATGAAAATCAAGTTTTGTTTACAGCAAAGGAAACCAGTCTCCTCTCGGCTTGTATTCCTCCGACATTTTTCTTTACAAATCCTCATTTTGTAACTAATTTGTGAATGTGCGTACGACAGATAACAGAAGCTACAAATTACAGTTTATAAAGCTGTAAATATGGATAGTTTTCTTATACAAACACATCACTTTATTTCAGAAGGCCCTTATTAACCCCCAGGAGCCATGAGAAGTACATTTTATGATGGATAGATGCACCTTATTTTACTTTAAATTCCATTATAAAGCTTGGAAAAACCAGAACATTTTTTAATTTAACTTTGATTGTATTCATCTGAAAGAAGAAGTCATATACACCTAGGATGGCTTGAGGGTGAGTAAATTACAGGGTAATTTTCATTTTGGGGTGAACTATCCCTTTAAAGACTGTGGCTATAGTGCCATCACAACATTAAAACATTAGCTCAACCAATGGGGCGAGTTTGGAGGCAGGACTATCTGTATGACTAACCAATGGCAGTGGGACTGTAAAGCGACCTGTTTTTTTTTTTTGTTTTTTTTTTGTGGTGAAAAAAACAGCACACTTCAGATTTACACAATAATTAAACATGGATTCCCAAACTTTTTTGTCAGCCAAACCCCTTTGACCTAAAGTATTTACTTAAAGTACACCAAAATAATGTTTCAATTTAACACATTTGCATATTCATGATTATATGCTTTTGGTTAATAGTCACACAACTATACTTACTTTAAATTATTTTGATATTACATTTTTAGAATTTAATTTATTTACTTTTTTAATTAGCTTTAAGCATCTCATGAGCTTCCTGGAGTTTACCAGGGATTTGTTAAAGGCATAGTTCATCCAAAAATTACAATTCTGTCATTAATTACCCTCACATTGTTCCAAACCTGTAAGACCTTTATTCATCTTCAGAACACAAATTAATGAATAATTAATAATTAATTAATGAAATCCGAGAGATTTCTGACCCTGCATAGACAGCAATGCAACTACCATATTAACGGACCAGAAAGGTAGCAACTTTATTCAACAATTTCTTCTCTAATATGTCTTCCATGCATCATGGTACTCTTATGAATGTACGTCCAGAGAAAAAAAAAGTTGAAGAAAAAGGACTTGAACGTGTCAGTTGTGTTGTTGTCTATGCAGTATCAGAAAGTTCTTGGATTTCATAAAAAAATATCTTAATTAATATCTTAATTTGTGTTCTGAAGATAAACAAAGGTCTTTCAGATTTGAAACAACATGAGGGTGAGTAATTAATGACAGAATTTTCATTTTTGATGAAACTATCGCTTTAACCCAGATTTGGAAACCCTGTATAAAACATTTGCTTTTACATTCTTCTTTCAGTTTACCAGGTTTGGCTTGGCTGGTTTTTGCTTCAGTTTCCAGGTCTTGTTTCTTCCTCTGTTTTAATAGGGGTGTGCTGGGCTTTAGCATATTAGGAATTGTTGAATGAATATAGATCGGCTCTGCAAAAACAATGAAAAGATTCAGAAATATGGCAAAATTGATCAAAAATAATGTCATTTTTTTATGGTCTGCACAGCATTGTGACAGAGTTTTACAGTATTTACCTGATGTGAAATCTGCATTCACTGCCTGTGGAGATACAAACACAATAATGTCTAACAAAATGAATTCTATATAGTTCACTAAAGCAAAAAGCACAGTTTCTAATATTGTTTATTTATGAACCACATCAAAAGCAGCATACCTTAATGATGTCCTCTGGAGACTTTTCAATGGCTTTTAGCCTCTTTAAAATGAGCCCTTCATTTGTTGAGATGTTCATTTCCTCTCTCTCCAATGCTTCAATCTCTTTCTCTATCCTACAGAGAATTTATTACAACAATTGTTTAAATAAGACTTTCTAAATATGCAGTCCTGGCACACACACAGTGACTGACCTCTATTACCAGGTCAAGTCACACAAGACTGCTATCCTTGACAAAGCACCTGTCACTCCGTTTGCACTTTTTTGCATAGACATGCTAAACCCAAGAAGCAATGAGTTGTTAAAAAGTTATGAAAGCAATATAAACAAATAAGTAATAACACTCATTTGAATTTACTCTCCTAAGACTGATGTTCAGTCGGAATCATCATCAGTCTGAAAAATTAAACCGACAGCAAAATTTGGGCCAGGGTGCGACCTGCATGTAGCAGCCTTTCAAGGACACAGAAACAGCTTTTTTTAGAATCCTTCTCTGACTTCATTGCTACTACAATGCAATGCAGTTACAAAGCATTGCACATCTCTTGCCTCATACTTCACTCTAATAGATTTCATTATGGCACCACAGGGCAAATGACATTAGCTGGGAATCATCACAACCAGCCCTGAAATTCTTTGAGTTAAATACAAAAGATCTTTAAGAGAATGAACTCCTAACACAGTGTTCAGATTGAAAATGATTTCTATTTAGGAGATGTCAGTGAGCCTGATTTGCCATGATAATCTCATTCTGGCATTCTTTATCAAAAAACAAAATAAAATAATGCTACAGTAATGAACCCATACAATAATGAAATGTAACTGTATTCTTTCATCTTACCGATGTATGTTGCTCTTGAGGTGTTTAGTTTGTTGTGCATCTTCAAGAGCTTTTTGTGTTTCCTGTGCATTACTGCTGTTCATCCCATCCATGAGCCATAGATCTCTCATGGACCTTTTCTATGAAATACATATAGAGATGCTTCAAATCCCAGACCGTAACAATTCAGAAAAATGCTGATGAACAGAAAACTATAGGTACCTTGACATGTTGAAGCTTTAGCTTCTCTCTGTCGATCTCAAGCCGTTTATTAGCAATTTCCTCTTGGATTTTTTTCTTATTCTGTGGACAAATGGACGTTTATATAGAGATGCTATGTAAGTGTTTGCAATACAGTTGTTGTAAATTCCAGAGACATGAAATAACTAGACAATCCCATGTGGTTACCGTAATAGCTTGAAGGCGCTCCTTTACGAGTTCTGCTTCTTCCATCCTGCCTCTGGAGAATGAAAAAAATAAACATTTATCCTTTATACAACATTATAAAATCATCATCCATACTATTTTGACATCTGTCTAATGTCTCAAAAGGTTATTGGGTGATATGTAGGTCAAACTCCATACAGTGACATTGATATTTCACTGCATGAGTTAATGTCCATTCATCACCACTTGCTTCCTGCTTTCTAAAGATCACCGCGGTTCCATGAATAGCAGCAGTGGTAAAACAGTCTCTGAGATGCACCATAAATAATCTGCCTGACAGGGTTTGGTTGTCTGCGTCTGAGTGGGTGACCCCTTGTAGACACTGCCGGGTTTCATAGACATCCAAGTAAGGCCTTAAGCTAGAACTTGCCCCTTAAAGTAGCTTCATGCTTCATTCACCCAATTTCTAGTTAAGTATCTCTTACAATAGGCCAGATGTGACCGCCTGTGTTTGTCACATCAGCTGTAATGCAGGAATATGAAACAATATTGTAAAGTTCTCCGGTGCATCTACCAACCCAGAAAATGAGAAAAAGATCAACCCAATTTTTTTTGGTAAACCTTTCTCCACAAACGTGAAAAAAACGAGCCGCTCAGATTTTGGTGTACTAGTTCTAATGCCATGGCAAAAGTGCAAGCAAAGCATGCTAACTGTTCTGTCGTTGGCTGCACATTTAGAGTCCTAGCCTCAGAGGAGACAAGAGAGCAGTGGATTTATTGAGTTATTTACTGTATATTATGCTGCTGCCACACAGATCTAATATAAACTTGCAGTTTCTTTCCCAACTGTTAAGGCGGGCGTACACGGTGCGATTTTTGAGGTTGTACGAGCTTGCATGCGATGTTTTTGGATATCGGAGGAAATCGGCTCTTCTCGTATGGTCGGGGCTCGTATGGTGTGTGAGAAATTACGAGACGAGCAGAGTGCCTTACGAGCACTTCCCGACCTCACGATCATTTTTAAACATGTCAAAAAACTTCGGGAGCTGTCGGATTGAAGGCGTGACGTGTGTGCTGTTGAACGAGCCGATTTGTTGATCAAACTGGAAATGACCAATCAGAAGCTAAAGAAAAGAAAACCACAGAAGATGAACATGACAGCACCACGGAGAAAGAGGAAAACTCGCTGAACTTTGGCAAGAACAGCGAGCGCTATATGATGTATCGATCGGTGGTTGATCACCTATTGTTTGCTACAGCTATTGCTAGCTATAGTGCAGGGGCGGAGTGGGGCACTAAAATCTACCGGGAAAATTCTGACCGCACCGTCCCGCCCCCCCTTTTAATATAATACTAAATCTTTTTTTTTTTTTTTTAATCTGGATGAAAAAAAAAAAAAACACAAAGCAATTTAGCACTTCGGAATTTTTACCGATATAGCTGATGGAAATGTCTTATCGATAAAATTTCTCATGTGTCGACATAATCTTTTTCCGTTTAACTTTAGCACATAAATTCTAAATCCATACTTCAAATGTCGAAAAAATCTGTTTGGAAACACTTTTTTGTAGAGAAAAGGGGCTTTGCTACGTTGCAAGTTAAAGTTTATTCATTTTGTTCTGAAGATCTTGTTTTACGTGGATATTGGAATGATAAGTACAACATTTTAAATTAACTTGTTGGCTTGTTAGCTTTTTATATTTTTGTTCTTCTTGTGTTATGAGTACTGTTCCATTAAATTTAAAGGGTTTGTTCTGAAATAAAAGGGGGAAAATAGCATTTATTTATTTTATTTTATTTATTTACTATTTATATAAATAGTTTTTCAATATGTTTGGCTGACTGTATTTTATTATGACAATGAAGCTGCATTGTCGAGTTAGTAATGCTTAACTGCGCACCGCACAGGAGGCACCGACACCATCATTTGTTTTTTTTTCCCCCTTGTAAAAGTGGAAACAACTTACAATAGCCTACTCCTTCGTTTGTGGTCATATTAGAGTAAGACATTGTTCCAAACTATTCTAAATATTTATTTTATTAATGCACATTCACAATAAAAACAAACAGTGTGCTTTTGTAAAAAGGAAACAAACAGGATGCCTCAAGAGCGCATCAGAAAAATTAAACTAAATTCTGCATAGGTTGATATAAGCTGCTAATTGTTTCACATTTTTTTCTTTCATTTTGTTAATTCATAATTTATTTAGAAAATAACTTTATTTTAATGTATTTTATATATAGCTGTATAATGTTTTCCTCCGTTCGCAGAAGCGCTGCAGGTGCGTGACCATGTGAATCCTCACACTCTGTTGTTTATGCTGCTTTTTGTGTGTATAAAATTAATCAATGGAAAACAAATGTAGGTATTTTTAATGGGTCACAGCCGCGTATTAATTAAAATTTCCTTTAATTGTAATTTAACAATCTTGTAAGTTAACGGTTAAAAATGTCTTAACGACCGTCGGTTGTCAGGAGAAATAAAATAACCGAAATGAACATTCCCATTTCTAAATAAAAGTTCATCAGAAAAATGATAATAATACAACTGCTCCTGTTTATGATTATTGTTGATGATCAAGTAAATAGTCTATAACAGGGGTTTTCAAACCTGTCCTGGAGCCTCCCCTGCCCTGCACATTTTGTATGTCTTCCTTATTAGGCACACCCAATTCAGGTCTTGCAGTCTCTACTAATGAGCTGATGATTTGAATCAGGTGTATTAGATGAGAGAGACAAGCAAAATGTGCAGGGCAGGGGAGGCTCCAGGACAGGTTTGAAAACCCCTGGTCTATAACAAAGTACAAAAAAAAAAAATCCATGACACTTGTTAATAAAAATTATCTAACATACAATTTAATATTAGGTTTTGTTTCAAATGGATAAAGAACAGTCTACTAGCCTATATAATTTACGCAATATAGGTGAAATTATGTATGGAAACAGCTCAAGGGCAGTTTTTTTTTGCGATACACCAAAACTTATGCGACAGTTCGTTTTTTTAGGGATGAGGTCATTACGCACACCATTTTATCAGTAAAAGGCCGGTTGGAAGGAAAACAGGATGTAGACAGCAAATTTAGCAGTTTTTTTTTTTTTACACATATTCTCTTTGTCGATAACAAAACAGTGCAAAAACTGGAAACTTGGCTAGTGACAGCCACAAGATTTGCAACATAATGATTCGGACCACTAGTGGGGGCCGCTTAGTTCGCCTATAGGGAGGGCCGGCACTGATAGAGAGTGAACAACTGATATAAATATTGGTTGGACGTTTAGGGGGGAGTATGTGGCCGCTATTCGCGGAGAATTTAGTAACGTCAATGATTCTAATAAGCTCAGGTCGGTCGCGTTCGCCTCGGCGCCCGCTCAAATCCTTCGGCCGGCCGACCGGGACTTCCCGATTGCCACTCTGCCCCTGCTATAGTGGTGGCCAACTAGCCCCCTCGACGTGCATAAAACTACGTTAAAACATACATTACAATGCTGTACAGTGCTGTAGCATTGCAGTTCCAATGTCTTTAATGCATATGCTTGTTAGCACTGCTGTAGAGGTGAAGTTTTGTCAAGTTTGCAACGAGTGTACACACGCAAGGGTGATCAGACGGTTCCTGCATGTGTAGCAAAGTGTCACGGCTCATATTTTTTATATGCAGTTATGAGATAGACAGAGAGCAGTTGTATTTAACAGTACATACACAGTATATTATACGCAGCCTTCCTCTCAGAATGTGATTGCCTCGGAAATCGGCAAGTTTTAAAATCGTGCCGTGTACCACTGCATCCGTAAAAAAAGTCACTTGTGACATGTGCGTGGCCATACGGTCTCCCGACCGTCCGAATTCGCACCGTGTACGGCCGCCTTTAGGCATAACCGATTGTTTTTGTAACTCATGTGTGTTTTTAAAGGGATAGTTCATGAAAATTTGATGTTTATCTGCTTACCCCCAGGGCATCCAAGATGTAGGTACTTGGTTTCTTCAGTAGAACACAAATTAAGAATTTTAACTCAAACCGTTGCAGTCTGTCAGTCATATAATGGCAGTCAAATGGGCACCTAATCTTTGAGAGTAAAAAAATAAAAAACATACACAGACAAAACCAAATTAAACCCTGCGGCTCATGAAAATACACTGACATGTTAAGACGCAAAACAATCAGTCTTTGCAAGAAAGTGAACACTATTTATATCATTATTTACCTCTGATCCAGCGCAACGTTCAACTGTATTGAGCGCGTTCACAATTGCCAGCGCATGACGCGTCAATGTTTTCTGCCAATGTAGTCGGTGAAAAGTCAACACTCCTGGATGAGTTCGCACAAGGTAACGTAATCTTTTAGTTTTTAATCTGTTACTAGAATCAGGAGAAGCACATTTTGAGTAGCCGTTATGCACTGTGTAAACAATGAGTGACGTATACGCGCGACAGATTTCTTCCGCGCATGCATCTACTATGGCAGATCACGTTGACACGTGACTCCGGCTGTTGTGAACGTGCTCAGGACAGTTGAACGTTGTGGTGGATCAGAGGTAAACAATGATATAAATACTGCTCAGTTTCTTGCACAGACTGATCGTTTTGTGTCTTAACACCTCAATGTATCGTCACGAGCTGCAAGGTTTAATTTGTTTTTGTCTGTGTATGTTTTTTACTCTTAAAGGGGTCATCAGATGCAAAACTAACTTTTACATGTTGTTTGAACATTAATGCGTGTTGGCAGTTTGTGTACACAACCACCCTACAATAATAAAAATCCATCCAGTGGTATTTTTTTAATCTTTAAAAGTAATATCCCCTTTTTAAAATCAGGTCATTCTTAGCTTCTTGTCATTGTGACGAAACACAGTTGATTGACATGAGTGTCTTACCTTAGGCCGGCCCTCACTGAGCTGAAACAGTCCCAATACGATTGCCACTGTGTGACTCAGCTGCAGAGGAAGACTCTAATTGAGCGATTGAGGTGTTCTGTTGTTGGATGTAATAATGAACATAGCAGTAGTCATTTACTCCCGACATCTGAGCTGCTTAAGAGGCAGAGGACAACGTTATTTCGTTTTTAAAAGGAAAGCGCCGATCCCGATCTACATATGCGCCTATGTTCATGTGAATCATTCGTGATGCAGATTCACCCACAGCAGAAGTGAGTATAAGGGTTTTTTATGCATCTTTGCAAATGGCCTTTCTTAATAATGTGCTTGTTGGCAAGTTTCGCCGATAAACGCAGCTAAATGCAGGTAAACGCGGCTAAAGTAAACAGCTCGTAATCCCTCAGCACAGAGGGGCGGGGCGAGCAGAGCTCATTTGCATTTAAAGGATCCATGCGATACAATGAGCTGATATTTTGCAGAGCTGATTTTGACAATGTAAAAGGGTGTTTTTTTACACCACTATTAAGCATTTTTAACCAAAGTATATTATAGACTTTTCATTAAGACCCTAAAGAATCATATGAACTTGTGGAAAATGGGCATCCGATGACCCCTTTAAAGATTTGGTGCCCATTGACTGCCATTATATGAGTGACAGACTGCAACAGTTTGAGTTAAAAATCTTTGTTTGTGTTCTACTGAAGAAACAAAGTCAGCTACATCTTAGATGCCCTGGGGGTAAGCAGACAAACATGAAATTTTCAGTTTTGGGTGAACTATCCCTTTAATTTAGTACTCTCATGCTGTGTGACAGCCACTTTCTGTGTGTGTGTCAAATGTATATCAGATGTTTAAACTTATATGGTTAAAAACGCATGATTTCAGCGCAATAGAGATGATAATCAAAACCAAACAGATGTTTTTTAGTAGAGTATCTAAGGCACAGTCCTATTCTGGAAAAAGGGGGTGGGGAGCAGCAGCTCATTTGCATTTAAAGAGCCATGCATAAGAACAACGTGTTTCTACTTCCATTCAAAATAGGAATTTTCAAAATGATATAATAAATGATCTGTGGGGTATTTTGAGCTGAAACTTCATAGACACATTCTGGGGACACCCTAGATTTATCAGTCAGCCATACTGGCAGCACTGAACGTAAACAATGCCACTGAACCAAATGAAACTTGCATATTTTGCTGATTATTGCTGCTGAAAATGGTCATTGTCATGTTTTGGGCTGTAATAATCAGTCAAACTGGGAAAAACATTTGGAGTACTATAGACTGCCAAAAGCAGTGCAAAAAAAAACTGTCTGAGAAACAAAAGATGTTTGTGGTTGCCCAAACTGAACCAGGATTTCCAGGGCCAGAATCTTGACAACATTGGTGTTTGTTCTTATCATTTCCGATCAGGTAGGTGAAAGATTAGGCTAATATCTTAATACTGCTTGTACGTATCTTTACCACCTATTAACTTTAGTTTGTCAAAATATTGTGCCCTTTCCTGCTTACCAAGTCCTTTATATGATTTAGCAGCTTTCACATGTTTTCTCCATGGTTTAGACAGCATAAGTTAGCAGAACAACATATTCAAGTGAGTCTTTCTTACCTCATAGCTACAATGGTTGCGTTTATATGTTCATTTTTGCATGCAACCATTGAGTGATATGCTGTCTTTGTTTTATTTTGTGTTACTAATATCTAAAATAAAATATGGTTTCTTTTGACATGAGTCTGTAGATTTAGCAGCGGAAAAGTACAGGAACCACTGTAATTGACAATCATATAGAATATATTTCAATTCACCTCATCTACTTCTGATAGACTCATCTACTTCTACACTTTCAGCCATATCTTTGCTAAATATACTTCAGTTTTAGGCTTTAGACCAACACAAGTACTTGTCTAGAACACTAACACTGTCATGTTGTAGTGACAGCAGAGCCTGTGTCTGTGTGTCCCCAGGCTGCTTTTTCCTTTCCCAGGAAATGTGAGACTGACTCCAGACTTTCTGTCTCTGTCCATGTTTCATACATAGACAGTATCCAGTGCTGACTCAACATAACCCTGCTCATCTGCTGTAGATATAAGGCTGATCACTGACCTGAATTCAACCTACACAGTTCAGTGTTAATTTCATTACCATACTACAAAAAAAAAGTCCAGGATACTTGCTTAGCATTAGCTAAAGAAATGGAATTACTGTCCAAAAATGTTTCCATGAGAGACACAATTTAATTTGATCCAATTTCAGTTAATATCAAAGCATCATCTACAGATCTGTGGATGAGTTTGTAACCCCTTATGCTCCAGAATTCCACTAGACTCAGGCACAATCTAAAAATAACAAGGCCACCCAGGGGTACATTGCCTAATAAATCCAACAGGGTGACACACCAAACCACCAGGTCTTTGTTCTCCCTGACACAAATACCACAAATTATTATTAAATTAAGGCACAAAAAAAAAAACCAACAAATAGATTTTATCTGACTGTTATGTGTCATAGTAACATTTCAGAACAGATCCAAAGCAAACTGAACAGTGAGCTGATTGGCAGATATCATCCTAGATATATGATATATTATTTAAATGTGTAAACACTGTATTCTTTACAGGCCTGCACTGCACATGGTCAGTTTCCCTGTCTGTTTTATCCCAGAGGAAGTTTCTCTCTAATCTCCTTTAATCTGATCACCACTCAGTTAAGATGTAAATCTCTTGTGGCATCTGCTCCCATAACAATATCTTGACTGGACAAATATCCAGGAATTGTACACTTATATTTGAATGCAGATATCACACATTTTAAACTTTATAAAACTGTTTAAATTTGTATCCAAAATGCATCAATATATGAATAACAACTACTTAACTTTTTGTTAAGTTTGTGTGAGCATGCAAGGTGTGCAAGAATATAGAAAAAATGTGCCTGAGTTGCAATTAAATTAGTTTTAAAATGTCACGGAATATTTGAATGACTTGTTAAAATAATAGGTCACTTTCCCCCAAATTAAATGTCACCCAATCTGTGAAAGGGACTGTAGGTTTCTGCAGCCAATGACATTTAAAGATGAGCCGAGAACATCGATTCACGTGCAAATGAACTCCGCAAAACTTTAGACAAATCTTCAGCAGCTTATGAGATCAGTTAATTGATCTTCACACTGTTATCTTTGTATCCTCACTAAGAAAAGTAAAACGGCAGAAAAAAACACACTTACCGGGCCGCTGAAGACGCACGGATATCCAGAAAGGTTTTCTGAGTTCACAAGCAGTCGTCAAGCAGCGCTCATTTAATGGCTAAGGCGCGGGCAGGTGCTGTAGGCATGATTGACAGTCCTCCCTTGAGCCAATGAAATGCCAGTGAGCTTGTTCAGTTGTTCGGTCCCTGTAGTCTCATCAGTGAATGTCTGAAGTGAATGACGACAGCCCACACCCTTGTAAGCTTGTTAAAATTTATAGCTCTGTGTTTATCTGTGGAGGTTAACAAACTAGGAAATAGTGTTTTCTTGGAAAATGTTTGAGTATGTTAAGTTAATTAGGGGTTGAAGTTTCGTAGCGCTGAAACCCTATTGTAATTGTTAGAATGGCCAAGGAACAGCAATCTCCACGTAAAACTGAAGGGATGGTAGGACTCATACCTCAGACAACGTCAACAAAGGATCGCTCCAATAGGCCTGACGGGGGCGCTACAGCGATCAAAAAAAGTACGAAATAACTCCTAAACCATTGGTCAAGGTCGTTGGAATCCTTGGCTCACAAGGGACAAAATACATGCCTCATGCCACGTTCCAGGTAACCCATTACCCTGTTTTTCCAACCTTCTACTGGTGAAAGTGCACTGGAATGGCAGTGAAACCCATGACTTCCCACCCGTGAACTGGTACTAGATCAATGTACTCCCAGTTCCGAGCTCTGATGTCACATAGCCCACGAAACAACAATGGCAGCCCCTATGGGTGCGGTGATTATGCAAGTGGTACACGGTGGAAAAATAGACTTTAGAACAATATAAGATTGCAATCAAATTAATAATAATATAATAATAATAATAATAAATGTGCTCAGGCAGTTTGGCGTGACTTGCCTGGAATTATACAAAGTCGTGAGTCGTGGTTTGAAGTCGTGATTTAAAGGCTCATCAGATTCGATGGTGAGCCTGGCTAGATTTTCAGGTATTTTGGATTTTTTGAAAAAACTAGTTTTGCGAACTAGACCTAGGTTTTTGTCTGATCTCTAGAGAGTGAATATCAATAATTTAAAAAAAGTTAAACTTTCGACTCACTGTCACAGAGCAGCTTATAAAAAAAGCCTATAACTCCTAAAGGGAATTTGATATCTTATCTTAAAAACACTTAATCTTAAATCATAGGACATAAATCGCAGAGCTTGGCCACTTGATGGTGCTGTAAGACTGAAAAAAAAAAAAATAACATAAAAATGGCTATATACCTATGTAACCATTTGTCCTATCAACACTGAAATCACTGTGTTGGTCCAAAGTACCACAAGTGTCTATGAGGACATTTATCTAAACAAAAAAAAACAAAAAACAAAAACATGGCTACCCTATTCCGATAAAGTTTTAGCACCTATTAGAGAAAGTTAATGGAGGCCAATTGGAATGAAACTCAGTGGGCCTGTTTGACTCACAGCCCCAAAGGTCTGTGAGAAATTTGAAAGAAATCAGCCACTGGGGGCCGATATTGCATTTTTTCAGGGGCAATTTTAAACAATTTTACATTGCATGTTTTTTGCACATACACCACGTGATATTCATATCATATGATAGAACTCCTCATTCCGGACAACTTTGCCTCTAGAACCACTGCTGTCAATCAAATCATTTGTTAAATGTTGAGATGTAAAAACCTTTTTGCTACTTTTGCTAACTAGTCCTAGGTTTTTTACTCAAGTCTAGAAAAAAAAAAACACTGCAGTACAATGCTGGACTCTCTCAAAATCTTTTGAAATTTACCCTTTGGGAAGCTATAACGGAGTCGTTTAGAAAAGGGGCCTGTCCAAATTTACTTAAAATCCTATAAAGCCTGAAGGAAAACTCAAAACCTCACGATACCTGCTGAGCACATGTGACAGGTGATTCTAAACAAGCATGCAAAATTTTAAGGAGATCGAACCACAGCTAGTGCTATAACTATAACAGACATATACATTAAAAAACAACATTTCTATGGTAAATTACCTGGATTTGACAAAAATATATATTTTTAAATCATTGAATTAGGTGGTTACAGGCTTGCTAAATAATGTAGAATGAAATTTTTTAAAGTGCTGGAACCCCGGTAATCACTGCTTGCAGCTATATTTTACCACAAGGCTATCGGCGATGACAGCTCCAAATTTCTTAGAATAAAAGAAAATGCGTCAGTATCAGAGCTGTTTTCAGAGCAGAAAAACACTGTCACAAATCATTTTGACGTGAGGTGACTCGCAAGATGCAGTCAAGTGTCAGACATTCCTACATGCATACTTCTGTTTATTCACACTAGCCATAGAAAATGAGCCCCGCAGCAGGACGGGACATTCCTTCTGCTGTATCTAATGAAGAGAATGAATAATGCTGAGATTTTCATGAACTTCCCAGCTTAAATTGATTTCCTTTATGGTCAGTGCATTTTAAGCATTAAGTCATGACATGAGAAATCAAATTTGCCTTGATATTTTGGCATATATAAGGTCTTTGTACCATTAAAACATCCTGCAAGTTTCATAGCTTGAAACGTCCTCCTCATTATAGACAAAGCATTTATTTAAGCTTCAGGCTTCAAAAATGGCTCGTTTGGATCTGAGGTGTCAAGTGACATCACCTGGGTGCAGTAAACACTGCATAAACAGTGGAAGACATTGGAAAATACTCATCCATTGGTGTTAAGTCGCCTAATGGCTGACATTTGATTATACTGAATGTGAGTGTCACGTCACATCAAAAGCAAATAGAAATTACAATCACTGCTGCTATCTTGTCTACACTGTAGTATACAGAAGCACATTCGCTTTCTGACACAGTCCACGTGCTTGAGTCTGTCGTCAATAGGACAAATGGAGTAAAAGAACATTCACTTTGACGTGTTTGGTTTAAACAGTTAGCTCGCGTCTTTGTACAGATAACAAGTGGATAGTTTATTTTTAATGGCATTCCTGATCATGTTTGAAGATTGTTCAGTGCATTTTGTTTTGTATACAAGGCACAATGTCATAGAGAGTTCACAAAGAAACATTTGTTGAAAGATGAAGCGGTACTAGATCTGACTGCAGCTGCATCACAAACTGTAAGTAAATGGTTTCATAATGCTTTGTCTGGAAATAACCATTTTATTTTGATCATGTTGTCAAAACACTCACATGCAATAGTGAGGGGGCGCTGCTACTGTTTCCTGCAATGACGTTAGCCAATCATAACACTGGCCAATTACTGAGAAGACTTAAAGGACCCGCCCCTGGAATCTGAGGGTGCAAAAACAAATCTAAATATTGAGAAAATTGCCTTTAAAGTTGTCCAAATGATGCTCTAAGCAATGCATGTTACTAATCAAAAATTAAAGTTTGATATATTTACGGTAGAAAATTGACAAACTATCTTCATGGAACATGACCTTTACTTAATATCCTAATGATTTTTGGCATAAAAGAAAAATCGATAATTTTGACCCATGTATTTTTGGCTATTGCTACAAATAGTTTTTGGGGTTTTTTTGTGCAAAAACTTTTTTAACATGTTAGTAAACCTCACATATTAAAATAATTTAAAAAATCCATGTTGAGACCCCTTTCATATGTTGCCAATTCGCCAAAACAAAGTAAAAAATATTTAAGATTTAAGAACATTCACTTTTCTGTTTAAGACAAATGTATAAATGTAAAACAAAACGACACAAGCCTCCCTGCAGTAGCATCTGTCATACTTTCTGTTTCCTGCTCAAATGACACATGCTTTTAGATATTTAGGGTGTGTGAGGTGGGGCATTCACAGGCTCGTGCCCTCCTGACAGCTGAGGTCACCCAGTGCTTTTACAGAGACCTCTGGAAAAAACAGCAGTGGTCATCAGACTGCAAGCTTAGCCTGCTTCATACAGCATATTGATGTTTTATACAAGATTCACTGATCAGATCAGCTTATAGGCCTATTCTTTACTGACGTCTAGAGATGAGACCTCTTGTTCATCATTATCATTTTTAATTCTTCTAAATTTCTACAGAAGCAAGGCCTTTTATTCCTTTTTGTCCCTGTGACAGAATGCACCTTTACATCTGATATATCTGTGGCATCCAAGAAGGCACTTAACCCACTTCTCTGTCCTAATCCAATAAGGCTGTCACTCTTCCCACAGGGCATTGATCAGACAAGTGGAGTGTGTTAGTGTGTGTTCAAAGGTGACGTGATCCTCATGCTGAATACAAGCTCTTAGGAACTGTATTCCCCTGGGTGTGTGTGTGTGTGTGTGTGTGTGTGTGTGTCGCTGTACTAATTTCACTGTACTTTGTAAAGTGACAATAAAGAATCTTGTGTGTGTGTGTGTGGGTACCTGGTGTTTCCCCACAAGGATAGTAGCTCATTTTGACCTTGTGGCGACTTCTACTCTCTCTCTCTTGGTTCCCATGAGCAAACAAGCTTATAAATCATACAGAATGAAGTTTTTTGAAAATCTAAAACAGCAGAAAGTTTTGTGTGAGGGGTGGGGTTAGGGTACAAAAATACAGCTTGTACAGTATAAAAAACATTACACCTATGAAATGTCCCTATAAAACATGAGTAAAATTTAGATTTAAGCTCATTTACCTCTTTACTTTTTGTGCATCTTGTAATATCGCAATGTTTCTAATCTGCTATGACTGTATTTCTGATAAGCATACTGTAACATTTTCCCACAACCTGTCATTTTTAACTCATAAATCTGTGGGTGCCACATGTCACACAGCAGAAAGGCATTTGTGAGGCTCTTGTGAGACAACCACGGTCTGATCATCCCCATAAAAATGGACATCTGATTTTCGAGCTTAGTTGTCAAGTCATACAAGATGACTTCAGTGAGACCTTCTTTCTCAAGAACATTTCGTAATGTAACACTTAGAAGGAACAGAACAGAGACAGGAATGTAATGAGAAGTGAGAAAGTGCTTTTAATATATTTAAGTGGATATTCTGGCACTGAACTTTATTTTTCTTGTGAGTCATATACTATACTAGCCTATATTATGTGTATCTAGGCACAGGGCACATGTGTTTAAATAAAAGAAAATTGTCCTTTTATTTTGAGGTGTTAGCCGTAATCAACAGCAAATTAGAATCCACCTTATTTTTTTATGTGGGAGTAAGCCGTTTTCTCTGAATGTTCAAGGCTTTCGGTTCATTAGCCGCTGTGGGGAAATAATGAGAAGAATAAGAAAGTGCAGTAAACGGTAAAACGATTTGCACTACAAACCAATGTGTTCATAATTAAGATAATACATTAAAATAATGTGGTAAGACACACCAGTTCACAATATCGAGCAGCAAAATGAGCTGTTTTGTACAGCTAAAAATAGCTGGAAGCGAATGAGACCGGAAACACACATGAAATTTACAAATGGTCGCATCTGCTCTTGCGGGAAAACTAAGGTGGGGGCATATCTAAAAGCTGTTGTTCATTGTTGTTACTATTGCCATGGACACCACATTCTAGCATTCTAGCAGCCTGCCATAGTTGCTCACAGTGAACTGGTCATTGACAAAATGAGTTTGGAACAAAAATTTTGGCACTGCTTTTAGAAAATAAATGTGCGTTTCTAAGTCTGCACAAGAGAGCCTGTGTAGAGCGGCTCTGCTCACCAGCCTAAATGATAATGTTGTTTCTTCATATTAGATTTTGTGAGCTTTAATTTATTTGCCCTGATTGCTTCATGATATGCTTGCTCAAACATAATCTTTTTTTTTTTATGAACTCTTGTTTCAGTAGTGAAAGAATTTCAGTATAGAGTGTTACATGTAGGACAACAGTGTCATTATCTCTTTATCACGGTACCTGTATGTGTGTTTGGAATATATTAAGCAGCAAGTGAACATTTTGTCCTCAAAGTTGATGGCTGGGACACACCAAACCGACTTCAAAGAGCTAGTGGCGATGAAAGCCGACGGTGTTGTCACCTCACATCGGCAGCGTCTGGACAAAAAGCTGTGCTTGAACACACCACACAGACTACAGCCGACTGCAAACTAGCATGTGCGTTCTGTGCCTGAGTGAGAACATTTACCTGTCTATATCAGCAGCTTTTAATAGTACAGTAGTCAACAATTGAAGTGGATCAAAACCAAAGTTGTTCTAAAATCAAAACAATACCCATTAATTTTCCTTGATCCACTTCAAATGTTGACTACTGTAGTCATCATTCAAAACGAGAAACCGAAACAACATGAGATAAATGCAGATATACAAAATGTAAACAAAGCAGCGCTTGCTTACCATTTTGAAAGTTATGTTGATAAATTTCTTCATTTTAAGATTGTAAGATTTACATTTTCATGTTGTTATAATAATATTCGCATGGAATGCTTGGGTAAGATCACGTAACATTATCCCTGGTGAAAAAAACAGCATATGCTGGTTTGGTAGTTTTGATGCTGGGATGCAGGTTAGATATGTTTTGATGCTGGTTCAAGCTGGTCTTTAGCTGGTTTATGCTGGTCCTTTGCTGGTCATGTACTGATGAAAGACCAGCATAAACCAGCAAAGGACCAGTATAGACCAGCTAAGGACCAGCTTAAACCAGCAGCAAAACCTACCTAACCAGCATTTGCTGTTTTTTTTCAATAGGGATAACAGACTCCTGTCTGTGCCCCCTTTATTTACTTACTCGTTTTCTTCACTTTAGCTTTAATTCTCCGGCATAGACTCATTCACAAAACAGGCATCCAGTCAGAGTTCTTACTTTCTCTGACGGCCCAAACGGTCCCGAACTCCCGCCAACGTGAGCCCAATGAGAGCTGATGCGTGGAATACACCAAACAGACTATCCCGACAGAGGCTGCTCGAATGAGAGCCAACAACCGACCATCGTCTTGGTGTGTCCTGGCCTTTAGAAGCTGAAAAAATGGGCTGGGATTTGAGCGAGTTTGACAAGAGCCAAACTGTGATGGCTTGACGACTAGGTCAGAGCATCTCCCAAACTGAAGCTCTTGTGGGTGTTCCCGGTCTGCAGTGGTCAGTATCTATCAAAAGTGGTCCAAGGAAGAAACAGTGGTGAACCAGTTACAGACTCTTTAATGCACGTGGGAAGCAGAGGCTGGCCCATGTGGTCCGATCCAACAGACAAACTACTAGCTCAAACTGCAAAAAAATAAATAAAAATAAAATAAATACACAGTGCATCACAGTTTGTTGCATATGGGGCTGCATAGCCGCAGACCAGTCAGGGTGCCCATGCTGACCACCACCTTCCTGTTTGCCTTGCTGCAGAGTGGTCTGTGTTTGTAGCTCCCTGCAGCTTTGTTTTTCTGTTGGATTCTCTATCTTATTGTTAATTCTGCCGTTTTAAATTGATAGATGTAGCTTAACTTAATTTCTGATCTTATCCATTAAACTAATCTGACTAATTTGATCGTTCGCCTTATTCTATAATCGCGAGTGCAGCGCGTTAGCATTCCATTAGCCATTTAATTTGCCACACGCACTCCATTCACGCTTTCCGTTTTTTCTCCCCCTGATCTGTTCTTCAGGAATTCATCAAACAACAGTGGTAAGTTGGAATCATTCTACATCACGGTAGGTAATGGCTTCTTCTCCTACAATTGTTGTCTGCACCGCTTGCCACATGTATAGCTTATCTATCTCTGTCAGCAGTGAACCTTATACATGTGATAAATGCAGGAATATAGTCAGGCTGACAGAGAAGATTTCAGAACTAGAGTCACGCATCCAAACTTTAATAGAGGATAGCAAGAATGTGAGGGCCTTAGATACGGTTTTGGATGCGACTACCTCAGAAAGCCCTGTACATTGTTCGGTTCCGGTAACAACGCCCGTGCAGCAGGGCAACTAGGTGACTGTGAGATGGCATAGTCGCGGGTCAAAACACCGTTCTTCCGTTCCAATCAGAACATCAAACAGGTTCTCCCCACTCAGTGAAGCACCCACTGAGAAACCTGATGAAAGTGCTCTAGTAATTGGCGATTCTATTGTACGGAACGTGAAAATAGAGATTCCAGCCACCATAGTCCAGTGTTTACCGGGAGCCAGAGCACCTGACATCTTGGCAAATTTAAAAGTGCTGGCTAATGCTAAACGTAAATTCAGTAAGATTGTTATTCACGTCGGCACTAATGATGTTCGACTTCGCCTGTCGGAGATCACTAAAAATAATGTTAAAGAGGTGTGTGAACTTGCAAGTACGATGTCAGACACTGTAATATGCTCTGGTCCCCTCCCTGCTTACCGTGGTGACGAGATACATAGTAGATTGTCATCGTTAAACGGCTGGATGTCAAAGTGGTGCCCGCGAAATAACATAGGTTTCATAGACAATTGGACAAGCTTTTGGGGCAGACCCGACCTGTTGAAAAGAGATGGTCTTCATCCCTCCGGATGTGGAGCATCTCTCCTATCTAGAAATATGGCATATAGTCTTAGAGTTTGCACTTGACTAACTGGGGCCCAGGTCAGGAAGCAGACAGACTGGCTAAACCGACCGTCTGCTAGCTGTCTCACGTCACAGAAATCAATTAATTCTCAGCACATAGAGACCCTTTCTCCTAGATATCACACTATAGAGACTGTGTTTGTTCCCTGAGCTAGAAAATACAAAAAACGCCTTAATCAAATCAAGACTAACAATTTAATTTATGTTCAACAAATAAAAAATATATATAATACAGAGAAACAATCGATAAAGCTTGGCTTATTGAATATCAGGTCCCTTTCTACGAAAGCACTTTTTGTAAATGATATGATCACTGATCATAACCTAGATGTGCTCTGTTTGACAGAAACCTGGCTAAAACCAGACGATTACATTATTTTAAACGAGTCAACCCCCCAAGATTACTGTTATAAACATGAACCGCATCTAAAAGGTAAAGGGGGAGGTGTTTCTACTATTTATAGCAATATTCTCAATGACTCTCAGAGAACCGGCTTCAAATACAACTCGTTTGAAGTAATGGTGCTTCATATAGCATTATCCAGAGAAACAAGTGCTAATGATAAATCCCCCATGACGTTTGTACTAGCTACTGTTTACAGGCCACCAGGGCACCATACAGACTAAATGATATGATCACTGATCATAACCTAGATGTGCTCTGTTTGACAGAAACCTGGCTAAAACCAGACGATTACATTATTTTAAACGAGTCAACCCCCCAAGATTACTGTTATAAACATGAACCGCGTCTAAAAGGTAAAGGGGGAGGTGTTTCTACTATTTATAGCAATATTCTCAATGTCTCTCAGAGAACCGGCTTCAAATACAACTGGTTTGAAGTAATGGTGCTTCATATAGCATTATCCAGAGAAACAAGTGCTAATGATAAATCCCCTGTGACGTTTGTACTAGCTGTTTACAGGCCACCAGGGCACCATACAGACTTTATTAAAGAATTTGCTGATTTTCTATCCGAATTAGTGTTGGCCGCAGATAAAGTCTTAATAGTGGGTGATTTTAACATCCATGTTGATAATGAAAAAGATGCATTAGGAACAGCATTTATAGATATTTTGAACTCTATTGGGGTTAAACAACACGTGTCAGGTCCTACTCATTGCCGAAATCATACTCTAGATTTAATACTGTCACATGGAATTGATGTTAATGGTGTTGAAATTCTGCAGCAAAGCGATGATATCTCAGATGATTATCTAGTCTCTTGTAAACTCCAGATAGCTAAAACTGTTAATTCAACTCCTTGCTACAAGTGCGGTAGAACCATCACTTCTACTACAAAAGACTGCTTTGTAAGTAATTTTCCTGACTTATCTGAATTCCTCAGCATATTCAATAGCTCAGAAAAACTTGATGATGTAATAGAAACTATGGACTCTCTCTTTTCTAGCACTTTAGATACAGTTGCTCCAGTGCGCTTAAAAAAGATTAAGAAAAACAGTGTAACGCCGTGGTATAACGATCACACTCGCGCCCTAAAGAGAAAAGCACGAAAAATGGAACGCAGCTGGAGGAAAACAAAACTAGAGGTTTTTTGTACTGCTTGGCGTGAATGTAACTTATAGAAAAGCATTAAAAACTGCCAGATCGGATTACTTTTCGTCTCTCTTAGAAGAAAACAAACATAACCCTAGGTATTTGTTCAATACTGTGGTTAAATTAACAAAAAATATAGCAGCAACAGGTGCAGACATTTCCCAACAGCACAGCAGTAATGACTTTATGAACTACTTTACTTCCAAGATAGACACTATTAGAGATAAAATTTGAAACCATACAGCCGCCCGCTACAGTATCACATCAGATAATGCGCTGTAGATCTCCTGAGGAACAATTCCACTCATTCTCTATTATAGGAGAGGAAGAATTGTATAAATTTGTTAAATCATCTAAACCTACAACATGCATGTTAGACCCTATTCCGTCTAATGTACTAAAGGAGGTACTTCCAGAAGTCATAGATCCTCTTCTGTATATTATTAATTCGTCTTTATCATTAGGATATGTCCCCAAAACCTTCAAACTGGCTGTTATTAAGCCACTCATTAAAAAACCACAACTTGACCCCAATGAATTAATTAATTACAGACCAATTTCGAATCTCCCTTTTCTGTCAAAGATACTAGAAAAGGTAGTATCCTCACAATTATGCTCCTTCTTAGAGAAAAATGGTATCTGTGAGAATTTCCAGTCAGGTTTTAGACCATATCATAGTACTGAGACTGCTCTTATTAGAGTTACAAATGACCTGCTCTTGTCAACCGATCGTGGTTGCATCTCTCTATTAGTACTACTGGATCTTAGTGCTGCGTTTGATACTATTGACCACAACATTCTTTTAAATAGACTTGAAAATTATGTAGGCATTAATGGTAGTGCACTGGCATGGTTCAAATCGTACTTATCAGACCGTCATCAGTTTGTGGCAATAAATGAAGAGGTATCATTTAAATCGCAAGTGCAGTATGGAGTACCTCAAGGCTCAGTACTAGGGCCATTACTTTTTACGCTTTACATGTTACCCTTGGGAGATATCATCAAGAAACATGGTGTTAGCTTTCATTGTTACGCTGATGATACTCAGCTCTATATTTCTTCGCAGCCCGGCAAAACATATCAATTCGAAAAACTAACAGAATGCATAGCTGATATTAAAAACTGGATGGCGAATAACTTCTTACTGTTAAATTCTGAAAAAAAAACAGAGGTGTTAATTATTGGACCTAAAACCTCCACAAGTAATAACCTAAAACACAGTCTAATACTAGATGGCTGCTCTGTAAATTCGTCGTCATCAGTTAGGAAACTAGGCGTCCTATTCGATAGCAATCTCTCCTTTGAAAGCCACATTTCTAGCATTTGCAAAACCACATTTTTCCATCTTAAAAATATATCGAAATTACGACCTATGCTATCAATGTCAAATGCTGAAACATTAATTCATGCGTTCATGACCTCAAGGGTAGATTATTGTAATGCTTTACTGGGTGGTTGTTCTGCACGCTTAATAAACAAACTCCAGCTGGTCCAAAATGCAGCAGCTAGAGTTCTTACTAGAACTAGAAAGTATGACCATATTAGCCTGGTTCTGTCAGCACTGCATTGGCTCCCTATAAAACATCGTATAGATTTTAAAATCTTGCTAATTACTTATAAAGCCCTCAATGGTTTAGCTCCTCAGTACTTGAGCGAGCTCCTATCGCATTATAGTCCCTCACGTCCGCTGCGTTCTCAAAATTCTGGCAATTTGATAATACCTAGAATATCAAAATCAACTGCGGGCGGCAGATCATTTTCTTATCTAGCGCCTAAACTCTGGAACAATCTACCTAACACTGTTCGGGAGGCAGACACAATCTGTCAGTTTAAATCTAGGTTAAAGACACATCTCTTTAACCTGGCTTACACATAAAAACATTAACACATTCTGTCACGTTATACAAAGGAGGTCAGGGTCCAAATGCAGGGTAAGTAGATTTTAATATAACAAAACACAAATAAACATAAACCAAAAAGGCCAACACGGCACAATATGACATAAACTGAAACACAAAATAAACAAGATCAAGAACAGAAGCTAAAGCCAGGAATTCAGGAACACAAATTCACAAAACAAGACACGAGACAATGCAGACATGAATGCGGAGTGAGTAGTGGGATCTCTTATAGTCCAGATAGTGATTGTGAACAGGTGTGCGTGTAATCAGTGATAACGACAAGGACAGGTGAATGCTATCAGAAGTGCAGTGCAGGAAAAGGAAAACAGCGACCTCAGGTGGCTGAGGGAAGCCCCACAGCCCAGATCATGACACATTCCTATAACTCAAATCCGTTAAAGGATTGTTAGGCTGCATTAATTAGGTCAACCAGAATCGAAAACACCTCCCATAACATCTGATGCACTCGTTGCATCGTAAAAAGAATGGCATCTACGCTAATATTAGTCTGTTTCATTCTTATTCCGAGGTCACCGTAGCCACCAGACCCAGCCTGTATCCAGATCAGATGGTCACTGCAGTCCCCCGGATCCAGTCCGTACCCAGCTTAGATCATGGATCACCACCTAGAGATGACTTCAATAGCCATGGATGTCAACCATATGAGCTCCAGAGACGGATCATCAATGAAGACCTCGCCAACCTAGACGGCCATCGGTGCTACACCACGGGATCCTGACGAGTTCTCTACAATCAGACATTGGTACAAACTGCTGGTTTCGTCTGGCCAGAGGAGAACTGGTCCCCCGACTGAGCCTGGTTTCTCCCAAGGTTTTTTTTCTCCATTTCTGTCACCTGTGGAGTTTTGGTTCCTTGCCGCTGTCGCCTCTGGCTTGCTTAGTTGGGGACACTTTCCAGCGATATCGTATACTATTTGAACTGAACTGGATGATGATATCACTGAATTCATTGATGAACTGCCTTTAACTGAAAATTGATTATTTACAATAATGCGTTACTTACACACTATTGTTCTGTTTAAATACTGTGCAGTTGCTTTGACACAATCTGTATTGTTAAAAGCGCTATATAAATAAAGGTGACTTGACTTGACTTGACCACCAAAGGGCCAACAGTGGGGACATACGTGACCCTGGACCACAAAACCAGTCTTAAGTAGCACGGGTATATTTGTAGCAATAGCCAAAAATACATTGTATGGGTCAAAATTATCGTTTTTTTCTTTTATGCCAAAAATCATTAGCATATTAAGTAAAGATCATGTTCCATGAAGATATTTTGTAAATTTTCTACCATACTACCATAAATATATAAAAACTTGATTTTTGATTAGTAATATGCATTGCTAAGAAATTCATTTGGACAAATTTTAAAGCGATTTTCTCAATATTTAGATTTTTTTGCACCCTCAGACTCCAGGTTTTCAAATAGTTGTATCTCAGACAAACATTGTCCTATTTTCACAAACAATATATCAATGGAAAGCTTGACGTAAGAATCTCAATTTCGACACATTTACACTTATGACTGGTTTTGTGGTCCAGGGTCACATATGTCCCTCACCTGGGAAACATGAGACGAAGGCAAGGGGCAGTGTGATGCTTTGGGCAATGTTCTGCTGGGAAACCTTGGGTCCTGCCATCCATGTGGATGTTACTTTAACATGTACCACCTAAGCATTGTTGCAGACCATGTACACCCTTTTATGGAAACAATATTCCCTGGTGGCTGTGGCCACTTTCAGCAGGGTAATGCACCCTGCCAAAAAGCAAAAATGGTTTAGGAATGGTTTGAGGAGCACAAAAATGAGTTCCCCAAATCTCAATCCAATTGAGCATCTGTGGGATGTGCTGAACAAGCAAGTCAGATCCATGGAGGCCACACCTCGCAACTTTAAGGACTTAAAGGATCTGCTGCTAACACATTGGTGTCAGATACCACAGCACACCTTTAGGGGTCTAGTGAAGTCCATACCTCGATGGGTCAGGGCTGTTTTGGGAGCAAAAGGGGGACCAACACAATATTAGGAAGGTGGTAAAAATAAAGGATCTGTGTATAGAAGCAATGGTTTGAAGTTAAAACGTGCAGCTTTTCACTTTACAAGACTTTAAATGATTGGATTGAAATGGAATGATTTACTGGATTACTTGTGGATTATTGGGATGTTTTTATCAGTTGTTTGGTCTTCTGACGGCACCCATTCACTGCAGATGATCCATTGGTGAACAAGTAATGTAATGTTAAATTTCTCTAAACCTTTTCTATTGAAGAAACAAACTCATCTGCATCTCAGATGACATAAGCATAAGTATTTTTTAAAGCAATTTTTCATTTTTAGCCAACGTATTCCTTTAACCTAGTGTATCTTAAATAAGGGCACACCCCCCAAAAAATTATTTTATTGCTTCAATATTTAACTATGCAATAGTTTTAATACTTTATATGGTAATGATTAAGCAGGAAGTACAATTAAGTCTTTAAAGTAAAACTATAAGTGCAACCAACATTATAATTATCTGAAATAAAACACTTTAAAGTTCGCCAAAAATGAAAATTCTGTCATTAATTACTCACCCTCATGTTGTTCCAAACCCGTAACATCTTCGTTCATCTTCGGATCGCAAATTATGGTACTTTCTGACCCTAATTCATGAATTGTGCTTTATTCATAGTTCCAGTAGATGGCACTGCTCCGCATCAGATGCTTAAAGCAAATGGATTGCTCAAAAGATAAAGAAAAATCAGCAGCATATCTGCTATACAGTAGCTTGACACTGAAAGTGTTGCTCTCGATAACACTCTCATGACTCAGTTTAGCAATAGCATCATGGACATAAAACGAAAGAGCGTTGACCTTGCAAAATTTGATATAAGAGCTTATAGTTTTGAATAGCTACCTCACTTAAGTGATGTATCAAGAGCTACTCTTTCAAACATTTGCATGGATATAGGAAAACAAACATGACAACAATACAGTCATTTGAATGTATTACATTATGGCACCTTCAAAAAAAAAAAAAAGGTCCTCACCTTGTCTGTCCAGACTCATTAGAGCTTAAAAACAACAATGGATTTGCTTCACCACCGGAACAGACGGTTTTAATATGCTAATGGCTCTGATGTAGCCTTAATCACACACTCCAGTTTGCTTTAACAAAGGTTTTGGGGCAGCGCCAAATAACACTTCAGTGTTATTTGATAGGGGTTGTGATAATAACACACCTACGCCTGCCTACCTTCACATATGCACACTTACACACTCAGACACACACCAAAAACACATTAGGAACAAGCAATGTTTGCCGAAACGTGCATGCTAATTTGTATGTCTGAATTGAATGCATAATGAATTGCTTTATTAATAATGCAAAGGTATACTGTACATATTAAAAGATTAATCTGCAATATGCAGGGATGTGACTGTATTTGGGCTGTGCTGTGTCAAGCTGAGTCGTTTGTTGCAGTGAATGACGCTCTAGTTGCTTCAATGGCATGGTTGCTATGGTGAATTTTCACATGGGCAACGGTGGATTGCATGTTCTCTAGTGCCCTCCACAGTATGTCATGCAGCTAACTATGAAAACGCTTTGGAAAGAAAAAAAACTGAGGTCTTTTATGCCTCTCTGTGTAAACATGAGTCCAGCACTTTGTATGTCCCTGTATGTTCCCGAATCTAAATTATAAAAACAGATTTCTTTGATTACATTATTCATAATCAAACGAGACTAGAGAGCTGTAATTGCAAAGGAAATATAATTGATTTATTTTTATGGATACTGTATGGATGTTATAGTGTGTCATACTAATTGTTAAGTATGGGATGTATTGATTGAAAACTGGTGTGCAGTGACCTGTGAAATGTCATGTAAAGTCACTTTTATGGCATCCTCACTCACATTTCTTGAGTTGGTGTGTCAAAATAAGATTTCAAATCATTTTGATGTGGCATATTGATTCAGGTTTCCATTAGCAAACTGTCAGAAACCAGAAATCTATTTAAGAGTCATTTATATAAATACATTGATTTAGAAGTGCTGTTGTCCCTGGCCTATAATAACTACACAGAGAGCCATAGTAATGCATTTACTGTACATACTTTACATTAAAATAGTCATTACTGATTACAGCCACTACCATTTTTTAATCTCTTTTGCACCCTAAGGCTGCATTTATTTGATTAAAATACAATACAAACTCTACAATTGTAAAATATTATTATCATTTTAAATGAATGTAATTTACTCCTGTTATGACAAAGTTGAATTTTCAGCAGCAGCTACTTCAGTCTTCTGTCGTCTGAACCTTCAAAAATAATTCTAATATGCTTATTCCCTGCTCAAGAAACATTTATTATTATGACTTTATTTGAATAAAAATATGGTATGAATAAGATATGGTAAAAACAGTGATATTGTAAAAACATTATTACAGCTTAAAAACACTGTTTCTATTTGAATACATTTTAAAATGTAATTTATTCCTAAGATATCAAAGCTGAATTTTCAGCAGCCATTATTCCAGTCTTCAGTGTCACACGATCCTTCAAAAATCATTCTAATATGCTGATTCGCTGCTCAAGAAACATTTATAATTATTATTATTATTATCAATGTTGAAATCAGTTTTTGCTGCTTAAAGAAGTAGTTCACTTGCAGAATAACAAAAAAAAAAAAAAAAAAGATAATTTACTCACTCCCTTGACATCCAAGATGTTAATGTCTTTCTTTTTTCAGTCGTAAAGTAATTATTATTATTTTTTGAGGAAAACATTTTAGGATTTCCATCTATATAGTGGATTTCTATGGTGCTATGGCGTTTGAACTTACAAAATGCAGTTAAAATGCAGCTTCAAAGGGCTCTAAACAATCCCAGCCAAGGAAGAAGGGTCTTATCTAGAGAAACAATCAGTTATTTTCTTAAAAAAAAATTACAATTTAGTTTATGTCGAAAAAACTCCCATCTCATTTTCTCCTCCATCTTTAAAATTGTCTTACATTGCTACAGAAGTACAGACCCAGTGTTTACAAAGTGATCATGCAAAGAAGGTCAAAAGCCCTTTACAAAAAAGGTAAAACAGCAATGTAGGATGATTTTGAAGTTGGAGGAGAAAACGAGATTAGAGTTGTTCGACATACCTGAACTGTCATAACTCAGAATACACAGAGTTCACGCCAAGCTAAGATGAGCGTTTGAGGTTAAAAAGTATATAAATTGTGAATTTTTTTTAGAAAACAACTGATCCTTTCGCTAGATAAGACCCTTCTTCCTTGGCTGGGATCGTTTAGAGTCCTTTGAAGCTGCATTTAAACTGCATTTTCGAAGTTCAAACTCTTGGGCACCATAGAAGTCCATTATATGGAGAGAAATCCTGAAATTTTTTTCTTAAAAAAAAATTATTTTCTTTACGACTGAAAAATACATGAACATCTTGGATGACAAGGGGATGAGTAAATTATCTGTACATTTTTGTTCTGGAAGTGAACTACTCCTTTAATATATTTGTGGAAATGGTGATATATTTTATTTCAGGATTCAGGATTGATACATAGAAGGTTTAAAAGAACAGCATTTACTTAAAATAGATTTGCATTATAAATGTTTTATAACACTATAAATATCTCTACTGCCAGTTGTAATCAATTTAATGTGCCCTTGCTGAATAATAGTATTTATTTAGTGTACATTTCTTGTACAGTGCTTTTATTTTCACATAATACATTTTGCCAATGCATTTTGAAGATTTGAAACATTAAAGGGATAGTTTACCCAAATATGAAAATTCTGTCATAAATTACTCACCCTGGTGTGGTTTCAAACCTGTAAAACCTTCGTTCATCTTCTGAACACAAATTAAGATATTTTTGATGAAATTTGAGAGCTTTCTGACCCTGCACAGACAGCAATGCAACTGACACATTCAAGACCCTGAAAAGTAATAAAGACATCATTAAAATAGTCCATTTGACATCAGTGGTTCAACCGTAATGAATAAAATCTTTTTTTTTTCTTTGAGCACAAAAAGTATTCTTGTAGCTTTATGACATTATAGTTGAACCACTGATGCCACATGGACTATTTTAACAATGTCCTTACTACGTTTCTGAGTCTCGAACATGTCAGTTACGTTGCTGTCTATGCAGGGTCAGAAAGCTCTCAGATTTCATCAAAAATACTTTAATTTGTGTTTTGAAGATGAATTTACAAGCTTGAAACGACATGAGGGTGAATATTTTTGGGTGTAACAGGGTGAAATGATGAGGAAGCAAAGATGCAAGTTTATAGGTTTATTGAAGGATGAATGGACACAAACTCAATGAACAGCGGAGATCTCTCGGATGGGTAGGTGGTGCAGGGACAAGATGGTCAGCGTGAAGATGATGAGGTGAGATGAATAATCCAGTGACAGTAAATCCAGACAATGAAACGAACCACAAAACCAGACGACGATCAGAACTCCAGATGAAAAGTCACGGACGAAACTCACTCACGGACATCAAACAATGATCTAACAAACAGGAGAGATTGCAGTGAGTGTTTATAGAGTAGTAGATTGGCAGCAGCTGGTGTGGGTAATGAGATCAGCTGGCGTGCTGATGAGTGATGACGTAACTGACAATACACACACACACACAGACGCCAAATCACATGACAAGGAGAACACAGTGGATTTATGAACCGTAACAGTACCCCCTCTCCTAGGAACGCCTCCTGGCGTTCCCAGACTCCCTTACCTGCCGATTGTAATCATCAATAAGGGAGTGATCCAGGATGTCTCTAGCAGGTACCCAACTTCTCTCCTCCGGACTGTAACCTTCCCAGTCCACCAAGTACTGAAATCCGAGTCCCCTCCGCCTAGAGTCCAGAATGCGATTGACCGAATAAGTGGGTTCCCCTTCTACGAGTCACGGCGGTGGGGGAACCAGGGCTGGCGGATTAATGCGGGCAAAAAACACGGGTTTGATTTTGGATACATGGAACACGTGATGAATTCTCCTGTACACTGGAGGAAGATTAAGGCGGACTGCCACCGGACTAATGATTTTGGTGACAGAGAACGGGCCAATGAATTTTGGAGCAAGTTTATTAGACATGGATTGGAGAGGAATGTTCTTGTTAGAAAGCCACACTTTGGAACCAACGACGTATACGGGAGGTCTAGACCGGTGGTGATCGGCCTTGGCCTTGGTGTGCGCTCCCACTTGGAGTAGAGTCTCGCGGGCTCTAGTCCAAGTGCGATGACACCTCTGGACAAACGCGTGAGCGGAGGGGACCCCGACTTCGGATTCCAGACTAAAAAGATTGGTGGCTGGTAACCTATACTACATACAAACGGAGATAGGCCCGTAGCTGACACTGGTAACGAATTGTGGGCATACTCCACCATTGATAGTTGTTGGCTCCATGAGGAAGGATTCTTGGAGACCAGACATCGCAACGCTCTCTCCAAATCCTGGTTGGCTCTCTCAGTTTGGCCATTGCTCTGGGGGTGGAACCCAGAGGAAAGACTAATGGTGCGTTCACACTGGACGCGACTAGTTGAACGCTTGAACATTTGAGTTTACTCGCGCCATTCGCGCGGTAAAATTTGCGTCATTCACGCGTGACATTTTCTTCACAACAGACGCGAATTCGCGTCATGGGAGGGGCTTCTGCCACTCGTCAGCGGGAAAGTAGTTGTAAAATAGGTGAATGAGCTCAATTTTCCAGCTTTAACTTGCTTGTAGTCTCAGTATGTATGTATATGTAGGTCAAATTGAGTAAAGAGCATTTTTTAAAACTTACCACATTGTCCGACCTCTTCACTCACTTTCTTCCTACCAAGATCCTTTTTATTCCTGTTTCTACAAAAGTCCAAAGATGTATCGTACAGCTCCAAGTAACCACAGACAGCAACGGTGATTTTGTCCTCCATTGTTGTTTCGGATTTCTGCCTCCGTCACTACTAGAGCAAGCTCCTGATTGGTTAACGCGGCGCGGATTTTCGCCAAAGTTCAGATTTTTGAACTCACGCGTTTCGCGCGAATGACGCGGCAATCGCTTGAAACGCTCAATGCGCGCCGCTTCATTCGCGCTATTCGAGCGTTTCACGCGCCTCATTCGTGCGTTTCGCACCGCAGGATGGCTATTCGCGTCTTTGCATTGACTTAACATGTAAATCACTCGCGCTTGCAGCTTCATTCGCGTCCGGTGTGAACGCACCATAACAGTCGCCCACAGTAATTTACAAAACTCTCGCCAAAATTTGGACACAAATTGGGGTCCTCTGTCGGAAACCACGTCTGTCGGGAGGCCATGTAACCGAAAGACGTGGTTAATGACTGTTAACACTGTCTCCTTGGCTGAGGGTAATTTGGGCAAGGAAATGAAATGGACCGCCTTCGAGAATCGGTCCACCACGGTCAAAACTACCGTGTTACCCTGGGAGGGTGGGAGGGCGGTAACGAAATCTAGAGCGATGTGGGACCAGGGTCTCGAAGGGATCGGCAGCGGTTGAAGGAGCCCATCAGGGGGTCTGTTAGAAGTCTTACCAGTGGCACAAACTGAGCAAGCCAAAACAAAACTGAGAACGTCGCGAGCCATGCGTGGCCACCAAAATCGTTGCTTGACCAAATGTGCGGTGCGATTGACTCCTGGATGACAAGCCACATTGGAACAATGCCCCCACTGAATGCCACATGGACTATTTTAACAATGTCCTTACTACGTTTCTGAGTCTCGAACATGTCAGTTACGTTGCTGTCTATGCAGGGTCAGAAAGCTCTCAGATTTCATCAAAAATACTTTAATTTGTGTTTTGAAGATGAATTTACAAGCTTGAAACGACATGAGGGTGAATATTTTTGGGTGTAACAGGGTGAAATGATGAGGAAGCAAAGATGCAAGTTTACAGGTTTATTGAAGGATGAATGGACACAAACTCAATGAACAGCGGAGATCTCTCGGATGGGTAGGTGGTGCAGGGACAAGATGGTCAGCGTAAAGATGATGAGGTGAGATGAATAATTCAGTGACAGTAAATCCAGACGATGAAATGAACCACAAAACCAGACGACGATCAGAACTGCAGATGAAAAGTCAATGACGAAACTCACTCACGGACATCAAACAACGATCTAACACACAGGAGAGATTGCAGTGAGTGTTTATAGAGGAGTAGATTGGCAGCAGCTGGTGGAGGTAATGAGATCAGCTGGCGTGCTGATGAGTGATGACGTAACTGACAATACACATACACACACAGACGCCAAATCACATGACAAGGAGAACACAGTGGATTTATGAACCGTGACAGTACCCCCTCTCCTAGGAACGCCTCCTGGCGTTCCCAGACTCACTTACCTGCCGATTGTAATCATCAATAAGGGAGTGATCCAGGATGTCTCTAGCAGGTACCCAACTTCTCTCCTCTGGACTGTAACCTTCCCAGTCCACCAAGTACTGAAATCCGCGTCCCCTCCGCCTAGAGTCCAGAATGCGATTGACTGAATAAGTGGGTTCCCCTTCTACGAGTCACGACGGTGGGGGAACCAGGGCTGGCGGATTAATGCGGGCAAAAAACACGGGTTTGATTTTGGATATATGGAACACGTGATGAATTCTCCTGTACACTGGAGGAAGATTAAGGCGGACTGCCACCGGACTAATGATTTTGGTGACAGAGAATGGGCCAATGAATTTTGAAGCAAGTTTATTAGACATGGATTGGAGAGGAATGTTCTTGTTAGAAAGCCACAATTTGGAACCAACGACGTATACGGGAGGTCTAGACCGGTGGTGATCGGCCTTGGCCTTGGTGTGCGCTCCCACTTGGAGTAGAGTCTCGCGGGCTCTAGTCCAAGTGCGATGACACCTCTGGACAAACGCGTGAGCGGAGGGGACCCCGACTTCGAATTCCAGACTAAGAAAGATTGGTGGCTGGTAACCTATACTACATACAAACGGAGATAGGCCCGTAGCTGACACTGGTAACGAATTGTGGGCATACTCCACCATTGATAGTTGTTGGCTCCATGAGGAAGGATTCTTGGAGACCAGACATCGCAACGCTCTCTCCAAATCCTGGTTGGCTCTCTCAGTTTGGCCATTGCTCTGGGGGTGGAACCCAGAGGAAAGACTAATGGTGCGTTCACACCGGACGCGACTAGTTGAACGCTTGAACATTTGAGTTTACTCGCGCCATTCGCGCGGTAAAATTTGCGTCATTCACGCGTGACATTTTCTTCACAACAGACGCGAATTCGCGTCATGGGAGGGGCTTCTGCCACTCGTCAGCGGGAAAGTAGTTGTAAAATAGGTGAATGAGCTCAATTTGCCAGCTTTAACTTGCTTGTAGTCTCAATATGTATGTATATGTAGGTCAAATTGAGTAAAAAGCGTTTTTTAAAACTTACCACATTGTCCGACCTCTTCACTCACTTTCTTCCTACCAAGATCCTTTTTATTCCTGTTTCTACAAAAGTCCAAAGATGTATCGTACAGCTCCGAGTAACCACAGACAGCAACGGTGATTTTGTCCTCCATTGTTGTTTCGGATTTCTGCCTCCGTCACTACTAGAGCAAGCTCCTGATTGGTTAACGCGGCGCGGATTTTCGCCAAAGTTCAGATTTTTGAACTCACGCGTTTCGCGCGAATGACGCGGCAATCGCTTGAAACGTTCAATGCGCGCCGCTTCATTCGCGCTATTCGAGCGTTTCGCGCCGCCTCATTCGCGCGTTTCGCACCGCAGGATGGCTATTCGCGTCTTTGCATTGACTTAACATGTAAATCACTTGCGCTTGCCGCTTCATTCGCGTCCGGTGTGAACGCACCATAACAGTCGCCCACAGTAATTTACAAAACTCTCGCCAAAATTTGGACACAAATTGGGGTCCTCTGTCGGAAACCACGTCTGTCGGGAGGCCATGTAACCGAAAGACGTGGTTAATGACTGTTAACGCTGTCTCCTTGGCTGAGGGTAATTTGGGCAAGGAAATGAAATGGACCGCCTTCGAGAATCGGTCCACCACGGTCAAAACTACCGTGTTACCCTGGGAGGGTGGGAGGGCGGTAACGAAATCTAGAGCGATGTGGGACCAGGGTCTCGAAGGGATCGGCAGCGGTTGAAGGAGCCCATCAGGGGGTCTGTTAGAAGTCTTACCAGTGGCACAAACTGAGCAAGCCAAAACAAAACTGTGAACGTCGCGAGCCATGTGTGGCCACCAAAATCGTTGCTTGACCAAATGTGCGGTGCGATTGACTCCTGGATGACAAGCCACATTGGAACAATGCCCTCACTGAATGACCTCGGACCGTAATCCCTCGGGCACAAATAAACGGTTCGGTGGACAACCAGCTGGAGGCGTTACCCCTTGTAAGGCTGTTTTGACCTTCGATTCGACCTCCCATTTGAGTGCAGAGACAATTGGTGTGTCCGGAAAAATGCACTCGGGAGTGGACGGGCGATCGGAACGGTCAAAAATATGTGATAATGAATCGGGTTTGATGTTTTTGGAACCCGGGCGGTACGAGAGAATAAAATCAAAACGTCCGAAAAAAGTGCCCACCGAGCCTGCCTGGAGTTCAATCTTTTGGCAGTTCTAATGTATTCCAAGTTCTTATGATTGGTCCATACGATAAAAGGTACCCCCGACCCTTCTAACCAGTGGCGCCATTCTTCCAATGCTAACTTGACTGCCAACAACTCTTGGTTACCAATATCATAATTACTTTCGGCAGGCGATAGACGATGGGACAAAAACGCGCAGGGATGCATTCTGTCATCTGTCGGAGAGCGTTGAGATAGCACTGCACCTACCCCCACCTCTGACACATCGACCTCCACCACAAACTGACGTGATGGATCAGGGGTGACTAGGATTGGAGCCGAAACAAAGAGGCATTTCAGTTTGGCAAACGCAGCCTCGGCTGCGTCTGACCACCTGAACGTAGTTCTGGGGGAGGTCAAGGCGGTCAGAGGAGAGGCTAGTTGGCTGAAGTTGCGAATAAAACGCCGATAGAAATTGGCGAACCCCAGAAACCTCTGTAGGGCCTTACGGGAATCTGGACTTGGCCAATTTACCACAGCCTTAACCTTCTCAGGATCCATACGCATACCTTCAAACGACACAATGTATCCTAGGAAAGGAACAGACTGTGCATGAAAATCGCATTTCTCCGCCTTGACAAAAAGCCCATTCTCTAGCAGCCTCTGAAGCACTCGTCGAACTTGCTGCACATGCTCCTGGAGAGAAGAGGAAAATATCAATATGTCATCCAGGTAAACATATATGAACCGATCGACCATATCTCGTAGCACGTCGTTGACGAGTGCCTGGAAGACCACTGGGGAGTTGGACAGCCCGAAGGGCATGACCAAGTATTCAAAGTGCCCCCTGGGGGTGTTAAAAGCAGTCTTCCATTCATCTCCCCTCCTGATGCGGACCAAATGATAAGCGTTCCTTAAGTCCAATTTAGTGAAGATCAACGCTCCCTGCAACTTCTCGAAAGCTGAAGATATCAACGGCAAAGGGCTAGTGTTCTTTACCGTGATATTGTTCAGCCCCCGGTAGTCAACACAAGGTCGCAGGGACCCGTCCTTCTTCCCCACAAAAAAGAACCCCGCCCCCGCTGGAGAAGAAGAGGGTCGAATGAACCCCGCTGCTAGAGAATCAGAAATATATTTCTCCATAGCCTCTCTCTCTGGGACAGAGAGTGAATATAATATAATATCCTTGGGCGTACCTGGCAGTAACTCTATGGCACAGTCATAGGGACGATGTGGAGGGAGAGATGCAGCGCGAGACTTACTGAAGACCTCCTTCAGGTCTAGATACTCTGTGGGCACGTTAGACAAATCCACTGCCTTCTCCTGAAACACAGAAACAGAGACAGACGGACAGGCAGATACAAGACAGGACTCATGACACTTAACATTCCACTCTGATATAGATCTTTGTTGCCAGTCAATTCGGGGGTTATGTTCGGTGAGCCAGGGGTGTCCTAAGACAAAGGGTGCCAGGGGGGAGTCCAGGATAAGGAAGGAGATAGTTTCCGTGTGATTTCCGGATACGATGAGTGTGATGGGTTCAGTAGTGAATGAAATTTTGGGTAAGGTTTGACCATTAAGGGCGTGAACTGCAATGGTGTGAGTGAGGGGCAGAAGGGGAACTTGAGTCCTGCATGCAAATGTGTGATCCATGAAATTATCTTCGGCCCTTGAGTGCAGCAGTGCAAAACAGTCGTGCAGGTGTTCAGACCATCTTAATCTTACCGGAAGGAGAGTGGAGGTCGAGCTGGATGAGGTCTTCTCAGCGGAGATCCCACCCGACAGTAGCCTCAAATTTACTGTCAGGCTGGGCCTTTTACCGGACAACTGTAGGCGAAGTGCCTCGCCGCCCCACAGTACAAGCACAAGCCCTGGGATCTCCACCTCTCCTTCTCCTCCCGAGAAAGCCGAGCTCGCCCGATCTGCATGGGCTCGTGATCGTAGACGGGGCTGACCGCGTCCCCGCCGCTGGCTTGAGGTGTAGATCCGCCAGGACCCGCACGGTCGAACACCCTCTTCATCTCGGCGGAGAGTGTCTGGAACGAAGCACAGCATGGATCCTGGTTTTTCCACACCGCCGATCCCCACAGTGCTGCTTTCCCAGTCAACAGGGTGAGCATGAACGAAGGTCCACGGCTGTAGAGAGAAATGCATGGAACAGCGAGGCACAGCAAAAATTCGGCTCACCACTGTAGAGTTCCAGAGTTGGTAGGTGGGCTCTGACTGGGAAACAGCATCGGATGGAACGGGAGGAATGTGCGGTGTGGGTGGCGCAGCGGGAGCTTGCAGCTGTTGAACTCGCTGGGTGAGCTCGGACACCTGCACCACAAGAGCACGAATGGCCTGTCCTGAGTCATTCATGCTCTTTTCCTGAGCGTCCATCCGAGAGACGCTAGCCCGAATAAATTCCTCCAACAAGGAAGGAGTGGCACTTGCTGCTTCCATGTTGGCTAGATCGTTCTGTAACGGGGTGAAATGATGAGGAAGCAAAGATGCAAGTTAACAGGTTTATTGAAGGATGAATGGACACAAACTCAATGAACAGCGGAGGTCTCTCGGATGGGTAGGTGGTGAAGGGACAAGATGGTCAGCGTGAAGATGATGAGGTGAGATGAATAATCCAGTGACAGTAAATCCAGACGATGAAACGAACCACAAAACCAGACGACGATCGGAACTCCAGATGAAAAGACATGGACGAAACTCACTCACGGACATCAAACAACGATCTAACAAACAGGAGAGATTGCAGTGAGTGTTTATAGAGGAGTAGATTGGCAGCAGCTGGTGGGGGTAATGAGATCAGCTGGCGCGCTGATGAGTGATGACGTAACTGACAATACACACACACACAGACGCCAAATCACATGACAGGGAGAACACCGTGGATTCATGAACCGTGACAGAACTATCCCTTTAAACTGCACTTCAGCTTAACTTAAATTAACTAAAAAAAAAAAAAACTTTTGTTACCTTTTTACTTTCACTATAAATGGGGAACTCCCTGCAGTACCACCGTGGACCCCTGTGAAGACCGTTGTTTTTTTCAACCGCACAACCATGCATGCTTGCAGCTAAGACTGTTTCAGTCAAGCAGACACAAGCACATAGTGTATAAGTTCTTCAAAGATCCTGTCCCTGTCAGGACGGTGCTTAATGAGTGTCATTCATGGATGAGCTGCAGATGATTGGGGTTCTCAGCAGGCCATGTCCTGTCTCATCAGTCTCCCGCAGTCTCACGGTATCATTGCCACCTCATCCACTTTCTGTCTATTATACAAGAGGGTCATCAAGTTTATAAAGTTGGGAAAAATCTGAGTATACTTCGATGAACTTTTTGAATTGAATTCTTGTGTCCCCACATTTATTTATAACAGTGATGCATGTAATAAATCATATGCTGTAGGGTGTGACTGGCTGTACATGCATTACAAGATAATTCTGTCATCATTTACTTACCTTCAAGTACTGTTATTTTCATGGAACACAAAATGAGATGTTATGAAGAATGTCTAAGCTGCTCCTTTCCATAAATTAAAAGGGGAAAGTAACTTTCATACCTGCCCATCACGATACAGTAGGTCACATGGCAAATGCCGTTTCACACAAATTAGGTTTCACAAGTTCGCTTGCCCATCCAGTCCTCATGGTTAATTGTAAATGAATTTGGCTTGCTGTCCTTAAAGGAGGCTCAAACCTGAGGCTCGACTTGAGCTTCGAGTTCAACACCCCCATTGCGGTATTACATAGATGGAGAATAACAGAAAAAGAGGAGGAGGTGGAGGGATGCCTGAAGAATTGAAGCTGCAACAGGGTAATGAGTGCTGCTTATAAAGGCTTGTAATGCTGATTAACAGGATTGAATGATTAGGCTCCTCTTGTTTGGAACTCAGACAGGATTATCAGTGAATAATGGCAAAAATTTCAGTCACATACAACTCTTTTATGACGTCAGACGACATTGAATATAGTAACTAGCTGACCACTATTGTTCTTTGTCATTTTGGTGCCTGACATAACAAACTATATCATTCAAAAGTTTGGGTGTAGGTAAGAGTTTTCAATTTAGTTTTTATTACTGTGATATCAAAGCTGACATTACGTTTTCAGTGTCACATGATCAATCAGAAATCATTCTAATATGCTGATTTGCTGCTCAAGAAACTTTTTTTAATTATCAGTGTTAAAACAATTTTGATCAATATACAGTATCTGTAAAAGTTGTAAAAGTTAGTACACCCCTCCCATTTCAGCAACCATTTTAGTATATCTTCTCAAAGGACACTTGGATATTTTTTAGAGTAGTCAGTGTGTAGCTTGTATAGCAGTATATATTTACTGTCCTCTGAAAATAACTTAACATACAGCCATTATTGTCAAAATAGCTGGCAACAAAAGTGAGTACACCCTAAGTAGTATGTTGTTTAACCATGCAAACCCACATGTCCTATTCATCATGTTTATGTTTTTGTCTGCTTGACAGGACCATACAAAGTTGTGCAACTTGTATTAGAGCAGTCAAAATTTGGTGCTGTAAGTACAATTCTCTCATACTGACCACTGGATGTTTAACATGGCATCTCATGGCAAAGAACTCTCTGAGGATTTGAGAATTACAACTGTTGCTCTCCACAAAGATGGGCAAGGCTATTAGAGGTTCAGTAACACCGAAAACCGAGTTACACTACAGTGGTCAGTGTCATACAGAGGCTTTCCAAGATGGGTTTCATTCAGAACAGGCCTTGCAAGGGTCGATAAATGAAGTTGAGCACTCGTTCTGTGCGTCAGGTGCAAAACCTGGCTTCAAAAAACAGATTCATGAGTGCTGCCAAAAGGTTGCTTTAAAGGTTGCAGAAGTAGAAGGTCATTGAGTGCTCAGACCATACGCCGCTACTAATTGCGGTTTAAATAGGCGTCGTCCCAGAAGGAAGCCTCATCTGAAGCTGGCTCACAAGAAAGCCCGCAAACAGTTTGCTGAAGACAACCTGTCCAAGAGCATGAATTACTGAAACCATGTCCTGTGGTCTGATGAGACTATAAGATAAACTTGTTTGGCTCAGATGGTGTCCAGCATCATGGTCTAGGGCTGCATGAGTGCTGCTGGTACTGGGGAGCTGCAGTTCATTGAGGGAAACATGGATTCCATTATGTACTGTACATTCTGAAGCAGAACATGATGCCTTCCCTCCAGGAACTAGGCCGAACGGATATTGACCCCAAACACACCACCAAGATGACAACTGCCTTGCTGAGGAAGCTGAAGGTGAGGGTGGGGTGGTGGCCAAGTATGTCTCCAGACCTGAACTTTATTAAGCACCTGTGGGGCATCCTCAAGCGTAAGGTGGAGAAGCACCATGTGTCTAATGTCCAGCAGCTCTGTGAGAAGTGGAAGAGGATCCCAGCAACAACCTGTGCAGCTCTGGTCAATTCCATGCCCAGGATGATTAAGGCAGTGCCAGATAACAATGGTGCTAACACAAAATATTGACACTTTAGACAAGTTCACAAGTTCTGGGTGTACTCACTTTTGTTGCCAGCTATTTTAACAATAATGGCTGTATGTTGAGTAATTTCAGAGGACAATAAATCTATACTGCTATACAAATTGCACATCGACTACTCTAAAATAAATCCAAGTTTCATTTCTATAGTATTGTCCATTGAGAAGATATACTAAAATGTTGAAATGTAAGGGGTGTACTCACTTTTGTGACATACTGTATCTAATAATATTTGCTGACTAAAAGTATTAATTTTGAATGGTGATGTAATTTCATTTGTATGGACAACAGAAACTCAAGCATTCTAACAGAAGAATGAAAATAACTAAAGACTGAAAAGACATGGAAATGACTAAACAAAAAACAATGTTTTATATAATGGAACGATTTATATCTATTTTCCCATGGGTATTGCAGCCCTTGTGGGTTTTATATCTTTTATCGCAGCCTGTAACACACACTTACTTTACCACTCAATTCCAACTCTTCTGACTCTCATCCAGGCCAAGGCGCACTTCCTACATACAGGCTTCTGCCAGTTCTGTACCCTTCTGTGTGTGTGTGCTGCCCAGCAGGGGGGAGGCTAAGAAATGTTTTTTTTTTGTTTTTTTTTTTGCAAAAAGGCTGCTGCACGTTCACATGCATGAGAACAGTTTCTTCCCCTGCAGGCAATGAAACTGCCTGCTGATCATTCCAAGCAAACATATATACATTTATCTTCAACATCATGGAAGGTCTGCACAGACACAAAACATGACATATAAACCAATAACTAGAGTGTTTGTCATTCACCTTCAAATTTAAATGCTTGCTAGGAGTGGATTTTGTTTGTTGTAAACGGACTTATCAATTCTCTGATAAAACAGAGTAGCTCTTTTTAACATATTTACAAAGTTTACATCCACAGAATTTCCCTTAAAATCAATGTTGAAATGCGAAAACAAGCCACATATTTCATCGTAGCTTATAAGTAACGTTTTAATAAAATGCTCACCAATGGATCCAATGGGTGCCATCAGAATGAGAGTCCAAACAGCTGATAAAAACATCTCAATAATTCACAAGAACTCACAATAATCCACATGACTCCAGCACATTAATTAATGTCTTGTGAAAAGCTACCTTTTTTTTTAGATATATTTTTGAAATATAAGGTCACATTATGAGATTATGAGAAGTCAAAAGTATGAGAAATAATGTAATTATGAGATATAAAGTCATAATCATGGGACATAAATTAGCAATTTTGAGATATAAGGTCACAATTATGAGAAATAAAGTTGCATTTGTAAGATACAAGGTCACATTATGAGACATTAAGTCAAAATTATGATAAATAAAGTTGCAATTGTGAGTTATAAAGTCACATTATGAGATATAAAGTCAAAATGATGAGAAATAAAGCTGCAATTGTGAGATATAAGGTCACATTATGAGATATAAAGTTAACATTATGAGAAATTAAGTTGCAGTTGTGAGACATAAGGTCACATTATGATATATAAAGTTAACATGAGAAATAAAATTGCAATTGTGAGATATAAGGTCAAATTATGAGATAGAAAGTCAAAATTCTGAAAAATTAAGTTGTGAGATAGAAGGCCACATTATGAGATAGAAAGTCAAGTTATGAGAAATGAAGTTGCAGCTGTGAGATATAAGATCACATTATGAGATAGAAAGTCAAAATTATGAGAAATAAAGTTGCAACTGTGAGATACACGGTAAAATGATGAGATAGTCAAAATGATGAAAAATGAATTTGCTTTTGTGAGATATAAGGTCACATCATGAGATAGAAAGTCAAAATTATGAGAAATGAAGTTGCAATTTTAAGATATAAGGTCATATTGTGACACTTCCCTTACGCTTCATTCAATGAAAAAGTCCATCCCCAGTTGTCCTCTCAAATCATATGAGTAAATGATGCTTGGTTTGTGTATATTTCGGCCCTGATTAAAAGAGTTGTTTTTTTTTTCACTGGAGAAAGCAGTATTATGGATGAAGGAATCGTATTTGTTTTGCTGGAAGCAACAGTTAAAAATTGTATTATTACATATTTATTACAAACCACAGCTTTTCACTTCACTTTTCACTTGTATTCGCTCACTTTTTTTATCCACTGTTTTATCAGCTCTCATTCTGACGGCACCCACTCACTGCAGAGGATCCATTGTTGAGCAAGTGATGTAACAAATTCTCCAAATCTCCAAATCTGCTCTAATGAAGAAACAAACTTATTTACATCTTGGATGGCCTGGGGATGAGTACGTTTTCAGCCAATTTCAGAAACAGTTTATCAGCAAACTAATCCTTTAACAATGTGGATCAACATGATTTAGTAAACAGAAATGGGCTACTTGTTGTCAGAACTTGGACTCGGATGGCAATTCTGAATGAATTTGGACTCGGACTTTCACTCTGATATTTTGGATGTAGAAAGTTTTTCAGAGTACAGACATGTCGCATCATGTGTTTCATGAAAGATTAAATCATTCTTTTTAATTCTTTTTAATTAAGATTATTTCTGTCATGACAACTCTTGGAAAAGTTTAGCATGGTAACGGGTATGACAATATTAATGTATTTGGTCTTGGCGGAATAGATCTGCTAAGCTGCTGCTGAATTGCTGCTGCTGTTGGTTATTGCTGTAGTTGTAGATTATTGCTGCTGCTGCTGCAAGCAAGTACAGGAACTTGCTAATGCCAAAGCATATGGTGATACGGTGCTGTGAGTATTTAAGACATACTGCTGCTGCACAAATAGCATAAAATAACCCATAGCAGATCTATACAGGTGGAGCTAGGGAAGGTGGAGGGTTTCAGAGGAAATTTGGAAGCACGATGCGAAATTCCCAAGTGAATGCTACCAGCCATTTAAATAGCTGCAAACTGCTCATTGGTTGCATACACAACATGAACCAATCAGCTTGTGCCAAGTCGTATAACTCTGTATTATCATCAGTTACGTTAACAGCCTGCGTCATCCAGAGTTTTAATAAACATATCTCACTCAAACTCATTTGGTTAAAAAAGAAGTCTCGACAAGGTAGACTAGATCTAACACTAGTAAACAGCTAGATTTTATTTTTCATTCCCAAAGCCTTTGTGAATCCTTGTAACAGGATTTGGGGGTCTCAAATGGCATGACCTACATTTTCCACAATTGCTAGTTTCAGGTGTTTTAGCCACAATAACACCCTGCTATGACCTTCTAGCTATGATGTTATGTTTGAAAGCCTGAGAAAAATGGGAAACAGACATAACAACGAAAACAAACGCCCAGGGTGAAAAGTGTTAATGGACTGTTGATCTTACAAAAAAAGATGAAAGGCAGACAAAACTTGGTGACGTGAATGAACTTGTGTAGGTTCTGAGAACATGGTGCTCTCTACACGCTGCACACTGAGGTGAGAAGCATATAAATCAGCAGGATTGATCTATCTACTGAGGAAGGGGAAGAAAACAGCCTTGCAGCGGAATGAATGAGACTGAATGATGATGTCTACTACTTCATTACCAGCACATTTGCTTTTGGATGGGCTCTACAAATTCACAGGCAGACAGCAGCCAGACTGGAGTCGAGGGAGGTGTTTGGACGCCCTCCTGCTGTATTTCTGTTGGTAAACCGGTGTCATTAGCTCTTTTCACACATTCCATTCGGTATATTACTGTAAAATTATCTGATTGATTTTTTTTCAGCAGTTCAGCAGTAATGTGTCAACCACGTTCACATTATTATAAAAATTCAGGTCTGCTGTTCACTCATGCAAGAACATTCTGTCTTTTTACTTCATGACTCCATTACACTTCACATATACATCTGCAAACTTCTCTAAGCAATCTCAGATAATCCCACAAACCTTGCCCTCTTGATTGAGCCAGATGTCCAGATGTTAATATGCAACTTTGCAAATGTGCTTTGACTTCATTTTGCAAACTATAAAGTCATAATCATGAGAAATAAAGTTGCTGCTGTAAGATATAAGATCATATTGTAAGATATAAAGTCAAAATTCTGAGAAATAAAGTTGCAATTGTGAGATTTAAGGTCGTACTGTAAGATATAAATTCAAAGTTATGAGAAAAAAAATTGAAAAGAAAAAAAGGCCATATTGGGAGATATAAAGTCAAAATTATGAAGAATAAAGTTGTAATTATGAGATATAAAGCCATTATTATGAGAAACAAAATTGTAATTGTGAAATATAAGGTCACATTGTGATATTTAAAGTCATAATTATGAGAAATAAACTCACATTATGAGATATGGAGTTATAACATCAAAATTATGAGAAATAAAGATGCAATTGTGAGATATAAGGACACATTATGAGATGTAAAATCAAAATGATTGAAAATGAAGCAGCAATTGTGAGATATAAAAATGTATTGTTCAAAAATTAAAAATGAGGAGAAATAAAGTTGGAATTGTGAGATATAAAGTTATAATTATTAGAAATAAAGTTGCAATTTTAAGATATAAGGTCAAACTGTGATATTTAAAGTCATAATTATTAAAAAATAAAGCTGCAATTGTGACATGAAGTTGTACTTTAAAGGAGAACTCCGGTGTGATATTGACCTAAAGTGTATTGAATCATGATACCGAGTGTGAACGTACCTTGCATATTTCATCTCGGTTTGTGTCCAGCTGTCCGAAATCTGGGGTCAGTTAGCCGATGCTCACAACAGCTTGTCAATGAAAGTCAATCGGGCATCGAAGGAGCCATGTAAATAAATCACTGTTTTACGCCATTTACGAGGCACAAAGTAGCTCCACACTTCATCGGTAGACTTCCTAGGGCCCTGACATTTAAAACGAGACATTGAGAACTCAGAAAAAGCACCGGTAGTTTATTTACAAGAAGATTTATACAGACATCTTCCACCAGGAACAGAGCAGTCGCCGCCATCTTAAATGTAGTCACGATAAGTCGAGTGTCGAGCACGAAGGAAACTACAACCTGATACGTTGATAACCTGATAAATTCATTGGTGCTCCACACTCGATTTATCGTGACTACATTTAAGATGGCGGCGACTGCTCTGTTCCTGGTGGAAGATGTCTGTATAAATCTTCTTGTAAATAAACTACCGGTGCTTTTTCTGAGTTCTCAATGTCTCGTTTTAAATGTCAGGGCCCTAGGAAGTCTACCGATGAAGTGTGGAGCTACTTTGTGCCTCGTAAATGGCGTAAAACAGTGATTTATTTACATGGCTCCTTCGATGCCCGATTGACTTTCATTGACAACCTGTTGTGAGCATCGGCTAACTGACCCCAGATTTCGGACAGCTGGACACAAACCGAGATGAAATATGCAAGGTACGTTCACACTCGGTATCATGATTCAATACACTTTAGGTCAATATCACACCGGAGTTCTCCTTTAAGATATAAATTCAAAATTATGAAAAATAAAGTTATGAGATATAAAGTCAAAATGGAGAAATAAGGTTGCAAATGTGAGATGTCATGAGATATGGAGGAATAATATCAAATGATGAGAAATAAAGTTGCAATTGTGATATATAAAGTCAAAATTATTAAAAATAAAGCTGCAGTTGTGAAATATAAAGTCGTACTGTAAGATATAAATTCAGAATGAGGAGAAATAAAGTTGCAATTGTGAGCTATAAAGCCATAATTTTGAAAAATAAAGTTGAAATTTTAAGATACAAGGTCATATTTTGATATTTAAAGTCATAATTATTAAAAATAAAGCTGTAATTGTGAGATGTAAAGTCATACTGTTAGATATAAATTTAAAATGAGGAGAAATAAAGTTGTAATTCTGAGATATAAAGTCAAAATTAGGAGAAAAAAGTTCAATTTGTGAGCAATTGTAAGATAATAGGTCACAATGTGAGATGTAAAGTAAAAATTATGAAGAGTAAAATTGCAATTGTTAAAGTCATACTGTTAGATTTCATTTTAAAAATAGGAGAAATAAAGTTGTAATTATGAGATATAAAGTCAAAATTAGGAGAAATAAAATTGCAGTTGTGAGCTATAAAGTCAAAAGTATGAGAAATAAACTAGCAATTATGAGATATAAAGCCATAATGATGAGAAATAAAGTTGCAATTGTGAGATATAAGATCCTATTATGATGATTAAAGTCATAATTCTGAGAAATGAAGTTGCAATTGTAAGATATAAAGTCATAATTATGAGACACAAAGCTGCAATTTTGAGATATATGGTCATATTGTGATATTTGAAGTCATAATTATTAAAAATAAAGCTGCAGTTGTAAGATATAAAGTTGTTCTGTAAGATATAAACTCAAAATTAGGTGAAACAAAGTTGCAATTGTGAGATACAAGGTCATATAGTGATGTTTAAGTCATAATTATTAAAAATAAAGCTGCAATTGTGAGATATAAAGTGGTACTGTAAGATGAAAATTCAACATTAGGAGAAACTAGAAGCTAAAGTTCGATAACAAACTTTAAATGTTGGCTTGGAGAGCCAACCCGAGCAGCCTTGGGGCAAAAGAGGCAGAGCATTTGTGTGTCCGGCGTTCTCGAGCTGCCCCGCTGCGAAAATGCGCTCTTGATATTTCATATTCTTGATATTTCATATCCCTTGTCCTGGCAATTTCCCCAGGCAGAGACCTATACTCTAATGTCCTGGTTTGTTCACCAGGCTCATCCTTTTTCACCCCTTGTTCTGGCTGTTCCCAGACAGGGACTTGGAATTCTGGAGGCGTGGGTATAATGTTCCCCATAGCGCTTGACACAGCTGGAGTTCCCGGAAGGGAACGACCCAGGTTACGTATGTAACCCGGGTTCCCTGAGGGAACGAAAGCTGCGTCAAGGGCCACAATTCCAAGGGCTCCGTCGCACGTGCTTTTATATTTCCTGGTCGCTTACGTCACCCTGCCTGTGACGTCACTCCCTCCTTCGGATTGGTTATACACACGATATTCAGAGCGTGGTTCGCCCTATGGCGTTCCTCCAAGACAAGTGAACGATTTTTTTTATTTATTTTTTATGGAGTAACATTGAAGACACAAAGCAGAATGCGGCCTCTTTAATGTTGAAATCCAAAATAATGATCCACATCCGATTTATTTCTCAACAGTTCATGTTCACTTGAGACATAGACAACTGTTTTCGATTATATTCGTTAAGCTATGGTGTATTTTGAAATGATCTTGTCTGTGTTTGTCCGAGAGAAGTGTTTCTTATTGGCAGAAGCGAGGATTCATGTAGTTGGAGCGCGTGCATCAAAGCCAGGAAGCGTTGGTGTGCAGTTGACCACGCTGAATCGCTGGAGTGTCTGTATTTAAATACCTTTAAAAGATGTGCAAATGTCTCTGTTGACAGAGACGTGTCGCCCATGTTATAGTGAAACATGAAACAGCTCATTTGCACTCAATGTAGCTCTTTAAAATGTTCTTCTGTATTTATTGTGTACAATCGCTGGAGTGTTTTTATTTAAATGCTTTTAAAAGACGTTCAGTGATGCAAGACGTTCTCGCAGACTGAGAGCTCGAGCTGTGAAGCTCGTCTGTATAACTCACACTGAAGACAGCGCTTTCGGATTGAAATAAAACGGCTCACAAGCGCCTGAATTTACGTCTTGATGTGTTCTAATGGGTGGATTGACTTAAATCGCTGGAATATTTAAATTTTAAAGCCGGTCAATTTCGTGCAAATTATGTAGTTTTGTGGGCACGTACACAGAATGTACGCGGTGAAGGAAAGCTTTCGGATTGAAATAAAACAGCTGCAAACAGAATTTAGCTCTTGATGTGTTCTTATGGGTGGATGGAATACAATCGCTGGAATATTATAATTTTAAGGGCGGTATAATGCGTGCAAATTAGTTTCGTGAGCACATACACAATGTACGTGCCGAAGGCTAAAGTGAAAGTAGGTAAGAGGTCACACCACTCCTCCCTTCAGTGGAGTGGAATTGCTCCTTTAGAGGGGGCATTTTTTCTCAGCCTATGCAAGTCTATGGAAAAAGTTTCATGTTCAAAAATTAATAATAAATAAACTGTAAGTCTGATCAGTCTAAAAAGATATAGCAACAATCTTGTGGTCAGGGCCTCTGCCAAGTTTGGGGATTGTGGCATTAAAGCCCTAGGAGGAGTAGTGTTTGGAAAATTTTGGATCAGAATAATAATAATAATATGTTTAAATAGAATAACAGTATGTTGGGTCTCCAAGCCAACATAATAAAGTTGTAATTGTGATATATAAAGTCAAAATTTGGAGAAATAATGTTGCAGTGTGCAATATAAAGACAAAAGTATAAAAAATAAAGTTGCAATTTTGAGATATAAATCAAAATTACAATAAACAAAGTTGGAATAGTAAAATATAAAGTCAAAATGATGAGAAATAAAGTTGAAATTGTAAAATATAAGGCCAAAATGATGAGAAATAAAGCTGAAATTGTAAAATATAATGCCAAAATGATAAGAAATAAGGTTGCAGCTGTGAGATATTAGGTCATACTGTGACATATCAATTCCAAATTGTGAGTAATGTGAGACATAAAGCCAAATAATAAGAAATATAATTGCAACTGTAAGATATAGGGTTGTTTTGTAAGATTTAAAGTAAAAATGATCAGAAACAAAGTTGCAATTGTGAGATACAAAGTCATAAGATTAGAGGCAGAAACAAGATTTCATAAGCAACCACACCATCAGCTCATGCCGTATTTTGCAAACAATATTGTCATCATTAGAAAAATAACTTGCTGTTTCTGCAGCTCATGCTGTGAGGAACCATAAAGATTAAAATAAATAGGAGAGATAAATTAATGCAGCATCCCGGAGGAAACATCTAGACTGATAATACTGCCACATCATCATCCACAGTCTCTCCTAGATTCACACGGGAAACAATAATATCATAATATCCAACGACTTCATTTACATGCCAGGTTGTGCATGAATACAGTTTTACAACTTATTTACGCATCACTATTCCCAAGCAGCTCTTTGCGTCCTCCCAGGGCGATCCCATTAAATTAGGAAAAACTCTGCAGGAAACCAAAATACAATTTCCTCATTCAGCTCGTGAGAGAGTTTTCATTTTGCGGTTAAACCCCAGGCTCACCATAATGGGCTGGCTTCCATTAAAAGTTCAGTTTTATTTGCCTGCCTCTATTGCCTCACACCGTAATGTGTGTTGTAAGAGGAGGCATATACTGTAGACATGCAAATATTCCCTGGCTTGAGCTACAGTGTGTAAAATAATCTGAGGATAAGCGTAGGTGTCCTGTCCTTCTGCTAACCTCAAGATGTCTGCACAAGCTTTTTGCACCTGGCTCACATAGAGCACGAAGGTATGAATAGTGTCTAAAATACGTGGTGTTTTTCCGATTCAGAAGCAGTACCGCCAAGGCCATCGGCTACACAATGTGCTCTCTCACTCATCTTAGATGGGAAAAAAAAGCATTGATTGGAAACACTCTCGTTCTATCCAGAGTCTGCTGCGGAGTTGCCATGGCAACCTTGCAGAGATGGCAAACTTGCAGTTCTTTGCCTCACAGATTCATCGTCTGGTGCTGGTTAAATAGGACAGTGTGTTGTCCTGTTTTGATAGCACTGTGTGATGGACGGACCTGATGATGTTAGGTACATGTCTGTTGATGTCTCTGCATATATCTGTTTATGAAGGTACATATGTGATTCTATAAAAATACCATTTGCTAAGACAATATGCAGAGGTAGGAGGGCATCGAAGCACGTCCGAATTCAGTGTTTACGTAACATCCTGGAGGAATGTTAATGAAAGAAAGGATGTGTAAATCAGGGGCGTTTCCTCCGAGGAGGCAAGGGAGGCAGTGCCTCAAAATATTGGATGAGAAAAAAAATTGTAGTAGAAAAATAAAACAGTGCCAGTATTACAAAATACAACCTTAAAAGTTTATAAGTCACTTGTTTTTCTAAAGAAACACTGTCCAACAGTGCCACCAGCATCTCTCTCGCCTCCCCTGAGCCCATTGAGTTTTAACAGACCCCCTAAAGCATGCAGAGAGTTTGGTGGGGGGTAATTGAGAATGAATAGGGGAAAGTCACGCAAATATCGCGATATGATTGGATATGACTGGTTATGTTAGGCTGTGATTGTTTCATGCAATACATGCCACCTCTTGTGTTTGTGTGCATTCTGCGTTCGCGAATCAGTCTGAATGAACAATATAATGGCATTAACGTTTCATAAGGACTCATTTAAAAGAAAGTAAACAACCCACACACTTAAATACAGTGCCTTGCAAAAGTATTCATTCATTTATGTTAAACTGCTTTAAATTACATTTTTTTCCACATCAATCTACATCTCATACACCATAATGACAAAGCACAAAACAGGTTTGTAACAACTTTGCAAATTTATTAGAAATAAAAAACTGAAAAGATCCCGTTGCATAAGTATTCATACCCTTTTCTGGGACACTCGAAATTTAGCTCAGGAGCATTCATATTGCTTCTAGATGTTACTACACTTCGAGTGGACTTAAACTGTGGCAAATTCATTTGAATGAGTATGATTTAGAAAGGCACACACCTCTCAGAAAAGGTCTAACAGCTGAAAATGCATATCAGAGCAAAAACCAAGTCCTGAGGTCAAGATAACTGCCTGTAGAGCTCAGTGACAGACTTGCGTTAAGGCAGTTATCTAGGGAAGAGTCTGCTGCATTGAAGGTTCACAGAAGCATGTAGCCTCCATTATCCATAATGGAAGATGATTGGAACAACTAGGACTCTAGAAAATGTCTGCCAGCCCCCATCCAAGCTGACAGAGCTTGAGAGGTCAAAAGGTGAGGCAAAGAATGGCAGATAATTGCCAAATGCAGATGTGCAAAGCTTGTCACATCATGCCCAAAAAGACTTGACACTGTAAAGGTACTTCAACTATGTACTGAGTTAAGGGTATGAATACTTATGCAATGTACATATTTCAGTGTTTTATTTTTAATAAATTTGTAAAGTTAGCAAATCTGGTTTTTGCTTTGTCATTATTATAGTGCATGGAGTGTAAATTGATGTGGGGAAAAACTAATTTAAAGCAGTTTAACATAATGCTGCAACAAAACAAAATGTGAAAAAAATGAAGGGGTATGAATACTTTTGCAAGGCACTGTATAACCACTTTGTCAAAATAAGAAAAATGGCATTACAAACACAATCTGTTGGAGTTTTTAGTGAGTTCAGTTGAAAGGTGAAATTTAAAGTAAATCTTCTAAAAAATTTGAAATAGTTAAAAGTTATCTATTAAAAAGAATAGCTGAACATACAATGAAATGTATTGTTTAAATTGTTACTGTTTTGAGTTATTATTATTAAAATAAATGTAAAATGCTTAAAAAAACACTAACTTAATGATTCATATTTGGCTTTAATAAATAGAATATTTTTACATTGTTAAAGGTCCACTGAAGTGCCTTGAAACATGTATGTGGAGATGTAATTTTAACTGAAACAGGAACATATTTTGCAGCCCCGCCCACTTCTTTTAAATAGCCAATAGCATTCCATTTATATGTGCTCGGGCCAGAGCTATTGAGCTTGGTAAAGCTGCATTTGTAAGCTTATAACAGCCACAGTCTAATAAATTACCCCCTAGATTAAATATGAAACTCTTACTAAAACAAAATAGTGATCATAATCATGCTAAGGCTGTGTAGTTTAATACATGCCAACTCGCGCATATGATCTGCTCAGCGCTATAACATCTCTGGACCAGAGCCAAAGTCCGGAGCAGACTGTGCACGCTGCCGCGGTTCGCGTGACCCAACGTGAAACCAGACCTCATTTGCCCCAATGGAAAGCAAATTTACACTGTCTGAATCGTTCTCTATCGCCTATATTGCGCACTACATGCCATTCATCATACAGAAAACACTAACACTGTGAACAAGTGACCGATCTCAGCCGCAGCTTCAGCATGTATTTATAGTGTAGGGGGCGGGACACTACGGACTCTAGAGAGCATTTGATTGAACGTTGACAGAACGTTTCATGAGAAGCTGAAGTGCAGTTATACTGTAGATAACCTTAAAGCTAACATATTCTTACTAAAAGCCATGCATGGGGACTTTAAGAAGGGCTGTAAACTGATTCCTGTTGCAAATCTGTCTGTGACTTCTCTTCTCAGTTTTTAGTCTAAATTCTAAAAACAGATCAATCTAAAATTAATGTTAAATGGCAAACATGTGGAAGATTATCTATTCATCAAATGATGTTGTTTTCCCCACAAAAGCAAGTTTATTCAGTATATTTAATTTTCTTCTCCACTGACACCCCCATTAAAATAAAAACAGTTGAGGTCAAAAGTTTACATACACCTTGCAGAATATGCAAAATGTTAATTATTTTACCAAAATAAGGGGATCATACAAAATGCATGTTATTTTTTATTTAGTACTGACCTGAATAAGATATTTCACATAAAAGATGTTCACATATAGTCCACAAGAGAAAATAATTGATTCTGAATACTGTGTTGTTATCTGAATGATCCACAGCTGTGTGTCTGTGAGTTTTTTTTTATTTATTTTTTTGTCTCTTGTTTGTCCTGAACAGTTCAACTGCTCACTGTCCTTCAGAAAAATCATTTAGGTTCTACAAATTCTTTGGTTTTTCAGCATTTTTGTGCATTTGAACCCTTTCCAACAAAGACTGTATGATTTTGAGATTTATCTCTTCACTGAGGACAATTGAGGGACTCATATGCAACTATTACAGAAGGTTCAAATGCTCACTGATGCTTCAGAAGGAAAAATTATGCATTAAGAGCCAGGGGTGTAAACTTTTGAACAGAATGAAGATGTGTACATTTTTCTTATTTTGCCTAAATATCTTTTTTTTTTTCATTTCTACAGAACTTATATGTTTCCCAGAAGACAAAATAAGTTAGGCCGATAAGATAGGAACTACACTCCCATTCTGGTGTAATAGTCAAGGAAGTTTGCTGCTGTAACATGGCCGAAGCAGGCGCAGTAATATCACGCAGCACAACGTGACCAACTGCATTCACAGGGAGCGTTCCTCGTTGGAAGTTATACCAGCTGGGAACTAATTTCAGGCGCTGCGTGATATTACTGCGCCTGCTGCGTCCATATTACAGCAGCAAACTTCATAATCGTATCGGCCTAGATAATCACATCTTTACATTTTCCGCTGGTTTTAGCACACGATATAACTGCAGAAGAGTCAAGTTTTAAATAGGACAAATACTGAAACTCATTGGTTATTTTTGAACGCGATGCTATTGGTCTCATAGGATTCAATGATCTATGCTAAGCTATGCTAAAAGTGATATCGCCAGAACAGGAGAACAGCTGAATGGATTTCAAAACAGTAAAACTCAACTTATTAACTCGGGGGGAGTTGGAGAATGAGCCTATTTCCAAAAAAAGTGGAGTGTTCCTTTAAGCATTAGTGTGTGTTTGAACCTTCTGTAATAGTTGCATATGAATCCCTCAGTTGTCCTCAGTGTGAAAAGATGGATCTCAAAATCATACAGTCATTGTTGGAAAGGGTTCAAATACTCAAAAAATCTGGAAAAACAAAGAATTGTGGGACCTGAAGGATTTTTCTGAAAAACAGTAGGCAGTTTAACTGTTCAGGACAAACAAGGGTTTTATGAACAACTATCATTAAAAAAAAAATAAAAACACTGTGGATCATTCAGGTAACAACACATTATTCAAATGTATGAATCAAGTATATGTACACTTTTGAAAAGGATAGTTTCTATAAATGAAACATTTTATGTGAAATATCTTATTCAGGTCAGTACTAAATAAAAAATAACATGCATTTTGTATGATCTCCTTATTTTGGTAAAATAATTAACATTTTGCAAATTCTGCATGGAGTGTGGAGTTTGACAGCTTGACCTCAACTGTAAATAAATTCATAGAGTTGCTTTAAGATATTTTTATTGGGACCTAAAACAATTCTGTACCTCCATTTAAAGTTCAGGTAACTTAAACTAAAGGTAACATAAAATAGATACAATAGCTTTTCAATTTAAGCTTTATTTCCATAAAAATACCATTTGCACAGTGCATCACATATGGTAAACAGAAGAACAAACCACATTGGCTCTCGTGCATCAGCATCACACACACATTTGAGATAGTGTGTTTACCATAATTAGAAACTATTGTTTACCATATTTGATGTGCTCTGATGTGTGTCGATCATTATTTAAATGAAACAAAAAAGCCTAAATTAAATCTGTTCATCATGTAAAGCTATTGTATCTCTTCACACAATTTGGATCAATACTGCTTTATTCATATGGATTAATTTTACCTTCACTGACTCCTTCACTTGTATGTTTTGGTTACATAATGAAGGGACAGAAACCTGTCAGGTTTTATTAAAAAATGTGTGTTCGAAGATTACCTGAAGTCTTATGGGTTTGGAACAACACAAGTGAATGATGAAGAATTTTTATTTCGGGCTTTTGGTTGAACTATTTCTTTAGGATTGCATTTTGCTGATAAATTAGCACTTGTGTTTGCTTGGTTATGTCTAAAGCTCACTTGAATTTGTTTCTAGCTCATTAGACGTGACATAATGGTGCCTTGTAAACTGCTAACAAGTCACATTCTGTTCATAAGACATAAAAAAACAATATTATAATAATATTTTCATGCTGCTATTGTTACTTGTGAATACAGTGTAAAAGGAATGCAACACAACATATAGTCTAGAAAATGCAAAGTATAAGTAGACGCCTGTTGTGCGCCGACTTTTTGTTGTCATGTCCGTCCCTCTCTGTTGGAGAAACCACCTTGACATTACCTTGACAGGTCATGCCTGACAGCCATAAAATGAACTTGACATTATCTCTCCTCCTCGCAGCTGATTTGTGGATGCATTATCTTTGCCAGATGACCCCTCCATCTGTCTCCCTCAGTGGACTGTATTATGCCTGTCCTCAGATAATAAAAAAAAAACATTACTTAGACCATCCATGCAAAGCAAGTGTACACAATCTCGCATGTATGAATGCAAACGTTAATTCTGTTAAATACTTGAAAACAGAGACATTGCAATAAGTGAATAGGAGAAAATGGGACAAAATCTGGCCAATGTAGTCCTGCCTTACAGATAAAAGAGCCAATCACCTTCCAGTGAGATTCTAGCGTTAATGACAGTGAAAGAGTTCACCCACAAATTATTTTTAATGAAATCCATTTTTTTTTTTTTTTGCACACAGAAAATATTCCTGTAGCTTCATAAAATTAAGGTTGAACCACTGATGTCACATGAACTATTTTATGTCGTACTGCCTTTCTGGGCCTTGAATGTGTCAGTTGTGTTGTATCAGCGATTTCAAGCCTGAAACATAAAGTGTCACTTTCAGCTGACCTTTCTTCACGATCCGCTCGCTGCCTGCCCCATAAATTGTCTGTAAAAAAAACGCGTCTCTGTGGTCCGAGATATGCTAAAAAAAACAATCGGTGCTACCAACGATTCCACAGCAAAACAAACAGTGTTCCAACCAATCACCGTCAGGGGGTTGGTGTTGTGGACTTTCGCTCTGCCTCCCTCACATCCCTGCACCAGTACACTGTGTTTTGCTGTGGAATCGTTTTTTTTACAGACAATTTATGGGGCAGGCAGCGAGCGGATCGTGAAGAAAGGTCAGCTGAAAGTGACACTTTATGTTTCAGCCTAGAATCGCTGATACAACCTTTAATGGTCAGAAAGCTCTCGGATTTCACCAAAATGATGAACAAAGGTCTGACGGGTTTGGAACGACATGAAGATGAGTAGTTCATTACAGAATTTTCATTTTTGGGTGAACTATCCCTTGTGATGCAACTGATGTCATAAGTCACATGACAGTGACAACATGGTGGATGTAATATGCCTGAATTTCACTCATACTATACATATTAACACTATACATACATACATACATACAGTTGCACAGTAAGTTTAGAAAGCAAGTGTGGTTACTTCTATACAGTATTTGATTTTGGTTTGAAATGACCAATAACCATAAAAATGCTTAATATCGGCACAAATAATCGGCCAGGCTGATAATCGGTCAACCCCTAATTTTTAGGATTCTTTTATGAACAGAATGTTCAAAAGAACAGCATTTACTTGATTTTTTTCCTAACAATCTAAAAGTATTTACTGTAACTTAGATCAATTTATTGTATGGAATGCAGTTTAGCCGATCATAATCATGAACCAGAATCCCTTTTATAACAGCTTTTAAACAATCCGTTAAAACAATTAAATCAATACTTACATACCACTGGCAATTATTCAAACAACTCATTCAGTAAAACAGACATGATGTTCATAATAATGGCAAAAATAAATATATCTGCAAGCAGTGATTATTGGGTTCAAGGGTTTTAAAGCATTCAAACACATATAAATAGAAACATTACATATTATTTAGCAAGCCTGTAACCAACTAAATCAATGGTTTCAAAAAGCATTTTTGGCAAATACAGGTAATTTTCCATAAAAATATTATGTTTTTTTTTTTTTTTTTTTTTTAACATTTATGACTATTATAGTAACAGCTGTGGACCGATCTCCGTAAAACGTTGCATGCTTTTTTAGAATCACCTTACGCATGTGCTCACCAGGTTTTGTGAAGTTTTGAGTTCTTGTTTAGGCTTTATAGGCTGTTGGATATATTTAGACAAGCTTCTTTTCTAAACGACCCTGTTATAGCTTCCAGGGTAAATTGATATATTGACCAAGAGAGTCCAGAGAATTATATTGCAGTGGATTTTTCCAGACTTAGCGAAAAACCTAACTAGTTTGCAAAAGTAGGTTTTTTACATCTTCTCAAGCATTTAACTAACTGTTTGATTGAAAGCAGTGGCTCTAGAGGCAAAATTGTTTGGAACGAGGAGGTCTATCGTATGATATGAATATCGTGTGAAAAACCACACAATATACAATTGTTCACAGCCTTAAAAAATGTGATATCACCCCCCAGAAGCTGATTTCTGTCAAATTTCTCACAGACATTTAGGGCCATGAGTCAAACAGGCTTAACAAGTTTTGTTCTGATCAATCTCCATTAACCTTGTCTTAAGACCTCAATGTATTGTCACAAGCCACAAGGTTTAATTTGGTTTTGTCTGTGTATGTTTTTTTTTACTCTTAAAGATTTGGTAACCATTGACTGCCATTATATGACTGACAGACTGCAACGGTTAAAACGGAGAGACTGCAACAAAGTTAAAAATCGTTGTTTGCGTTCTACCGAAGAAACAAAGTCACCTACATCTTAGATGCCCTGGGGGTAAGCAGATAAACAAATTTTCATTTTTGGGTGAACAATCCCTTTAAGGAGTTATGGGTGAATTTGTATTTTTGATCACTGCAGCGCCCCCATCGGGCCGATTAGGGCGAGCCTTGGCAATGTTGTAGATGGTGGGAGTACTACCATCCCTCAAACGGTTTGGACTGCCCAATCAGTTTTATGTGGAGATGGCTGATCCTTGGCCACTCTAACAATTACTATAGGGTTTCAGCGCTACACCCTTGAACCCCTAAAAATAAAAAGGAGCACATTAATACAATACAACACTAAAATCAGTCTTACTATAGGCAGTTTGCCTTTACTGGTAAATGGGTTAAACCCATATTCATTGCGGATTTTGTCAAGTAATCTAGGGGACAGATGGTTTGGATGTACACTACATGAAATGTTTTCTTTCTGCCAAATGACATGCTGACACCAGACAACACAGAATAAACACAATGTGTGCTTTACATTGTCAGTTTTCAGGTTGAAATGACAGTTTCATGGAACAAATAAAAAATCAAGAATTAAAAAAATACACCAATATTGGAACGATAACGGACTCAACCATTGCTCACCCTTATTTGAACAGATTCTGTGCTGTTGTTTGCATTTGCCAGGTGACATAAAAATGTTTTCATGTGGCAGTATTTTCAGTATCTCTTCGCTTTCATGTAATAACATGATGTGCATCAGCCCAAAGACAAGACTTAAAGTAATGGATCAGGTGTCTATCTGCAGCATTGTTATTCACTTGTTCTTTATAGATGTCTCTGTTTCCTTGTTGTCTTGGTCTGTGATACATTACAGGGCTGTTCACGCTCTACTCCCCTCTCAACACAATGCATTTGGTCTTCAGGGGATGCTGTGTAAAATGAAGGGGAGTAAGAATCTCTTCCTCAATTTAGGTCAGCTTTCTGACCTACTTAGGACCCACTGATTGGATTCAGCAATGCTAACCAGACCCACTTTCCTGGCTTTCAACACTTCCTAGAGGAACGTGTTTAATCCAAAATGCCACGCATACAGTACGCAGAGTTAAACACTGAGCTTGGCAGAGCATGTAAGTAAAAGGAGACCTTTGGTTCCAGCTATGAGCGTAATGTGAGGTCATTTGTTAGAGCTGGTCAGTGCGTTTACTTAAGATGTGCCCTTAGGACTAACAAGAATTGGATACACACACTTGCACAAAGACATGGATACTACAGCTCACTGGTTTTTAGCACAGACAGACTGATGCAATCTTTATGGAAGCCTTGTTGAGTCACAGAATAAGCAAATAAAACTTCAATCCAGTTTACATCTATCAATTCAGAGTTCATATCTTGCAATTGTGAGAAAAAAAAGTCAGAACTGAAAGATATAAACTCAGAATTGAGAGATATAAACTTACATTGCAAGACATTAACTGAAAACTGGGTTTATATCTTGCAATTCTGGCTTAAAATTGCATCACTGAATACAGAAATCGAAGGTAATTGCAACTTTTTATCTAACAATCCAAGATTTATAATGGAAGTGAATGTGGTTTAAGATTTTGAAACCCAATAAAGTGCATCCATCCATAATAGAAAGTACTCCACATGACTCCAGAGGGTTAATAAAGGTCATCTGAAGTGAGTTTGTGTAAGAAAAATATTCATATTTAAACACGTCATAAACATTAACATGTTGATTCACATCAGAAGGCCTTTGTTAACCCCTCGGAGCCAAGTGGAGTGCTTTTTATGATGGATAAATGCACTTTATTGGACTTCAAAATCTCAACACCCATTCACTCCCATTATAAAGCTTGGAAGAGGCGGCACAACTCTGATTGTATTCGTCTGAAAGTCATATTTACCTGTATGGTTTGAGGGTGAGCAAATTATGGGGTAATTTTCATTTGTGGGTAAACTATCCATATAAAGGACACATAATAAATGGGAAAATGCTTTCTGCCATTGTGCAGTTTCTGAAAAAGCCTGCTGAAAGCATTGTCTTTGTTTAGCTGTACCCCACTTTTAACCTTTACAATGTGCAGAGCCATCTAGAAGTTAGAAATTATCTGGTTTAATCTGTCTGGCACAGATGTGACTTTGAGGGATGTCATCCTCAGGGCAGGATTTTTATTTTATTTATTTATTTTTTGATGAGCAACACTATTACCATTTGTTATATATGGTATTAGAGTAAACACTTAGCAACTACCAGAACATCACTGCAACTACCTAGTAACAACTGCTCAGAACACCTTTGAAACCACATAGCAAGAAAGATTTGGCAACCATGCCAATCACCCTGGCAACATGGATGAGGAGTTTAGCATGTGTCAACACAACTTACATTTTTTCAGTAGCTTATTCTGGCCAAGAACAGCTATTTTAGACAGGAAGAGACTGACACAAATTTTTTAGAAATGACATGACTCTATGATTGTACAGAAAAATTTGCTAAAAATGTGTAATGTCACAGTATAGTATAGAAAATAAAGTATTTCACAGACATAATTAGATATGTTGTTTAACAAAAAAAAAGAATTCAGCTAGATTTGAGCTAGATTGAGAAAGTGCTTACCAGTTGTGTGTGCACTATGCATCAGATGGTTAGTGAACAGATTGTGGGTGGTCTGTGGGCATAGGTATCATCACATATAGAAGGACTTTTTGCTATAAATAGGGAAAGAAACAGACTACTTCACAAAAAGCACATGATTCTATACATGTTTCGACCTTTTATGTCACCATGCAGAAGAGCGAGGAAATAAAAAATGCCTATTTCGGCTGTGATACCAAACATTTATTTTAATATATACTAAGACATATCATCCTCAGTCAAAATACATCGCTAAACAAAACCCCACAAGGCGAAACTTCCAAATATCTGTCAACAGGTTCAACCGAAAAAGCCATCTCTGACGCACCATATCTGGTTTAGAGCGCTAATAAAGTAAGTGTCTCTATGACACTTAAATAATAACCCACTGATCTCTTTTACTTTTCAACAGTTTGCTGGCAAAGTTACAAATACCTATGTACAGGGGTAAAAAGATTGACTGATTATTCGGTTGATTCCGCAGAATGAAATATTGGTTTAAGTATAAATCAAGGGACCAGCCATCACTATTAAAGGCATCATTTACAAAAGAAAAGCAAAACAAATCCTTTAGTTACAGTAAATACAGTATTAAGTCACCATGCATATGTAAAGACATGTTAAAGCCATAATGTGGGGTACATTTATACTGTACAAGCATATATAAAACTTTAAAATGTGTTCGGATTCACTCTTTTAAAACAGACATCAAAATATGTATATATCAATGAAATCTAAATTGAATAAAAAAAAATAACCAACATCATATAAATGACACTGTACATGAATTAACTACATGTATCTTTCACCTTGTTCAACATACATTCTTATTTGGCAATATTTATGTATATATTACAATATGGTCCTAACAAGGATGTAAACAATGAGCTAGAAATACAAATACACAGTTTAGAACTGTTTAGAAATATACACGCCACACAGGACGAATCCTAACATTGTCTATTTTGTGTATTCTGCTAAAACTTCTTAGTTTATGCAGCACTTGTCATTATGCAGTGATTGTGCCCATTTTTTAGTGCCATCTAATGGCACAGACTGTGGATATTTAAAGCAAAGTCAGTCAATCATTACAGCAGCAACATTTTTGTACAGTTACTGCAAGATGAAGCTAAGTTATCACTAGCTAATAGGCATATAATACTTTTTGAGGCACTCTATGAATATGATTATTAGAATTTTTTAGACGTTTACAAAAATAAGCAATGAATTCCCACTAGTACCTTTGGGGGCCTCCTATTGCTCTCATATTGTGTATGCTTCTCTGCAATGTGCAGTGAAGTATGAGTCATTTGTTTATGCCCACACTTTTAAAAATGACGAGGACGATGCACCTCGGTAGCTATATAACCCCATCCTGCCAGGCAAAATGGGAGACAACTAAGAAAATGATGCACAATACATCACTGTAAACATACAGCAATGAGCCATAAAACACAATTACTTGTGCTCACAGCACACTATAAAATATGGGGGTTTGCAAGTGCTCATTGGCCTATAGAACCAAATAAGAGTTCTATATTACACAAAGGCAATATGACATTAATGTCTGAAGAATGTATTGTTCTCTGCATTACAATGCCAAAGGCTGAGTTTCTATAAATTCATTGACTCTATGCCAGCAAAGAGCGCTTTCAGCTGTTTGAATGAAAATAGCTCATTCAAGTTAACCAAAACACACAGTGCATATGGTTAAACGAGCCCCCTAAATAAAACATCCATTTGATTAATACATTGTAGCTAAAAACCTCTGTAAACTTCACAATAACATTCTCCTATTTGTCTATAAGCTATGAGTCTGATTGAAAGCCCAGCTAAAATATTTCATAGCGACATAGTGAAAACAATTATTATCCTTAAGCATGAAAAGACGTGATTGAGTGGTTCGGTATACGTACAAATATTTATATTGAGAAAATATATATAAATGTACAAAGTTTTTTAAAAGCACCCACGTTGCCATGAGACAACAGACAATTCCAATAAGACAATGGATTAGGCAAATCAAATTAATAAATTTTACCAAACATCCCCAAATTTCACATTTTGTGCTTATGTTATAGTATCGAGGCCCACATAAAGTAGATTGAAAATGCACATTGTTGCCTTACATGTTCTGAAGAGTGCAGGTTTGAAAAATAGTCAGGGAATGTAGATGTATCCAGAATGACTGTCTCTACTTAGTCCCATAACAGAGCCTTCAGAGTCTTCAGAGATCAGAGAGCAAGGCAACTCTTAGGATTGGTATGGAAAGAGATTTCTTTCACTCCTTGAAAGTCAAAATGGGGGGAGGTGTAGGGGAGGGTTTGAAAAAGTGAGGCAGGTTCCTGGCATTATCAGGACTAGGTCCTCTGTCGGGTAGCAGGATGATGTTACCTTTCCTGCGTAGTGTGGAGTCTCGACTGGAGGTGGTGGAGAGAGTTTCCGAGGTGGCTTCACTGCTGGCTTCCACCGGTGTGACTCGTATGGTGGTGATACTCTGTTGGTGGTGGTGATGGTGGAAATGGGGATGATGGGGGTTGCTCATGTCAGGCAGGCTTCGGATTCCATCTATGGAGCCGTAGCCGTCTCTCAATGATTCGCAACTTTCGGAGTCCCGGTTCAGGTCGTTGAGCTCAAGGGACTGCCGGATACTCCCTCGCTCTTGGGGTTTCCACCTCCAGGATCCGCTGCCATCTGTAGATGGTGGTTTAACCACAGGCTTGTTCTCAGGGTGGGCCTCTACTCGAACAATGCCCGTGTTAGGTTCCTGATCCATGAGTGCTTTGTAACGAATGGATCCGGTACAACTCACGGTGCTGGCCTCACTTTTAGGACTGCCGTGCAACATGCCCTGCTGCTTGGACATTGCAATGACCTGCATGATACGTGGCTGGCTGTTAGTCCGACAGACGGTGCTCTTCTCTGCCACCTTTAGCCATTTTGACCGTGCATTACCTCCCCCACCATCATTCACCTCCCCACCATCCTCCTGAGGCGAGGAACTCATCACGTTCTCCTGGGTCTCCTCAGGGATGTGCACCAGTTGGGATGATCCTGGTCGTGACTGGATTGATACCCTGGCTCCACCAGTTAGGCCACTAGAGCTATTATGATTGGCTAATGGCACAGCACTAGCAGCTAGCTTCATGTACTGCGCAGGAGGTCCACCACGGAGCTCACCATCTAAGCTCATGGCTAAGGGCTCAGAGCTGCAGCGGAGCTCCATGTTTCTCTGGGGAGATAGTTGTCCAGCCTCAGCCTCCATCACTTGCAGAGATAGTTTGCGGTTCTCATTCTTGATTTTCCATTGAGAGAGTAGCTGCTTGGAACGTGTGGAGTCCATGGAGGCATGGATAGCAGCATGGCGGCGAGGCACTGGTTCTTCGATTCCAGTTGAGTGCACGCGGGGCAGAGTGTTACTGAATGTCACAAAGCTCTCCTTGCAGAGGGGACTGGGAGGCGTAATGCACTCTACCTCTGTGCTTGCCCTTTTCAAACTGGACATGGTCTCTCTGTGGGACGGGCCACGTAGCAGGATACTCTCGGAGCGAGCTGAGGTGGGACGTTCCCTCATGCTCAGGCTTTTAGGTGGCAGTAAACGTGGTGGATCTGTGTTCAGATTTGGTAGAGGTCTCAGAGGCTCCCGCATGGCTGGTGGAGGTACCACTTGCTGGGGCTGTGGTGGAGGTTGCGGTGGTGGAGGCTGCCGGAGAGGAGGATGTACATGTGTCTTCAGAGATGTGTCTTCACTAGGTTTAAAGTTTCCAACTGCATACAGACCCTAAAGTAGTGCAAAAATGCAGAATATTTACAGCAACAAAAATCAATAGATGGCATAAATAGTGATATTTATGTTTTGCGAATAAAAATGAGGTTTTGCAAGATACTTGTATAAGGGGTTTTTGCACCAGAGGAACCTTTTCATATTTCCTAGAACTACTGGTGAAAGTACCCGCTTTTAGACCTTTCTGCACTGCAGGAACTAGGAACGTATTTAGTTCTAGGAACTCAGTTTGGGGGAACTAAATTAGCTTCAAAGTACAGTTCTATAAGAACAGTAACATAAGTGTACACTGACTGGCCAAACACCAATTATCCAGCATTTTTAAAAAGTTATGTAAAAATATTTACTCCATTAACATGAAAAACAATGTGATGACACTTTCAGTTGCTACATGTTTGGGTGTGTGTTGCGTCTGTGTCTCTGCAGGTGTCTGGATGATTGCTGTGTGATTGGGAACACTGGCGTGCAGGTGGTTCTTTCTCTATAAAACTTATTTTTGCTCTTGAAGGAGTTCTTTCTGCTCATGGTTGGATCTGGTGTCAGCTCTCCCGGTACCTTGTCTTCCTGGCTTGAGACAGGTTGAAGAATGATTCATTTTAGGTCTGATGGTTAAATAAAGTTTAAATGTTTTTCAACACAAATGCACTCGTCTTCTCCCTATTTGTAGTAACGTCTCGTCTGGGAACTGAACCCGGGACCTCTCGCTAATGAATTGTGGTAGCTGGCCTTGAAGGGTGTGCAGTTTACTTGGACGATCTGGTAGTGTGTAGTAACTCATGGGAGGAACATCTGTTCCAAATTCAGTTTTTGTTCAAGCGCTTGAAGGAGGCTGGGCTTACTGTGAATCTAGCGAAGTGTGAGTTTGCTAAGGTCACGGAAACCTATTGGGGCAAGGTTGTGGTCATGGTGTTGTCTGACCGGTGAATGCAAAAAGTGTGTTCAGCCACATGCAGCGTTCAGTTCTTTTCTCAGCCTCAATGATATGTAACACTGCAAGTTGTCATAAGAGATGTACTGTAGTCAGATTTTTACACTCTTTCTATCAGATAAACTGTGCGTTTACATTCCATCTCTGTGTTCACGAAACCCACAAACACAACACACAACAAAAACAGCTTAGATCACCCTCCATTCGTTGTCCATTCACTAGTTGTTGACGTTTGTAAATGTGAATAAAGACAAGGCCAGTGGGGGAAATCGGTTCTCTAGGAACCACCATGCTGGCTAGTTCCTAGAGCTAAGTTCCTTGAACTATGCGAAAACCCCCTATTCAAACGGTTACATTCCCTGCTAAAAAAGCCTGCTAGCTGTTTTCTCTCAGCCCAACCATCTATAAAGTAACCAGACCCATCTAGAACCAACTGACATTCCAGACTGATCATAAGATTTTTTTCAGCAGGGTTATTCTAAAGTCCTTTACACGACACGGTTTCACATTTTTTCACATCACCATCATGATCCTACATTTTGAGAACTTTCCTTATATTGTCTATGACAGGTGTCTCCAAACTTGGTCCTGGAGGGCTGATGTTCTGCAGAGTTTAACTCCAAATTTTCTGGCATGCCTAGTAAGACCTTGATTAGTTGGTTCAGGTGTGTTTTTTAGGGTTGGAGCTAAACTCTGTAGGACACCAGCCCTCCAGAACCAAGTTTGGAGACCCCCTGCTCTATACCCAACGTGGGATTCCACAGCCAGAGTATCAGACAGCATTACATTGTATGCTTGACCTAATCAGTGTACACTATGTTAAGCAAACAATAAAATCAGGACCTGATGTACTGATTTACCTCAGCTGTGTTAATTCCTCCTAAAGGAGTTTTGGCAATGTTATCAGTGTTATAAATCACAGGGTGTACATTTCCCTCAGAGCAGATTGAGCAGGGAGAAGGAGAATTAGTAAGAGAGAAAGAAATGGTGGGAGGAATGTGAGGGGGGTGTGTGGGTGGAGAGCAGAAAAGAAGCCACAAGGGATTTGCATGTGTGAGCTATTTTTACCTCCATTAAAACAGCATTGTCTTATAGCACCTCGCTAATTCTCTATGATTCTTCTCCGGAGTCAGGTTTCATGGAGTAATATTGATTTGTCATGGGAATACAGTATGCAAAAATAATTATTATTCACACAGTGCCTTTGAAAGCCTCTGTGACAACAAGACTCACCAGGTAGACAGCTATGCCCCCTCCAATGAGAAAGCCACAGTAGACATCCACAGCATGGTTCTTGAACTGAATGATGCGAGTCAGGCCACAGATAATGCCGCAGATGATGAAGGAAAACACCAGGAGTGGCTTCAGGAGCTTCGATGAGTCAGTCAGAGTGGCATTAAAATACATCTGTGGAAGGAGACCAGCCTTTTTGACTGAAGTTTAATGAAAATGCTTAATATTGGAAAGGACAGTTGGGTTATTTGGCATGCAGTATCACTTGAGTCAACTGTGCCATGAGTCAAGCGGATTACTTACGGAGATGTACACTGCCGCAAAAGCTGCCAGAGTGGCGTGCTGAGATGGGAAGGACTTCCTGTAATGAGAGACAGACAGCCTTGTTAGATTATCAGATATTTTTCACACTGAACACATTTGAGGTAGTGTACCATGCTAAAGGACAGATGGGAATGGAAAGCCACTGATAATCATGTCTATAGTGCCCCAAGTCATATAATGCACCATACGGGATCAGAGCTTTTTATTTCCAAGAACGTTCTCATAAAACATGTCTGAATATGCATGTGTGCTATATATTTTAATGTACTGTATGCAACAGAAGTGTAAGCCTTCGGACACGGACACGGACACGGACACACACACACACACACACACACACACCACACAACCCTCTTTACATCAAATTTTTACGTTATACAAAATGTCTGCACAACATATAATCACGCTATTGAGAGTGCATGAAATGAGTGGAAGATTGAAAAGCAGAGCTGTGCAAATGGATGTGTGTGGGTGTGCTGGAATGGGCAGCCGGGTTGTGAGCGAAGCAACAAGACTGAACTCTGTGTGGGTTTTACAGGAACGCCATGTGCCAGAGAAGAGCGCCACGTTCATTCTGCTGCCTTCACATTTATCTACGCTGTTTACAGCTGAGATTATATACAAATCTATTGATCCAGCCAGACCTTTACTGTGTAGAGATGCTGTGCAGCAGGTCCATTTAAATTTTGTCAGCCATAATACTGTATGTCAAATCATCTTTGTTTGGGTAGATTGTTAATCACCCACCCTCCTTAATCTGACTTTTGAGTTTCAACGTAAGCTTTTCATAAAGTCAGTTTTGAATCATTGCATGACACAGGTATTTTAATTGCAGATGCTTGCCAATTTGAACTCAAGTGGGACTGAAATTTTTAGATAATCACAGATGGAGGCTAATCTCAGTCCACTGAGAATTTTATTTTTAAACTCTAAAGACCAGTTTAAATCAAAATGGACTCTCTCTCTATATTTTTAATACATGTTCACTGTCTTATGGAAGCATTTTTTCTCAGAATTGCGTGATTTAAACTTGCAATTATGGCTTTTTTTTCCCCTCAGAATTGCAAGATATAAACTCACAACTGCGAGTTATAAAGTCAGATTTGTGTGTCATACTGTAAACTCACAACTGCAACTTATAAAGTCAGAATTGTGAGATATATACTTACCGTTTTTACGTTCTTACGTTATGTTTTTTAAACTCACAATTGCGAGAAATTGCAATTCTGACCTTTTTTCTCCGAATTTTGTGATATAAACTCTGCGAGTTATAAAGTCCAGTTTTGAGGGGAAAAAGATTATGTTCTCAGAATTCTGAATTTAGATCTCAAATTCTGAGAAAAAAAAATCAATTGTGTGTTATAAAGTCAGAATTGCAAGATATAAATTCGGAATTCTGAGAAAAAAGTCAGAATTGTGAGTTTATATCTCGCAATTATGATTTTATAACTTTCAATTGCAAGTTTATATTACACAATTGTGACTTCATTTCTTAGAAATGCGAGTTTTATATCTCACAATTCTAACTATAACTCACAATTCAGAATAGCAAGTCAGAATAGCGAGTTTGTATCACGCACTTCTGAGAAAAGAAGATTTCTAAAATGTAAACTCGCAATTAAGAGAAAAAAGCCAGAATTGTGAGATGATTTTTTTTTTCAGTAGCGGAAATAGGCTTCCATACTGTATAATTGTGATTGACACGTTGCATGTTATAACAAAGAATAAAATAGTTTAATATCATGATCTTTAATCAAAATATACAGTAACAGTAACTTGCCTCTAACTTCCTCTAACATCACTTTGACCACACAGCCTATTGGACAATGTTAACCAATAGCCAAACAGCTATTTACACATTGTTTTAGCAAACTCACATTCAGCATGGCTCTATTAATAAAATAAAATGCCAATCCAAACAATTCCCAATGGATAAAATTATATCCTGCCCTACATATTTTCTAGTTTAAAGGGGACATCAGATGCCCATTTTCCACAAGTTGGTATGATTCTTTAGGGTTTTCATGTATTGTCTGCATCATACTTTAGTTAGAATTCCTCAATGGTTGTGTATAACAACAACTTTTTACTTTGTCAAAAATAGTTCTGTTCACAATGACCCATTTCGGTGCATGTCTTTTTAAAGGGGTCATCGTATGCTTATTTTCCACAAGTTCATATAATTCTTTAGGGTCTTAATGAAACGCCTATAATTTACTTTGGTAAAAAATTGTCAATAGTAATAGTAAAAAAACACCATTTACTTTGTCAAAATCAGCTCTGCAAAAAATCAACTAATTTTATTGCATGTTCCCTTTAAATGCAAATTAGCTCTGCTCGTACCGCCCCTCTGTGATGTGGGATTATGAGCCGCAATGTTTACTTTAGCCGCATTTAGCCGCGGAACTTGCCAACAAGCACATTATTAAGAAAGGCCGTTTGCAAAGAAGCATTAAAAACCCTTATATTCACTTCTGCTGTGGGTAAAACTGCATCAGAAACGCACAGACATACACGCATATGTAGACCAGGATCGGTGCTTTCCTTTTTAAAAACGAAAGTAACGTTATCCTCTGCGTCTTCAGCAGCTAAAATGTCGGGAGTAAATGACTACTGCTATGTTCATTATTACATACAACAACAGAACACCTCAGTCGCTCAATCTGAGACATTCTTGTCTTCCCCTGCACCTGAGTCGACACAATGGCGTTTAGAGTCGGACTGTTTCAGCTCGGTGAGGGCGGCTCTAAGGTAAGACGCTCATGTCAATCAACTGTGTGCCGTCACAGTGACAAGAACCTGAGAATGACCTGATTTTAAAAAGGGGATATTACTTTTAAAGATTAAAAAAATACCACTGGGTGGCTTTTTATCATTGTAGGGTGGTTGTGTACGCAAACTGTTAACACACATTAATGTTCAAACAACACGTAAAAGTAAGTTTTGCATCCGATGACCCCTTTAAAGGGGTCATCGGATGCCCATTTTCCACAAGTTAATATGATGCTTTAGGGTCCCAATGAAAAGTTTGTAATATACTTTGATTAAAAATTCTCAATATTCTCAATGGTTGTGTAAAAAAACACAAATTTTTACCTTGTAAAAATAGCTCTATTCCCAGCAACCGATCTCAGTACATGGCCCTTTAAATGATATTAACCTCTGCTCACCCCGCCCCTCAGTTCTGTGGGGCGTGTCATCACAACACACATGGGGTGTTGCCTAGACAACAGTTGAGGGTATACTCCAATATTACTCGTATTATTTGGGGAAATAATGGTCGTGGGAGGCTTTGAAAACACATCTGTGCAACCACATCAGTTTGAACCGGAGTTGGACCCGGAACAAGATGACACCCGCAAAGAAGTTCGGCAATTACGGCTTGAACAGGGCGTTTCTGAATGGTTAGTAAACTTAATGTCACTTTGATTTATCTTTGTATGTACTGGCAGGGTAGTGTACTGAGAGAGATACAAACGCGATGTGTTTACTGAGGTATATAGACGAACGCGATGTTTACTGTGGTACAGATACGAACGCGATGTGTTTAGTGAGGTATAACTGATTGAACAAGAGCAAAAAAGTGATCGGATAACATAACTTACCCTGTCGTAATATTGAAATACATAAATGTGAGTAGTTATGATTTGTACTCATATGCAGTTGCGGGCTATAAACACTATTTTGCAGGTATTGCGTTAAAGTTACCATTCTTAATGCAGTTAACTGATCCAAAACGATTTAAAATAATTGTACATGACTTCTTAATGATTAACAGACACAGTTTTAAACCATCTAGCATTACAAAGCTAAGCTTAATGTAGTTTTAAGACAACATACACAGTTTGTAACTGTGACAATCACCTTAATACATTGTTAATCATAAACGTGTGATTAGGGATTATATTGAGAGGGATGTACATAGAGAAGACGACATAACCATGTTCTCTGAGAGTGTAAGTTACACTTTTATTCATCACATTTATTCTTCTGGTGAAGATGAATCAGGAACACGAATAGTTGGTACAGATCCGTTTTTCAGGAGCAGCTTCCTAGCTAAAACTGCTTTATACTGAGCCTCGTTTATAAATGTGCCGTGTGACGGCACACCGACAGACATCTGAGAACGGCTCGTTTTGAGAAGGGGCAAATTATTTTACTAAATTAAAAGAAAACTACTGGGTGGATCTTTGTCATTCTAGGGTGGTTGTGTACACACACTCCCAACACACATTTCAGTTCAAATAACTTGTAAAAGTGCATGTGGCACCCGATGACCCCTTTAAATGCTAATGAGCTACTTCTCACCCCGCCCCTTTCTTCCATTTTGTTTGTGTATTCGGTAGCGCATTACCATCAAAAACAAAACTAATCCACCGCATCTTCATTGACTCTGATGTTGGGAGAAAATTAAGACTTTTATGTTTACTTTTATATCCAACTACAAAACACCTGCATTGCTTATGAGAGACTGTTGTCACTAAAGCTGCTCGAGCGTGGAGAAAATGATGGACAGTGAACAACTGGCTGAGGGCTGAAATATGCTAATAAATTAATCACAGTCATCACTGACAATCTATCAGCAGCTGTGGGCGGGGTCTGAGCAATATGATATCATACTGCTCAGAAAATCAAAACTGCATGATAATTGAGATGTCTGTTTATGTCTTTGGGGGATTAAAAAAAAAGAAGTGAATGGATTTTTTGCATTGTTGGGTGGTTGCATTCACACACTGCTCTTGAAAACGCAACACAATATGGAAGTAAAATGGGTTGCCAGTGCCATCGACTTCAAAATTTAGACCTTTGGTCCAAATTTAGACCTTTTTTTTTGCATGATTATGCATTAGGGTTGATGAACTACAACATGACACAGATACCGCTTTCTGACCTGCCAGCGTTGATTGCCGCTGGATCGGGCCCAGAGCAGATGTCATCCACAATGAAAGTGTTCTCATCACAGGAAGTGTTGAGGCTGGTGTAGTTGGGCTTGCACACAGTGAGGAAGTAGGGGGCGTGGTATCCCGTGGCCAGCTGGATAATATCCGTGATGAGTGCTGTGATGCACAGGCCAAACACATGGACCCCTAAAAATGAGACAACATCGTACAGAAAGACACACAAAGAGGTTTTTCCTCAGTCATATAAAGCAAATACTACATTTCATAAGCAGCAAGTAGACTTCATAAGCTTGCGATAAAATAGACAGAGCTTTCATTATTAATATGCAGCTCGATATAGTACAAGACTATAAAACAGACAGAATGAGTCAAGATCAAAGAGTATTCCAAATAATATTTATACAAGCTATATGGCTTTTTATAGAGTCACAAAGAGCAGAAATATATACACCCACCCACAAACCTCACAGCTCGTCGGATGTAAGAGTTGAAATTGCAGCCTGCAGCGTTTATGTTAGCCTCTGTTTTGATGGCGATATTTCTTCTGGCCAAACAGCAGTACAGGATCCCTTCCCCAATCATAATCTGTGGGAAGATGGTCAACTGTGTTTACCCAAACATACAGCAGACCCATTTTACTGCCATCTGTACTCTTTCTAGTGGCTTCCAGGGGTCATTCCTAATGCAATCACTGACACATCAACTCCATTACTGTAATTAAAGTAATCACTCCAATCCATCCATCCATCCATTCATAGCCATCTGAGAGGGATTTCATCCAAAAATTGATGAGGGAAGGGGGTGTCTTGAAAGTCATCCAGGCCTCCACTATCGCAATGACTAAACTGTTAATTCCATGTAAATGAAAACCAGAAACCCATAGATTTCTGAAGAGGGAATCTGCTGTGGAGGACGAGATAGAAAGAGTGAGAGAGATGAACAAGTGATCAAACGCCCCTGAGATCACACTTGCCACACACCTACAGTCGAGTGCAGCAGGCGCTACCATAACAGCTGGAGCTAACAGCAGGATACACATTCACATGCCGCCTGCTAGCAAAGGCTCAGCCATAATACCCATAAACAGTAGTACTGAGGCCTAAAACTCATTTGGGTGATTTAGCATTGAGAGATTGCTGTTGAGTGATTAAACGTAGTGCCAAAGTCAAAATTATGACTCAAATGTTTGGGCTGAGTTGGCCATTTGTTCCCATGCTTCACTTCAGACCAACCGCAGACTTTATTTACAGCAGCTGACAAATGCAAAACACACAGGATAACTAACAGTGATAGAACTCAAATGAGCATAGCTGCCTTGCAAAATTAATTAGGTCGGTATGGTGGAGCACCTAATGTGATGAAAACACCCAAGTGACGTGCTGGGAGTTGATGAAACAAATATGTCATTAAACATTAAACGAATCTGCTCTCTGATGAATATAGGTGGAGCGAGGCAATTTTAAGATGATGTTGATGAGACCAACACTGGAATAACAAACTTTGAAAGCCATTGTGAATATAATAAGGAAACGGGGCAATGACAGAAAGCTTGTAATTTTGGTATTTCTAAGAACTTGACAGGTTTTAAACTGAGATTTTGAACATTTTCTCTTTTTTAATAGTCTTAATAGTCATTGACCCAGCCATGACCCAGTGACCTATTTCTTCAAAAGCTACACTTCCACTCAAAAGTTTGGGGTTGGTAATATTGTTTAACATTTTTAAAGACGCCTCTAATGCTCAGCAAGGCTGCATTTATTTAAAAAAAAAAAAAAAAGGTTGTTCTGAAAATTTATTTATTTATTTATTTTTGCTGAACCTGTGATACATTTGTACAATGGCATAGTGCCACATTAAACAAATCTAAAATTATGAGATTAAAGTTGTAATATTTTGAGAATAAAGTTGAAATATTTTGAGAATAAAGTCAAATTTACAATAATAAAGTCAAAATGTTTTCAGAATATCAGCAGCTGCGGGGTGGTTGCATCCACACACTGCTCTCGAAAACACATCACAATATGGAAGTAAAATTGTTTGGCAATGCCACTGACTTCAAAAATTTAGACCCTCTAGACAAATTTAGACCTTTTTTTGGGCATAATTATGCATTAGGGTTGATGAACTACAACATGACAGAGATACCGCTTGCAGGGTATCTACTTGCAGGGACAGTATGCATGGAAATAATATTTCCCGTCGTTGATTGCATTCATTGGGCCTATTTGTAGTGTGCCAGCCACCCAACAATAGCAATAAGCTTTGTGCTTTTGGTACTTTTAATATAAAACAAAGATCAGCTGTCAAAATCGAAGTCAGTTTTATAGTGAAAAACAAACAATGTGTTTGCAATAATGTGCTTTTCACGCTTTTTAATGTGGCAGGACAGATCGCTGTATTTATGTAAATAAGTTGTCTTTTCGATTACATGAGACATTCGTTTCATTAAATTATACTGTTTTCTTTGTGAAAATTACACCACCTACTCTGCATAAACCTCTGTGGCTTCCAATCTTTCATTCCTTACATGTATTAAAATAAAAACAACAATAAAATGTTCTAAAGTTTGAAGTGGACTCCAACTTGTTAACATAAGTTATGTTGTCTTTTCTGAGGTATATAAGTGACTATTCACAAGCTGTTTTATTCACTGTATAATACAGTAAATGATTGTAAATAATGTTTAATGTCTTTCATTATTTGTAGCGCACCAGCCACCCAGTAATCATAATAATTGTGTTTATTGCTTTTAATATAACATAGCTCAGCTTTCAAATTCTGTCAGTTTTATCACGAAATACAAAATATAAATGTGTTTTCCTCTTTATTTTAAGTTTATAGTATGACATAAACATGAGGGAACATCAGAAGAATTAAAAAACAGTATTGCCTAATTAATGAAACGAATGTCTCACTGTAATCGGAAAGATGACTGATTCACATGCCGCTTACACTGAGGCGAATGCAGTGTTCTGTCACGTCACAAAAAAAGTGTGAAAAACACATTTTTGTAATAGACATACTGTTTGTATTTCACTATAAAATTGACAGATTTTGAAAGCTGAGATTCGAATATCTCCTGGTGTTCTCAATCCAGGCCATTTGCATGTGCAATAGGCTAGATAGAATATACTCTCAAAATATTATAACTACAATTTAATTCTTGTAATTTCAACCTTATTTTTGAAACATTTAGACTTTATTCTTGAAACAATTTGAATTTATTCTTATAATTTTGACCTAATTCTTGAGACATTATTCTCGTAATATTTTGACATTTTTTTTTTCTCAAAATATTATCTTGTTATCTTAATTTTTTTTAACGTTTTAACGTAAAATGTCGTCATACATTTGCTCTCAGGATTCTTTGATGAATAGAAATTTCAAAAGTACAGCTTTTGATCAATTTATTGCATCCTTGCTGATTAAAAGGACAAATTTTTTATAAAAGGATAGTTCACCAAAAAATGAAAATTCTGTCATTATTTAGTCATCCTCATGTTGTTTCAAACACATAAGACCTTTGTATATCTTCAGAACACAAATTAAGATATTTTTGATGAAATCCAAGAGCTTTCTGCATAGACAGCAACCCAACTACCATGTTCAAAGCCCAAAAGGTTTTAACATTGTTAAAATAGTCCATGTGACATCAGTGGTTCAACCTTAATTTAATAAAGCTACGAGAATACTTTTAGTGCACAAAGAAAACAAAAATAATGACTTTATTCAACAGTTTCTTCTCTTCCGTGTCAGTCGACATGGATTCATGACAGTACTGCGCAGGGGCCAGAAAGCTCTTGGATTTGATCAAAAATATCTTAATTTGTGTTCTGAAGATGTCTTACGGCTTTGGAACAACATGAGGGTGAGTAAATAATGACAGAATTTCGATTTTTGGGTGAACTATCCCTTTAATTAAATTTATTTGAAGCTTACCGACCCCAAAATTTTGAACAGTAGTGCAGTTAAAATCTAACTCTCAAAAACTACAATTTCCAAACCTCCAGCTTATGAAACCCAGAAGAAATGTAACAATCAGGTCTTGAAGCTATTTCCATCGAGCTGCCTTTGCAGTGACACTCTTGTAAACCTCAACACGTATACAGATGGCAAAATGCAATTGAGAGCAATCTATTAGACTCATGAGTTCATCACCTAGGGTCTTGATAATACTCTCACAACATGCCTGGAGAGGCTTAGTGCCTTGTCGCCCAACTGATGTTCGAAACGCATGCTGGGTGGGTGACAAGTCAAAACTTCACTGACAATTTAGGGAGAAGACAACATGCAAGAGACAGGTGAAAAACAGGAAATACAAATCGAGAAATGCTAACAACAATTTAGCCGAGTTTGTTTATCAGATGCTCTCTAGAATGAGAATGTCCCTTTAATACAATTTTAATCGTCTAGCAAGCAGCAAATCATGGTTACTGGCTGAGACAATGCTGAAGCCAAAAAGTGATCTCATAGGGTCTTTAACCCAAAGCTAGCAACTTCAGGCGACTACAGAGAAATTGGATGCACACTATCAAAAATAGCTGACTTAATATTCACTTTAATATTCATTCTTGCCCCTCTAAACTGAGATCAAACACTAGGCCTGCATGAATAAGTAAGAGTGCCCTCTGGACTAAACAAAACTGAGAGTGTCACTCTGGTGCTTACCGTCACCGCGGGCCCAGCAAAAGCCAGACTGAAGAGCATGAGAAAGGGGATGACCTCCTTTGTGGGCTCAATATAAGGCATGCTGAGACTGCGGTCATTGCAGCTGTAGCCCGAACGCACTGGCTTAAAAATATCTGTCAACTCCAAGAAGTATAAGCTGACCACGGAGGACACCAGAATTGGGAGCTGTAGAGACAAAACAGAAGGAATTTGATGTATTAGATTGGTCTTGTTTATGCCAGATATGCCAGATGAGTAGAAAACAACAATGAAATTATGCAGATTTTATTAGGCAAATGGAGCACTGTCCCATAGTTTGACTCATCTAGGCTAATTTGCAAACTGTTGCTAATATGATAGAAGGTAATTATTCCATTGACAAGGTAATCAGCTTATTATATTACCATGGAGGTACTGTATCTGATCATGTGACTTTTCATCTGTATTTTGATACTGTTTCATGCTTAGTATCTAAGTGAGAACAGATTAAGCTCATCTGGGAAACATATCCCATGCAACGGTGAAACTCACTGATTAACTATCATAGCAGGATGCATCATTGGAGAAACCAACCACCTGGTCACGACTGTTTCCTGAAACCATAGTAACGTGTTCAGACCTCGATCTTTTAAACTACGTTGGTTCAAAAATATGGTACTGCTAACTTCTGCTAATTAATTGATTTGTGATATTTTAAGATGCTGCTTTATGTTTGGCATTTACACATTTGTGCACAAGTGCACTCTTCAAAAATGGCACTAATCGTTGACACAATATTTAGACTGAAACATACAGTGAGGGAAAATAAAAATATTTGATCCCCTGCTGATTTTGTACGTTGGCTCACTGACAAAGAAATTATCAGTCTATAATTATAATAATAGTATAATAGTAATAATAGTAGGTTTATTTTAACAGTGAGAGATAACAACAAAAATCCAGAAAAACGCATTTCAAAAAGTTATAAATTGATTTGCATTTTAATGAGTGAAATAAGTATTGATCCTCTATGAATCAGCAAGATTTCTGGCTCCCATGTGTCTTATATGGGTATTGAGCTGAGATTAGGAGCACTCTTTTAAAGGGAGTGCTCCTAATCTCAGTTTGTTAACTGTATAAAAGACACCTGTCCACAGAAGCTATCAATCAATCAGATTACAAACTCTCCACCATGGCCAAGACCAAAGAGCTGACCAAGGATGTCAGGGACAAGATTGTAGACCTACACAAGGCTGGAATGTGTTACAAGACCAGCTTATTATTACTTGCAAATGCAAGAAACACAAAACATGCCAATCTCCCTCTGTCTGGGCTCAAATAATTTTTCCCTCACTGTACAGTATATACATTATATATGCCATAGAAGATGCATTTTCGGTTCTCCAAAGAACCTTTCAGTAAACAGTTTCTAAAAGAACCTTTTTTTCTCAATTCACAACGTCAGCGACTTTGTATGTTGTTGGTCTCTGTACTGTGAAGAGGCTTGTGGACGTTTCTATGCTGTCACTCTAATATTATTGGTAGACTGCATGTCTGGCCACATCTTTAGAAAATGCAATTACAAATGATAAATACTGCAGAAAAAAATAAGTTATAATTTTAATTTTACGGAAAAGTATCAAGGATCATTCTAATTAGACAAAAGAGAATTAAAAGTAGCATTCGGCTGTTGAAGAGTATTGATATATAAAACATAGTGGTGCTCAGTGAATTAAATCATTAAACAGATTAACAATCAATTAACAAATTAAACAAAAATGACTAAAATGTCATTCGAATTAAAAAAAGTAATCAATTTCCTTGTCCCTAAACTGCTCACTGCATCATATAACTAACGACACAAATTAAAACCCTATTTGGATGGTAATTGTTTCTCACAGGAACTTAAGTTTTTTTTTTTTTTTTTTTTTACCATTTACAGGGTTTTCTGTACTGTTTTTTGACAAACACCAAGATTGTGTGGTAATTTAATTGCCGTTTGAATCCACATCCAAATTTACAAGAAACTGTTTCGAAATTCATTATTTAAATCTTTTTAGACCACTGCCGAACACTGTACAGTAACTGTTGCACTTTTGCTGTAATTTGCAACCATATGAAACAATATTTTATAACTGCTCCACCACAGCAAGTGGAAGCTGCAAAAGAGCAAAAAAAAAAAAAAAAAAAAAAGGTAATGAAAGAAAAGCACATACATCAAATGGGTCATTATTATGGCAGCAACAGGTATGCAATACAGTTTTAAAAATATGTATTATAGGCATTTGTAATTACATACAAAAATATAAACCAAGCACCTTTATGTTTTGATTTTTAATTACTATAGGGCATTTCCTATTTGTACAATGAGGAAAAAAAATAATTTGATCCCCTGCTCATTTTTACATTTTTACATTTGCCCACTGATAAAGAAATGATCAGTCTACAATTTTAATGGTAGGTTTATTTTACAGACAGAATCTCTCTCTCTCTTTCGGTTCGCTCCCATTTTTTATCAGGGGTCGCCACAGCGGAGTGATTCGCAAAGCCAATTTGGCACACGTTTTACGCCGAATGCCCTTCCTGTCACAGCCTAGCCCTGAGAGTGCACTAACTCGTGCAACCCCAGTGCTGAGACACACTCACTCACTATAGCCAATTTAGACTGTCCAGTTCACCTATACTGCATGTCTTTGGAATGTGGGGGAAACCGGAGCACCCGGAGGAAACCCACGCAGACACGGGGAAAACATGCAAACTCCACACAGAAAGGCTTCCTGGCTCAGCCAGGACTCGAACCAGGGACCTTCACAGTGAGAGACAGAATAACAACAAAAAAAATGCATTTTAAAAAAGTTATAAATTGATTTGCATTTATCTTTTATACAGGTAATAGGCTGAGATTAGAATAACCCTCTTAAAGGGAATGCTCCTAATCTCAGTTTGTCCACAGAAGTTATCAATCAATCAGATTCCAAACTCTCCACCATGGCTAAGACCAAAGAACTGTCCAAGAATGTCAGAGACAAGTTTGTAGACCTACACAAGGTTGGAATGTGCTACAAGACCATCGCCAAGCAGCTTGGTGATAAGGTGACAACAGTTGGTGTGATTATTCGCAAATGGAAGAAACACAAAATAACAGTCAATCTCCCTTGGTCTGGGGCTCCATGAAAGATCTCACCATTCAATGATCATGAGAATGGTGAGGAATCAGCCCAGAACTACACAGGAGGTTCTTATCAATGATGTCAAGGCAGCTGGGACCATAGTCACCAAACAATTGGTAATACACTACGGTGTAAAGGACTGAAAACCTGCAGCACCCACAAGGTCCCCCTGCTCATAAAAGCACATGTACAGGCCTGTCTGAAGTTTGCCAGTGAACATCTGAATGATTCAGAGAAGAACTGGATAAAAGTATTGTGGTCAGATGAGACCAAAATCAAGCTCTTTGGCCTCAACTCAACTTGATGTGTTTGGAGGAGGAGAAATGCTGCCTATGACCTCAAGAACACCATCCCCACCGTCAAACATGGAGGTGGAAAATGCAGACACATTTTCGACAAGTCTTGCCCACTCCCTCTTTTTGTCTTCGTGAGTGAGCAAAGGTGAAAACTTACCAGATAGTATCACTTTGAAACTTTTATAAGATCGGTAGAAAAGGCTATTTTGTGGCACTGTAATTAAAAGCTTGGTTTTGTTTATTTTGCTTACCTCATCAGCAGCTATTGTAATGTTGGTTGCTTGGTAACATACCTGAGAGTGGGTTGTCGAACTTGATCATGCAGATTTCCCAACTAGAGATAAGATCCGATTTTGTAAGATAGGATAAGAATCCCAAATCAAGTTAAGATTTGCTTCTGTAATACGAATTTAAGTTAAGACCTAAGATAAGAAACTTTCTGTAATACGCCCTCCAGACCTAATCCCATAGAAAATCTGTGGAGGGAGCTGAAGGTTTGAGTTGCCAAACGTCAGCCTCGAAACCTTAATAACTTGGAGATGATCTGCAAAGAGGAGTGGGACAAATTCCCTCCTGAGATGTGTGCACACCTGGTGGCCAACTACAAGAAACGTCTGACCTCTGTGATAGCAAAAAAGGGTTTTGCCACCAAGTACTAAGTCATGTTTGTTCTGGATTTTTTTCTTTTTAAGATTTTTTTTTTGGACATTTTTGCCTTTGTTGTGATAGGACAGATCAGAAATGACAGGAAGTGAAGTAGGAGAGAGATAGGGGGTGGGATCAGGAAAGGTCCTCAAGTCAGGATTCAAACACAGGACACCCAAAGCGCAACAGCACTGTATGTCGGCGCGCTGCCCACTGGGCCATCGGCGTCTACTGTTTTGGATTTTTTTGTTGTTATTCTGTCTCTCACTGTTCAAATAAACCTACCATTAAAATTATAGACTGATAATTTCTTTGGCAGTGGGCGAATGTACAAAATCAGCAGGGGATTTTTCTCTTACTGTAAAAAAGAGATTGAAATAATCAAATAATCAAATAGGATATTATGAAATATGAATTTATTCGTATTATTCCAAGCATATGACATTTTATTTACAACAGACAATCGTGCGACTGGCCACTTGAGCAAGGCATTTCCAGTTCACAGGATTACAGAACTTGCTTCAATGAAAGGTTCAATGAAAATTTATTTTTACAGACATCCACATGAGAAACAATAACTGTCCGAATAGGGCTTAGCAATGTATGAATCAACTCACTAAGACTGATGACAGTTTCTTTTCCACACATTTTATCATATCCATGTATGTGGTTACAGTAAAAAAAGCAAAATAGTGAAATTTAAAAAAGTGAAATTGCTGCAGAACTCTGTCCTGTCTTTCAAGCTCCACTGTAAGCTCCACTGACATAGTCTTGTCATTTGCAAATTTAACAGCTCATTTGCATAAAGTTAAACTTTTCTCAACTTTGTTGCATGACTCACATCACTTGACGTGCCTACATTCTGCAACGGTCACTGCTCATGTTGCCAGAATTCGTAAGCTCTCCTTTGAAAATGGATGAAATCATGTCACTTCGTTGCAGTGCATCGCTGACTGCGTTAAATTTGGTGTAAAGAACATTTTAAGAACCTAAACATACTATGCACAGACTCTATGGATCTGACGCGACGGTAGGCTAAATTATTTACGACAGCGGTAATGGACAATTCCGCTCCCAACCTGTAGAGGGAGCGTTAAGGGAAAAGTTACTTAGTGTTGCTTTAAAGGTTTTTCATGGAACAATAGATGCCAATCATTTGCTTGCTTTATTTTTAAAGGGGTCATGAACTGCCTTTATAACGTTCACTTATAATGTTTAAATGTTAAAGATTTTTACATCAAAAATGTGATAATTTAGAAGTAATAGGCTATTTTCTGTCCTGTTTTGACCCCCCTCATCAGAACGTTCTGGCAGATTGCAGACTCAAATGTAAACGCCCCCAGTTGTGTATGTTTGACAGCCTACATCCTTCACAGATGGATGGACCACATATAAAAACAGTTACGACACTTGTGGTGTGACATTACTGTCAGTTTATATCTGTTACTGTAAGTTTTAATCTCAATCCAGTCGAGTTTAATCAAATTGTGTCTTGTTTGTAAATTAATTCGTTGTAAAATTAAGTGAACAAAGGATCAAGTTCTTACTGACGGAACAGTCTGGAATTTCATTAAAATAAATTATAACAAATAAAGTTTATAGTTTGGTATGATTTCTGCATAAACCTACGTTTGCCACTCTCGTCATTTACTTATTACACATGGGGCTAAACAGGCAGTGATGTAGAAGCAGGCGTTGATCATCTTTTGTGGAGGCGGTGTTTAGCCACACTATTACGTCATAAAGTGGCACATTCCACAACGTGGTGTTTTGGCAGATAGCTTTCAAAATAAGCTGTTTTTAGACTAACCATAATTCGAGAGCTGTAGTTCCAACCTTACGTTTGCAAAGCTTTTTTTGTGAATGTTCATTAGGTTTTGACAAAAAAAAAAGACTCATTAAGACTCATTAAACTATGTTAGTAACAACAGAGCTTGTGACTATAGTTGGCTAACAATGCTTTTTGGAAATCTAACGGAGATCCCCTGTTATCATTTTAAATTATATTTCATAATACTTCTTCGTAATACCCTAATTTTTGTTTCCTAAAAAAGAAAACACTGTTTATGTGGAAACGGAAAATGCATTAGGAGATCCTTCCTTCTAAAAATCTAAATGACAATGGCTGCGTATTGTTGCTTGTCAAGCTAACTGCTACAAACAGTGTTATGTTGGTAAATGAGCACCAATACATATAATGAGGGTTTGGATAAAACCATGCTTGGGTTACATCCCCTGAGGCTTTTCACGCTTGTCAGTGGTACTGGGTTCACGCTAAGGTTAGACACAAGATGTGTGATTACGGGAGAATGAAGGTTATTCTCAGGTGAATATGCATGGAACTTCTTTAGATATTCTAGAATTGCTGTTGTCATTGACACGGTTCACCCCATAGTATCTCAACGAACAAGGATCAGCTGGAGATGTCTTCGCTACTGCAGCTCCCAGGAGGAAATATATTGCGCTGTGCTATGCAAAGTGGAAATATGCCATCGCACTGAATAATTACAAAACTCGAGCGGACAGCATGAAGATCAAAGGTGGGGGTAGGGGGTTTAATTACTGTAATCAAGCCCCTTCTAAAAAGGGGAGAACATCTGCAGAAAAAGCCCCTGCGGTCTGAACTCCTAGTGATGCTGCATCTTACAGCACAAATACTAGTAACCTCTATGACATTTGCACTGGACCAATTAGAGTTTCAAATGATAAATATCAGTTATTGTATACGGTCTTCCCATAACTATTACTAATTCTGTAGTTTGACTGTATATCTATAGATGTTTAGCTGTGAACTGCAAATGAAGATGTTTTTAACTTTAAACATATCTCATTTATATTTTAAGTTAACACAACACTCGCACACACACAGTTTACAATGCAATGGATTAAGTACATACTATATACCCAAAAACAAGACTAAAACTTTGTGTTGACCTTTGATGTAAGCCATCAAAACGTGCATAATGCTTTCTGACAATAATGCAACAATTTACCTTTTCTTTAAACAAAAAACAACAACAACAAAATTTTTTTTATCTGTTATATATATTATAACCAATATATTATATATATTCTCTGATATTGGATATTTAATTGTTCATGCTCATTTTGCTGATTATCTTTGCTGTCCTCTAGCACTCACTTAGTCTTTAAAGACATATTGCACCGAACATGATTTTTTGTGTTTTTCCCCCATGTATTTTGCCATTTTTTTTCACCATTGCATAAATTGAAATTTTTTTTCTTTTTACAGTTTTGTCTTGCTTTTTAAAGAAAAAAAAAAAATATTTAACACTGAACATTTTTAACATTCTAGTAGACATTATAGCCTACTAACAAAGCACAATTTAACTTAAAATTAATAAGTTAGTAAAATCAGGCATGTGTTTTTAATGTGCAAATAAATGCAGCCTTGCTAAGCAAAGGAGAATGTGATATTAAATGTTTGCTGCATTAGTGTGCGCCTCTATTTGAATATTCGTTCGGTGGGTTGGCATTCGATTTTAAATTTTGAGATTTGAATATTCTTTTTTTTTTCACACACCTGGCATCCCCCGCAAAACGGTTCTCATTCATGCTTGAATATGAATGGAGAAGACACAGAGACAGCGCAAAGAAAGAGATCAATAAATACTAGATAATAATAGAGCAATATTTGAGAGATACTACTAAAGTACAGTCGAGCCCACTTGCATGGTGGAAGCAAAACTAGGGCTGTGACTGTCGCAATGACAACTGCGCCACCGCGGTAGTGCAGGTGACGTCACACACACTATAACAAGCATAAAAAAAAGTGTTTCTGCTGCATTCATTCTGCCATGGAGGTGTTTAGTGTCCCGCCAACAGCAGCAGCAGCGAGCGCATGTGCCTTCAGCGCAGCTGGAAGAGTTCCGCTTTCAAATGCACACAATCAGCTAAAGCTGGCCGCAAAGCCCCAGCAAAACTAATTACCATGAATGTGTCGGGGGAAAAAGTAAGAAGATATTCAAATTATTTATTAATAAACTAGTATTTTGTCGCAAAGATGAAGTTGACGATCCTGACTCGCCATCTGCTCATTGGACGCACCTTTAATGCCTATATGCATCTTTATGGATTAGGCCTTTAGCTAATGAAAGAGTTTTGTTTTAGATTTGAATTATTTCATTTTATTTTGTTTTTACTCTTAACTTTATGAGCAAAAATGAAGTTTCACATCGCGCCGGTGCCTCCAAGTCCTGCAAAGCGTGCTTTAGCTTTCACTCTCCGCACAAACGATTAGATATGCACCTAATAGCACACATTTATCTAGGTTAAATGATTAAACTAATATTGTGTTATGCTTTAAGTTTTTTATATTTATGGAATTTAATTTAAATCGTGATGATAAGGTTAAATTGATTTGTCTGCTGCTGGCCACTTGGTCTTTACTTTAAAAAACAAAAAGTGTTCCAAATATATTTCTAAATTAACTTACAAACTAAAGAAATGAAAATAAATGTAATCACTTTGCTATTAAAAACAGCAGCTGTGTAATGGGGAAGAGAAAGAGAGAAAAAAAGACAGGTTCCAGTCAGACTCGGGCCAGCAATTCTGATGAGCTAATTCAGATCTCTAGCGCAGTGTCCATTCTCGAAGCATATAAGCTCTGTGTGAGGCAAAATGCCACAGTGCACTCCCTTGGGTCCACAGCAACACACCCGCCACGCGTGAAGTCGATTAGATGAACTGTTCTTAATAATAAAAATGCAAACAGACAGACACACAGAGATTCCTGCCTTTATCAGAAAGAAGAATATGTTCAGCCACTCCCTCCAAAGCTTTGAATATTCGGTGTTGATTACTAACGAAGCTTCGAAGCTTAAAAATGGTATTCGGACCAGCCCTACGTCATTGTTCGGTATAATTTATTTGAACTTTTCGCTCTTTTCGAACACCAAAAGAGCTTTTTTTGCTATTTTCGGTCAAATAATTTTGCATCCCTAGTTTATGACGTTACACAAACGCATCAATTCACTTCCGAAAGCCTTTATTAACCCCATGGAACAGTGTGGAACAATTTTTATGATGGATGGATGCACTTTATTTTGCTTCAAAATCTCAACCACCATTCACTGCCATTTTAAAGCTTGGAAGAACCAGGACATTTCTTAATATAACTCCGATTGTAATCATCTGAAAGAAAAAAGTCATATACACCTAGGATGGCTTGAGGTTGAGTAAATCATGGGGTAGCTAATTTTCATTTTTTGGGTGAACTATCCCTTTAAAACAGTTTAGTTATAGCTTTTTTTTTGTATTTATATAAAATAGGGTACAATTTAAATATTGGCTATTTATTGTATTAAATTATACTATCAGTGCATCTGTATCTAAAGCCTAAATTAAAATTATATAATACAATTTTATTTAACCTTGCTAGCTAATCATGGCTGAACAAGAAGCAATTTGATATTTACATCATTAGGAAAGTAATGTGGGAACTTACTGTAGAAAAATATATTGGCCAGACAGCAGTGTACAATATTGAAGGCATAATAACTTACAACCTAAACTGAGATCTATCTTTCTATATTGTGTATGTTAGATATAAAGTTTGTAAGGAACTGTCAATATATATATATATATATATATATATATATATATATATTTTTTTTTTTTTTTTTTTTTTTTTTTGCATCTGAATGGACAAGTTAAACTTCTTGGCCATCTTGTGGTTAATTTATTAAACTGAAACATATTAGTGAAACAGGGAAGTTAATTATGCAAAATTAGTAAAGCAAAGCATATTAAATTACTCCGTTTTTAATTCATTCTCAGCTTAGGACAGAAACAAGGTCTCTGCAGCAAGGCTACTCTATAGAAGGCAACCAGGTCACACCTGGGAACATGATATTCATTTCAGTGCAGCCAATGAGCTTTGATTCTGTCTGATTTGACAATACAGAGACTATTCCAGGTTAAATTGTTTACAGGACTTTACACTTGATGTCTGGATGGAAACATGTATCATGAAATGTTTCTCACTACCGATGACATAAAGATAATATGTGACCCTAGACCACAAAACCAGTCATAAGTAGCACAGGTATATTTGTAGCAATAGCCAAAAATACATTGTATGGGTCAAAATTATTGATTTTTCTTTTATGACAAAAATCATTAGGATATTAAGTAAAGATCATGTTTCATGAATATATTTTCTGAATTCCCTACTGTAAATATATAAAAACTTAACCTTTAAATAGTAATATGCATTGCTAAGAACTTCTTTGGACTGCTTTAAAGGCAGTTTTTTCAGTATTTAAATTTTTTTTTTTTTTTGCACCCTCAGATTTTCAAATAGTTGTATCTCGACCAAATATTGTCCTGCCCTTTCAGATGATGTATAAATCTCAATTTCAAAAATTAAAAAAAAAAAAAAAAAAAAAAAAATTACCCTCATGACTGGTTTTGTGGTCAAGGGTCACATATGTATATCTTAATAAAACCAAAGTTATACCGTTTTCAACAACACAATCTTTCCATTTTTACAATGAGGTCTTATTAGAAGAAATCTTGTAGTAGTTCATTATGCCCTCATTCTAAAATGAACAGTTCAATAGAATAACAGAATAGAAAGCTAATAGTCTATGTTATAGTTCATGACCATGGTATTTATTACATAGAATGTTCACAATTATTAAATAACTAAGAAGCTGTGAATTCGGCACTGCAGCTTGACAAGTAAACAAGACAGATCAAAGACTGCCACCATTATCTCCATATCATCAGTGATCAACACTCATTTGTTTGTGATATCTAGGCCATTTCAGATTGGCCTTCATATAGCTAATAACTGTTCATATTCTAACCCCATTATATTAAATAGTGCCCTTTTAATTCTGTGACAGTTACCAATACTTATTTTCAGAAGGTTTCCAGTCCTGTTTTACTGTCAAAGTGGATGCATTTCTTCACTTTTGTCTTTGGAATAACACTCTACTAAGGCCATGTTGTCTGTGCCAATGAAGAAGCAAGCCAAGATTTGATGCGCAAAAGACAGAACACATTTTTTACGTATTTGCCTTCACATATCACGCATACCCCTTAACATTAACATGATGTACAACAAGTGTAATGCATTTGTCCTTCTCACGATCAGAATTGCATACAGTAGCTATGTATGTAAAGTTAACGAGCAGTCATGCAGAATGAACACTGACTGTGATTCCAATCCGCTTGATTGCTTTGATTTTGAACGTGACCATCGTGTGAATAATGACCCATCAACTCTCCTATTAATTTGAGATAATACAAGAACAGCTCTCTCAGTGTTTCCTAGACTCACTCACCTCCACGAAATAAAAGCAGGGCAGCAAGGTAACGCTGTCTTTGGTCATCTTGGCTTTGAGTCTTTCCTTCGCAGACATGATAAACGGTACGTCCCTTTAAAAACCCGGTGCGCGAAGAGAGGAATACTGAAGCCCAGCTGGTGTAATTTCTCCCCGTGTGCAGTAATTGCGCTCCTTCAGGCTGTCGCTTTCTCCATCCCCAAGTGCGCTTTTACTGCGGATACAGGCGCACGGAAAGATGCTGTATCAAACCTGGCGACATCATGACTGAAACCATGACAACACAATCGCCATCCCCTGAGGACGCGCCGATGGAGATGTTAACAATGTCCAACACCGATTAATGTTTCAAGCCAACCTTCAACCTTCTGATTAGAGGCAATATGCTGACCAGATGACGTCAGAGGTGTGCTAAAAACCCATTTTCACCAGAAGCGAGCGCGCGCGCACGTGCGTGCATGTGTGTGTGTGTGTGTGTGCGTGTGAGGGAGATGGGGGCGTTCACGCTTGTTCACACTATCATGATTGTCAAATGGCTCAAAATACGGCTCAGAGAGGTTGTAAAAAAGGTGTTGTCTTAAAAAACATTTTATATATAGGATAAATCAATGGTTTAGACAAGACGCTGAATGATTTTCAGATCATAAATCCACTCGTAGTCATAGCATTATTGTAAAATATCTTATATCTGCCGCTAGTCTAATAAATAGCGTAGTTATAATTTTTTTTTTTTTTTTTGGTACGGCTGGGGTCATAAGTATTGCCGAAATATTGCATTCAGTATTAAAGAGTAGCCTATACTGCTACGTTAAAGAGCAAACTTCATATTAAGCATTCATATTTGATCACTTGCATGTATTAAATCATAAACGGTTATATGTGCGTCCTAATATCAAATAGGCCTATGCATATAAAGTAATAAGTGAATAACACAGTCAAACTGAGAATACCTGTCTGGAGTAGGCTATAGGCTACATAATAAATTACTCAGTCGAACTTTTTTATTCTGCATATAACTCTGGGGTTATTTTGTTGCCCTTCAATGTTCTTCTAAACTTAACTTCATAAACTCAATCAGAGTTAACTGAGATAGTAATAAAGCCAACATGAATTCGCTTTGAATTTTGTTTCAGTGTACACATGCGCCATCTACTGGATATTTAATGACAATTTTATAAATTAAAGGATGAGCGGTGATTGAATTCAAGCTCGTTTCTACCTCCAGTCGTATCTACTTGTAGTTTTAAAGCAGATATATGGTAGACTACTGTATTAATTGTCTGCATGACGTTTCAAAAACTCATCTTATTGTCTCTGCACCAAATCAGACGTTCAGACGTTCAGACGTGTCACTGGAGAACAGTATGCATATTAGGAAAACATTATGTTCTGTACTTAAATATTACATTCAGTTATAGATTTAGATATATTTAAATGATGTGCATTCACATGAGCTCTTCAGTCATATTCAGTCTTCTAGAAAAAGCAGTTTTGTCTCCCCCTCATGGGTGCCGTCATTTTGACATGACAAGCCTTGTCATGTAACTGACAGAGGTACCTAGGCTACACTACTACTACAATACAGTACTACTGCTTCTACTATTACTAGTACTATTAAAACGAAAACATAGCTGTACAAGTAATTATGGGAAATTATTATAATTTACTTAAAATGTAAGTAACTTTAAAGTTTTATGTCCATGCTCTGTATGTAAAGCAGTGGTTCAGAACATGGGGTCCACACGGCCTCTTGCTGGGCACTGGAATATATCCTTTAAGATCAAAACTGCAAAATGGTTTAAGGTCAAAATAAATAAATGAATAAATATGTTTCTTGGAATGATCCAAGAATTGCATGTAGGAAGTGTAGGAAGGTGCAACACGAAGTTGAAGCAAATTCTTTAAAAATAATCCACAGGCAGGGCAATTTACAGACAAGAATGGTAGGAACACACAAGGTAACCTTGTAGCTGGACACCAGAACACTGAACACATACCAACTAATAAAGACAAGTTAACAAGACAGATGATGGGAATAACATGACAATGACAGGAACACCAAATATGGGCATATGGGAGAAACTAAGACAGACAGTCCAAGGGGTGTTACAAATAATAATAAAATACTACATTATAAAAAAAAAACTGAAAAAGTAATTTGTTATGAATAAAATAATTCAATATAAATTATTTAAAATGATTATAAAACAAAAAGGCACTGAAATATATAATAAAAAAGATACATTATACATGTTACATTTATTTATTTATTTTGTATTAAAGTTTAATCATGCTTTATGTTTAATCAGACCTATGAGTTGTATTTAAGAGGATAGTTAATCAAAAAATGAAAATTACCACATGATTTACTCACCCTTAAGCCATCCTAGATGTAAATGACTTAATTCTTTTAAATGAATAGAATCAGTGTTATATTAAAAAAAGAAAAATGTCCTGGCTCTTCCAAATTTTATAATAGCAGTGAATGGCTGTTGATTTTTTAAAGTCAGATAAAGTGCATCCATCCAACAAAAAAAGGGGGGTCCACATGTCTCCAGGGGTTTAATAAAGGCCTTTTGAAGCGATTCAATACGTTTGTGTAAAAAAATATCCTTATTAATCCGGTAAAAATATTCTAGTCTTGTGAGAACCAAGTTTTGCTTGCAGCAAAGGAAAACCAGTCTCCTCCTGGCTTATATTGAAATTTTCCAACAATTTTTTAATACAAATCCTTACTTCTAATTTGTGACTGATGTTTTGTTTTGCTCTCTCGTTTCCCTATGCCCTATGTCATCCGCTGGAACACCACTCTCTCGTGTATGCATGTATAACAGTTCAAAAAGTTTTAAATATGGATATTTTTATTACTGAAACACATTGATTCTCTTTAGAAGGCATTTATTAAACCCCCATGTGGAGCACTTTTTAATGATAGATGGATGCACTTTATTAGACTTCAAAAAAATCAACAGCCATTCACTGCTATTACAAAGCTTAGAAAAGCCAGGACATTGTTTAATATAACTCTGATTGTTTTAGTCTGAAAGAAGAAAGTCATATACACCTAGGATGCCTTGAGGGTGAGCAAATCATGGGGTAATTTTCATTTTTGGGTGAACTGTCTCTTTAATATTGATGATTTTGTTAAAGAAACACTATAGGCCAAAGATTTCTTTAACTCTTCCAGAACACTAGTTGGTGCTGTTTCACAAAATAAAAAAAAGTCTGTATATTCAATGAAGCACTAAACTAATTTAAAGTGGTCGGGTCACTGTTCCTTTCACACTTCATGAAGTGGCTGTGGTTTGCCTTATACACTTACAATATTTTCACTAGGAAAAAACTATAACAACTTGACTACAACTCTTCTCCATTGATGCCCCTTGCCCTGTATCTTATCTTTAAGTGGTAGTTCACCAAAAAAATTAAATGCTGTGATCATGTACTCACCCTCCACCTGTTCCAAACCTGTGTGAATTTCTTTCAGCTGTTGGATAGAAATAAGCTATTTTGATGGTAGCCATAGTATGAAAAGGAAGTCAATGGCTACTGTCAGCTGGTTGGTTACCAACATTCTTCAAATTATCTTCTTTTGTGTTAAGCAAAAGAAAGAAACTCATACATGTTTGTGAACTTTTCCTTTAAAGCGGGTCTTCTTTCAGACTAATACAATTGGAGTTATATTAAAAAAAATATCCTGGCTCTTGCAAACTTTATAATGGCAGTGAATGATTTTGAAGCAAAATAAAGTGCATTCATCCATCATAAAAAAGTACTCCATAAATAATAAAGGCCTTCTGAAGTGAACAAATGTGTTTGTGTGAAAAAAATGTGTAAATAAATATCCATATTTAAAACTTTTTATAAACTGTCATCTATTCCGCTAAATGTCATACATGTGGCGTTCCAGCGGTTGATGTAGGACAACATAGGCATAGCAAAAGCTCCGGTGAAAATATTCTAGTTTCGTGAGAAACACATATTGTTTACAGCAAAGGAAAAACAGTCTCCTCTTGGTTTATATTTCTCCTCTCCTTTACAAATCCTTGTTTTGTACTTCTAATTCGTGTTCAGTGTTTTAAACAATGCTGGAACAATGCTTTCTCATAACATGTGTACGATAGAGATTATGATTTATAAAGTTTTACACTCCTAAAAATAAAGGTGCCTAAAATCTTCTTCACAGCGATGCCATAGAAGTACCATTTTTGGTTTCACAAAGAACCATTCAGTCAAAGGTTCTTTAAAGAACCATCTCTTTCTAACTTTTTTATAATCTGAAGAACCTTCCTTCAACACAAAGAACCTTTTGTGAAACAGAAAGGTTCTTTAGATGTTAAAGGTTCTTAATGGAACTACTTAAACAAAAAAGAAGGTTCTTCTATGGCATTATGAAGCACATTTATTTTTAAGAGTGTAAATATGGATATTTTTCTTCACAAATGCATTAATTTGATCGAAAAAAAAAAAAAAAGATGAGCTATGAGCTGCAGCAGATGGTAAACAATTATTTAAACTGCTTCCGTAGTGTCAATAGTGTCAGTGCAAACAAAAGTAAATAGGAATATTTTCCATCTACGCATTTATGTAGGCCTAACTTGTAGATTCTTTTATAAAAAAGTGAAAATGCAAAATCCTTTTCAAAGCCTGACTTCAGTGCATTCACAAGAGGGCAGCAGCGCACAATTCCTACTTCAACAGACTTCAGAAATACAGTGAAGCCTCTTCTTTCCTAAATTTCAGTCTAAAGAGTATGCTAATGAATAAGAACCTCAACGTTCTCACCTGGCCTAATTTTGTGTGTGACTGATTTATCAACCCAACGTTTGCAAAACAGTTTATCTAATTTTCAGATATCATTTCAGTGTTTGGATATTGAACAAAAACGCTTCGACTGAGCAGCTGTAAGAGGATTTTTCTTTCTCTAAAACAGTTCAAGTGCACGTTTGCGAGCATCCCATCACTTATTAAAGTGAGGCACGCCTACAGCGTGTGCGGCTGCCCCTTCACGGGCTCTAACCCAGTTCATTCCCACAGACTACCGCGCACTTTACAGCGCTCAGACTGTCACTGACACAATGCGCTACTATTTCTGGCAGATTTTACGAGGAGTCACAGTGGAATAAGAGGAAATCATGCCAATGCTATCGTAGGAGCCGACTGAACACCCTTTACTTCTTTCCCGGGATTTTCTTTCCTGTTTAACCCTTATCCACAATGCTTTACTTTCAGTTGGTGATCATGGCAGGGACTGTCATGCTGGCATACTACTTTGAGTACACCGATACTTTCAACGTGCACATCCAGGGATTTTTCTGTCATGATAACGCCTATACGAAGCCCTATCTCGGACCAGAGGAGTCCAGTACGATCCCACCAGCCATCCTGTACGCGGTGGTCGCAGGGGTCCCTGCACTCGTGGTGAGTGTGTATAGAAGGTTAAGGGTGTTTAGAATAGGCTAAGCAGTGCATATTGGTCGTGGTTCTTGGGAAGATCTTTATTTATATAATAGCATAATATTAATTAGCTTGTGAACTGTAGAGATTGCATGTTGCAGTCTCATGGTAAGCCTGCCTGCAAAGTTAGGATAACAGTAATTTTAAGAAATAATTATACACAGAAGAATGTGGTATTTGATTTAGATATTGGGAATGTAAATGGTTAACACATCTATTATTTGATTATGCATATTATATTGCAAATGAATTATCCAGTCTGTTTTCTAACTACAGTGTGTTTTTGCACTTTTCATATAAGGTCAATATATGAAATTGAAGGTCTGTTAATTTTTTTTTATTTTAAAGAAATTAATACTTTTATTCAGCAAAGTTGCATTAATTTGAACAAAAGTGCCAGTAAACACATTTATAATGTTATACTGTTATTAAAAAAAGTTTATTAGATGCTGTTCTTTTTAACTTTCTAATCATCAAGAATCCTGAAAATTAATCACGGTTTCTACAAAATTTTACAAGCAGCACAACCATACAGTATCTCAGAATTGAAAATAATAATAATAATAATAAAAAAATGTTTCTTGATCAGCAAATCAGCATATTAGAATGATTTCTGAAGGATTAGGTGACTGATGACTGAAGTAATGACTGTAAATTCAGCTTTGCCATCACAGAAATAAAGTTATTTTACCTTGTAATAATATTTGACAATATTGCTGTTTTACTGTTGGTCAAAAAGAAAAAGAAAAATGCAGCTTTAGTGAACATAAGAGAAAAAAAAAAATACAGACCACAGACTTTTAAATGATATGTCAGATACCTCAGATGCAAAAATAGAAAACAAATGAGACAGACACTCAGTAAGAGTTTAAAAATAACAGCATAGTTCAATAGGTGTTGGTTTTTAAAAGAAATGTTCACGATGAAACCTTTAACTTTAATTTAAGGAGAATTTGTTACATTGTTGAGATCTTGTCTGAAACTCTAGAGGTGACACAAGATTACCTTGAATTAACATGGAACTTAAGCAAAAGTCTCAGTTTTCCTTCTTATCTAACTGCTGTAGAAGAAACGAAGAAAGGAGATGTAAAAGATTTGAAAAGCTTGCATTTGCAGGGCACCGTTGGTTAGTGTTTGCTAGGCTGGCCACAGTGAATGTTGGGATCTGTCTTTGAAAAGTCACTTTTTGGCTCTAGACTCTAGCCTTCTGTGCCTACAGTATATTAAAAGAGAATTTATGATGAGCAAGATATTGGCAGCTCCGAGGATCAATTAAAGAGCACCAGGTCCACCACAGAGCTTCCCTGCTCTCATCTCTCATAAGAATTCCAATGGGTTTGCTCAATCGATCTGAAAACACTCTTTCTGGCCTTATTTTATGGCCACACAAATTCACCCCCCAAATGACTATTATTAGCACCCATTTGCTGAAAGCATCCCTTTTGAGCCAAGTGTGGAGAAAACTTCGATCTGGCCTCAAGCATGCTCTGCGGTGGACAGTAAAGGTCAGCTATCAGCCCGACGGGCTCTTGAAGTGCAAGGTTTATAGAGAGTTAGTCCCAAATATTGCTGGCATGTTAAACTTGGGCATTTCTGACAAGGCATCTGAAGTTTACAAAAAAGTTTACAAAATCGGAGACTTGAGTCTTACCCCTAGGGTTGGGCGATATACCGGTACACATGATTAACTGGTAGAATATTGACAACATTCGCATTTGTTCTTATCATTTCTCGTCAGGTTGAATACTGCTCATCTACTGTCAAAATAACTTTGTTGTTTACATCCAAGTATCTCCAATATGGCCAACTGTGACCAAACTGTGACGTAAGAGCAAACCCTCTATAGAGCGCAGGAGTATTGAACTGAGTTATTTTTGCCACTTTTAGGCCTTGAACAAGTGAACACAATAATTTAGGTCTTATGTGAAAGCAAACAGCTGAGAAAGAAATCACATTTGTAACAGTATATTGGATCTAAGCAGCTCTTAAAGTGACAGCAGTCCAATATGCCTGCTGTCTGTCATTCATGTTAATCAAACAACAAAAGAGAGAAAATCTCTCACTGCTCTTGACTAAATCAAGTTTGGAACTGTAATAAGAAGTAATACAGATTTAATTTACATGGTGACGAATATGTAGTGTTTTTATACATTTGATTACTTATATAGCATTTCTTATTTATTAACTTTCAATTCAATTCAGTTGTAGTTTTTTTTGTCCTATTGCCTATATTTAGTTATTAGTTTCTTATTCTTATTTAATTGCTGACTGTTTACTGAGTTTTTTTTGTCATATTGACACTGGTGACAAGAATTATGAACATTCTATATTTAAAAAAATGTTGATATAATAAAGATCTTGTTTAAAGCAAAAATAACTATTGTGACATATCATCATTACCATGAAATACAGTAACTCATATTATGATATGATTTTGGTCATATCACCCACCCCTATTTATCCTCAAGTTATGTTAACTGTATGACTGGCTTTCCTCTGTGAAATACAAAGGAAGAAATTTTGAAGAAAGTGCCATTTTTAAATCAGTTATAATTAATGTTGACTGAAGATTTTTAGTTTCAAATATAATGTCACCATAAAAATATAATAAAAGTATTCTGTGACTTGTGTCCTGTGTTACAAAATTATATAATAACTTTGCTTGAGGAACAAACTGAAATTGAAGTTGTTATAACTTTTCCCCTCCTGTGAGAGTATATAATTTTGAGACAAAAGACCAAAATTGTGACCAAGGACCACAAAACCAGTCATAAGGGTCAATAAGGTTATATACACTACCGGTCAAAAGTTTGGACCTTTAAAGAGAATGTATGTATAAGATCTGCAATAAATAAATAAGCTTTCCATTGATGTATGGTTTGTTAGTATAAAACAATATTTGGCCGAGATACAACTATTTGAAAATCGCCTTTAAAGTTGTCCAAATGAAGCTCTTAGCAATGCGTATTATTAATCAAAAATTAAGTTTTGCTATATTAATGGTAGGAAATTTACCAAATATCTTCATGGAACATGATCCTTAATTAATATCCTAATGATTTTTGTCATAAAAGAAAAATTGATCATTTTGACCCATACAATGTATTGTTGACTATTTCTGCAAATATACAGGTGCTACTTATGACTGGTTTTGTGGTCAAGGGTCACAATTTTGAAATATTAAGTCATAATTATGAGAGGAGACTGTGTAATTATGACAATTTAATGCTAATTTAAGCTTTTGTACTTATACTTTATGTCTTTGAGTTTTTGTCATAACTGTGACTTTAACTGTGACATAGTTTTGGCTTTTTTGTCATAATTATTACTTTCTTATAACTTCAATTTATAATTATGATGTATCAAAACATGATTTTTTAATCTTATGTGGTGGAAATAGGATTTCGTAGATTTTGTTTTGTTCATTATGACTTCATAAGACATTATAGGCTCTTTTGAAGCTTGAAAGTTTATAGTTATATTTAGATAGAAAAGAAACTCAGTAGATTCTTCAAAATATATCTTTTTGCGTTGGAAGATGGAAGAAAAAAGTTGGAACTGCATAACTTTTAATTATGAGAAGGGGCCATTCACACAGAACACACTTTTGCTTTGAAAAGAGCAAGACATGGGCAGTAGAATGGAGGAAAAAACACAAGGTCTATGTGCTTTTAGTTTTTTTTTTTTGTATAGCTCTCTCATGCGCAAAACGCTTTTGGCGCAAAGGCCAAAAATGTCTATCTAGTGCATATTTATATAACTTTGGAAAAGTAGTGCAGTAAACGGCCCCTAAGTGAACTCTTTACAATAGCTTGCCATGGTATTTCTGACACAATGTGTGGTGGTATCGCAGACATTAAGCATTCAGCTTTCATCAAAATTCTGAATCCAAACAGTCCCTCTCTTGTATCTTGTATCTCTTGTCTCTTGTATGGTGTAGTGGTTATATGTGCTTTCAGAGTGCTTATGTATGCTGACCTGCCAAAGCCACGATCATTTTTCAGTGTGCTTTTACCTATGTACCTACCCAGTTTTAAATGACACACCACTTTTCATCCTATTTTACCTGTCAGTGTAGAGAGGATTCTTGAGCAAACCGAATGGATTCATCACTGTAGTTGCACTGACTGACCTTTGGCAATTGTTCCAGACAGATGTGAAACCTGCAAGACAGAGAGTCTTAACTCTTATAATAGGATTGGACTCACACCACTCTCTCCAATTTTAATGTGACCAATCACAAATAACAAGAAATATCATTTGAACACTTTCTAAAACTTGAACTGCCCTTGAGGATTTTTTAATATTTGGTCTGAACCTCAGTATGATCCATCCCCCTCCACTACCACCGCAATGCATTCGAAAACAAGCAGCTATGAGAAATGTATTATATTATAATTGTGACCTAAAGCATGCAAAAACGCAAATTATATGTTAGGATAAATTATAAATTGGGACGAATTGCTTTCATACTAATTACTAACTGTGTGAGTTCTGGAATAAATCGAACCCTAGACAAAGGGGTTTGAAAACTTTTGATGCCACAGAACTTCAAATATAAAGATTCTGAAAAAAACAAAAGCAAAAAGTAAATCTGCTTAACATAGGTGTTTTGTATTTAAAACTTGACTTTTTTAAGTTGTTAAATGCCTGATAAAGTAGGAGATTGACTAGACTCTAGGCTATGTCGAGTTGGACGAAGAAGGCAGACTAGTAGAATTCTCCCTTTGGGCTGCATCTCACGTTCTTCGTATTAAATATGAATATGAAAACAAATAAAAAATATATTAAAGACTTTCTGGCCCATATGCCAGTTAGAGAAACCATCTTACTCATCAGGTTTGGCTGTTTGACATTTATAGGCCAGGATGGCATGATGTCTATTAAAAGTGAAAAGTGAGTCATGCCAATCCACATCCAGAGTCCTGAAATGCACAAGCATTCTTTTTGTAGTAGTTGTGAAAGGATTTGTCATCTTCTCTTCATTGACTGATCAGACCTTTATAGTTAATTATGAAAAAGTGTACATTCATAAATCTCAGAATTTGTTGGTTCATGTATTATTTCCTGTGACGATCTAAAGGAACGTGTCTTGAAAGTGAAGTAAACAAAAACAACAAATATTCTATTCTGTAATATGGGTCTTAGATGATTTATATGAAGCCTTTAACTTTTAAATTCAAAGTTTTTAGATTTAATCAATGCAGTTTGTCTTTTTGAGCTTATTGTACATTTCTCATATGTAATCAATAGAAAATAGAGATTTAAGCTGCAGTACTAACAAAGTGATGTCAAGGTGATATATCCTCAGACTCTTGGTGTAGAGTACCCATTCAAAAGCTTGCTCAGCCGTGCTAATGTTGAGATATCACTGATGTTGTAAACCTGGAGTTTGCTGCACTGTTGAGTTGCCGCAAGAGTTCACAAGTTCACCTGTCAGTTCCTGTATTTTTCCACATTGGTAAAAGTATTGGAATAAGGGTGAAGGGCACTTCTGCAGCTGAAGTCTTCACATGCTGTGAACTGGTTAGTTGCAGACACTTTTATCCTAAGTGACGTAAAACAAAGTTGCAACATGTTTAGCAAAAATGTCCCCACAGAGACAAAGATTTTAGATATTGCCATCTTTTTGGGGACAGTTTATATCTTGCAGTTCTGACTTTAAAACACACTTTTTGAATTATTAATGAGAATTGTGAGGTATGAACTTGCAGTTTTCAGAACATATCAGTCTTTTTCCCCTCAAAATTTGACTTTATACTAACTCACAATTCTGAGAAAACTTGAAATTCTGACAATTTTGAAAAAAAGTCAAAATTGTGAGATACAAACTCACAAAGAGTTTTTATTTTGCAATTCTGACTGTACTTCTCGAAATTATGACTTTATATCTCACAATTCTGACTTTCTAAAACACAATTGTGAGTTTATATTTCTCATTTCAGATAAAAAAAAGTCAGGATTGTGAGTTTGTATCACACTTCTGAGAAAAAAGTGAGAATTGTGAGTTTGTATCAATTCTGAGAAAAAAGTGAGAATTGTGAGTTTGTATCTCACAATTCTGACTTTCTAACACACAATTGTGAGTTTATATCTCACATTTCTGAGAAAAAATTCAGAATTGTGAGTTTGTATCACAATTCTAAGAAAAAGTCAGAATTGCAAGACACAAACACAATCGTGAGAAAAAAGTCAGAATTGCAATTCTCACTCTTTTTTCTCAGAATTGTGATACAAACTTGCAATTCTGACTTTATTTCTTGCATTTGCGAGTTTATATCTCACATCTCGGAAAAAAAAGTCAGAATTGCGAGTTTGTATCACACCTCTGAGAAAAAAGTCAAGTCAAGATTATTTATACAGCGCTTTTTACAATACAAGTTGTGTCAAAGCAACCTTACAGTATTAAAATAATAAAGTAAAATGTCAATAATAATGCAAGAGTTCCATATTGCAACAAAGTCAAATTGGGGAGGACTCATCTGGTTCCCATGGCCTTGTGCCGGTGGCCGTTTAGGGTATCATCTAGTTGACACGGTATCCGCTGACATTCTGCTGTAGGTGTTGATCCACCATCTGCTCTTGGATTGGACTGGATCCGGGGGACTGCAGTGACCATCTGATCTGGATACGGACTGGATCTGGTGGCTATGGTGACCTGGGAATAAGAAACAAACAGACTAATACTAATGTAGATGCAAGAGTTCCAAGTTGCCACAAAATCAGATTGGAGAGGACTCATCTGGTTTTCGCTGTCTTGCGTCGATGGCCATCTAGGTGAAGAGGTCTTCACTGATGATCTGTCTTTGATGTGGTCTCTGCTGACATTCAGGGTTGTAGAGGATATCTCTGGGTGCTGATGGGTACGGACTAGATCCGGCAGACTGCAGTGACCGTCTGATCTGGAATACAGGTGGCTACGGTGACCTTGGAATAAGAAGGAAAGATACTAATATTAGCGTAGATGCCATTCTTCTTCTGATGCAGCGAGTACATCAGGTATTATAGGAAGTGTCCCTGGTTCCAGTTGACCTAAATAATGCAGCCTAACAATCCTTTAGGGGATTTGCATTATGAAATGTATTAAGTGTAGGCCAGGTTAAAGAGATGGGTCTTTAATCTAGATTTAAACTGACAGAGTGTGTCTGCATCCCTGAACAGTGTTAGGTAGATTGTTCCAGAGTTTGGGCACTAAATGTGAAAAAGATCTGCCGCCCGCTGTTGATTTTGATATTCTAGGTACTATCAAATTGCCGGAATTTTGAGAACACAGCGGACGTGAGGGACTATAATATGATAAGAGCTCGCTCAAGTACTGAGGAGCTAAACCATTCAGGGCTTTATAAGTAATTAGCAAGATTTTAAAATCTATATGATGTTTAATAGGGAGCCAGTGCAGTGTTGACAGAACCGGGCTAATATGGTCATACTTTCTGGTTCTAGTAATAACTCCAGCTGCTGCATTTTGGACCAGCTGGAGTTTGTTTATTAAGCGTGCAGAACAACCACCCAATAAAGCATTATAATAATCTATCCTTGAGGTCATGAACGCATGGATAACGTTTCTGCATTTGACATCGTGAGCATAGGTCGTAATTTCGATATATTTTTTTAGATGAAAAAATGCGGTTTTGCAAATGCTAGAAATGTGGCTTTCGAAGGAAAGATTGCTATCGAATAGCACACCTAGGTTCCTGACTGATGACGACGAATTGACAGAATAGTCATTGAGTATTAGACTGTGTTTTAGGTTATTACATGCGGATGTTTTAGGTCCAATAATTAACACCTCTGTTTTTTCAGAATTTAGCAGTAAAAAAATTCTTGCCATCCAATTTTTTATTTCAACTATGCATTCTGTTAGTTTTTCCAAATTGGTACGTTTCGCCGGGCCGTGAAGAAATATAGAGCTGCGTATCATCAGCATAACAGTGAAAGCTAACACCATGTTTCCTGATGATGTCTCCCAAGGGTAACATGTAAAGTGTAAAAAGTAATGGCCCTAGTACTGAGCCTTGAGGTACTCCATACTGCACTTGTGATTGATATGATACCTAGTCATTCACTGCTACGAATTGATGCCGGTCATATAAGTACGATTCGAACCAAGCCAGTGCAGTACCACTAATGCCAACATAATTTTCAAGTCTATTTAAAAGAATATTGTGGTCAATAGTATCAAACACAGCACTAATATCCAGTAGTACTAATAGAGAGATGCATCCACGATCGGATGACAGGAGAAGATCATTTGTAACTCTAATAAGAGCAGTCTCAGTGCTATGATACGGTCTAAAACCTGACTGGAAATCCTCACAGATACCATTTTTCTCTAAGAAAGAACACAATTGTGAGGACACTACCTTTTCTAGTATCTTTGACAGAAAAGGGAGATTTGAAATTGGTCTGTAATTGTTTAATTCATTGGGATCAAGTTGAGTTTTTTTAATTAGAGGCTTAATAACAGCCAGTTTGAAAGTTTTGGGGACATATCCTAACGATAGTGACAAATTAATAATATTCAGAAGAGGATCTATGACTTCTGGAAGCACCTCTTTTAGTCAGTCCCTCCAGAAAAACGCGATTATGCGATCGCATGATTCCATGCATAATCAGCCAAAGTCCGCATATTTATGCGGGGGACGCATTTTTTCAAATACGCCGCACTTTCGCCGCATAAATTTCAGATTTCCGCGCGCAAAATATGCGGGCTTGCATGATTTTATAATCCCATTTCCGTTTGGGTCTTTGTCTTCGTTCTTTCGAGTACTATTGTGGTCGCGCGTTGCCGCGACGTTCTGTCTTGCCTCACTTCATTTTCGCGAGCCTGACCAGTCCACATCAAGTGAACTGGACATCGGGAGATTGTGACACCCGAATATTAATCCGTGTGGCCGTTTGGCCATCCCCGCACTGTTTCAACTGGAGGACTGTGTTTGTGGGGTTCGTATGGTACCATTAGATTGTTGTGTGGATGAAATTATAAGTTGATGTGAGTGGTTTGAGTGTGGTCTGTTTGTTTATTTTTGGAAGCGTGTGCGAGTGTGTATATGTACGAGTGTGTGAGCGTGAGAAATCGGTACTAAGGGTTGTGAGTTTGCGTGATCTTATGGAGTAAATTTTGTTGTGTGTATATTGTTGATGGACCAGGTGTAATGTGATTGCATCTGTTATTTTGTTGCTTTTCTATTTTTGTTGATCAATTTTTCTTTTCTTTTTTTGTGTTTATTGATTTGATTTGATTTATGGTCATTTGATTTTTTTTTTTTTTTTTTCGTGTTTAGTTGATTTTGACTTATGACTATTTGATTGTATTCTTTTGTGTGTGTGTGTGTGTGTGTGTGTGTGTGTGTGTGTGTGTGTGTGTGTGTGTGTGTGTGTGTGTTTATTGATTTGTGTCAATTTGATGTTGATTTTGTTAATTTTGTTGGACGGGCTAAGGAGTGCTGACCACTCTAGGTCCATGTTAATGGGTACCCTTGTTCACTGAGTGATTTTGTTCTTCTGATTTGTACACGTGTCATCTGAATACACGTGTGTTTGTGGTGAAATGAGTACATTAGTGTACGTTTGAAGTGCGTAGTGAAGTGGAATTGGGGTAGGTTGGTTATTTCTCCTTGCCATCTGATGTGTTACTTTTGATTTGTCTAATTTGTTTATTTTTTTGTTTTGATTTGGAAGCCATATTAACCCCTTGTGTCCTAAATTGTGTCTGTGTGTTTAGCTTTTATCCCAGTAATAATAAAATATTGTATCTTTTTTTCTATATTCACGTCTCTGCTCTATTCTTGTGGGAACAGACCTGGGTGTCTTTGACCATTATTTCCCTGGGAGAGATTCCCAGGGTGGAGTAGTCGATGTTATAATTATAATTGAGTCCAGAATAACGAAATTCACTCCTTACGGTGCTAAATCTGGCAATAAGGGTGTTGGGAGAATCACTTTTTTCTCCCTTTTTCACCAAACCGCAGTTTTTGCAAGTTCCCGCAGTTTTTGCAAGTTCCCGCAATTTCATCGCATAAAATTGCATAAATATCCCGCATATTCAATCGCATTTTTTAAGAAAACGTGCCGCATAATCAAGGATTTTTGCCCGCAACAATCACAAAAAAACGCCGCGTTTTTCTGGAGGGACTGTTTAGTAGCTTAGATGGAATAGGGTCTAACATACATGTTGTCGGTATAGATGATTTAATAAGTTTATACAACTCTTCCTCTCCTATAGTTGAAAATGCATGGAATTGTTCCTCAGGAGATCTATAGCATATCTGATGTGATACTGTAGCGGATGGCTGCATAGTTACAATTTTATCTCTAATACTATCTATCTTGGTAGTAAAATAGTTCATGAAGTCATTACTGCTGTGCTGTTGGGAAAATTCAGCGCCTGTTGGTGCTTTATTCTTCGTTAATTTAGCCACTGTATTGAATAAATACCTAGGGTTATGTTTGTTTTCTTCTAAGAAAGATGAAAAATAATCTGATCTAGCAGTTTTTAATGCTTTTCTATAGGATATGTTACATTCACGCCAGGCTGTACGGAAAACCTCTAGTTTTCTTGCAGCTGCGTTCCATTTTTCATCGTGCTCTCTTCAGTGTGCGAATGTGTTCATTATGCCACGGCGTCGGACTGTTTTCCTTAATTTTTCTTAACCGCAGAGGAGCAACTATATCTAAAGTGCTAGAAAAAAGAGAGTCAATAGTTTCTGTTGCATCATCAAGTTTTCCTGAGCTATCGGATATGCTGAGGAATTCAGATAAATCAGGAAGATTACTTACAAAGCAGTCTCTTGTGGTAGAAGTAATGGTTCTACCGTACTTATTGCGAAGAGTTAGTTTTACAGTTTTACAGTAGCTATCTGGAGTATACACGAGACTAGATAATGATCTGAGATATCATCACTTTGATGCAGAATTTTAACGTCATTAACATCAATTCCGTGTGACAATATTAAATCTAAGGTGTGATTTCAGCAATGAGTAGGTCCTGACACGTGTTGTCTAACCCCAATTGAGTTCAGAATGTCTATAAATGCTGATCCCAATGCATCTTTTTCATGGATGTTAAAATCACCCACTATTAAGACTTTATCTGCGGCCAACACTAATTCGGATAGAAAATCAGCAAATTCTTTAATAAAGTCTGTATGGTGCCCTGGTGGCCTGTATACAGTAGCCAGTACAAATGTCACAGGAGATTTATCATTAATACTTGTTCCTTTGGATAATGTTATACGGAGCACCATTACTTCAAACGAGTTATACTTAAAGCCCGTTCTCTGAGAAACCCTGAACATATTGCTATAAATTGTGCAAACACCTCCCCCCTTACCTTTTACACGTGGCACATGTTTATAACAGTAATTTTGGGGGGTAGCCTCATTTAAAATAATGTAATCATCTGGTTTTAGCCAGGTTTCTGTCAAACAGAGCACATCTAGCTTATGATCAGTGATCATATCATTTACAAAAAGTGCTTTCGTAGAAAGTGACCTGAAAGTGACCTGATATTTAATAAGCCAAGCTTTATCATTTGTTTTTCAGTATTATATACATTTTTTATTTGTTGAACATCAATCAATTACTCTTACATTGCTTTGGACGTTTATTGTATTTTCTAGCTTGGGGAACAGACACAGTCTCTATAGTGTGATATCTAGGAGAAAGGGTCTCTATGTGCTGAGAATTAACTGATTTCTGTGACGTGAGGCAGCTAGCAGACGGTCGGTTTAGCCAGTCTGTCTGCTTCCTGACCTGGACCCCAGTTAGTCAAGTGCAAACGCTAAGACTATGTGCCATATTTCTAGATAGGAGAGATGCTCCACATCCGGAGGGATGAAGACCATCTCTTTTCAACAGGTCGGGTCTGCCCCAGAAACTCTAGAAACCAATGTTATTTCGCGGGCACCACTTTGACATCCAGCTGTTTAACGATGACAATCTACTATGTATCTCGTCACCACGGTAAGCAGGGAGGGGACCAGAGCATATTACAGTGTCTGACATTGTACTTGCAAGTTCACACACCTCTTTAACATTATTTTTTGTGATCTCCGACAGGCGAAGTCGAACATCATTAGTGCCGACGTGAATAACAATCTTACTGAATTTACGTTTAGCATTAGCCAGCACTTTTAAATTTGCCAAGATGTCAGGCGCTCTGGCTCCCGGTAAACACTGGACTATGGTGGCTGGAGTCTCTATTTTCACGTTCCGTACAATAGAATTGCCAATTACTAGAGCACTTTCATCAGGTTTCTCAGTGGGTGCTTCACTGAGTGGGGAGAACCTGTTTGATGTTCTGATCGGAATGGAAGAGCGGTGTTTTGACCCGCGACTATGCCGTCTCACAGTCACCCAGTTGTCCTGCTGCACGGGTGCTGTAACTACCAGAGCCGAACAATTTGCATGTCTCCCTGAGCTAGTCACATCCAAAGCCGTAAGTCCCTCACATTCTTACTATCCTCCATTAAAGTTTGGATGTGTGTCTCTAGGTCTGAAATCTTCTCTGTCAGCCTAGCTATTTCCTTGCATTTATCACATGTATAAGGCTCACTGCCGACAGAGATAGATAAGCTATACATGTGGCAGGTAGTGCAGACAACAATAGCAAGAGAAGAAGCCATTACTCACCGTTTTTGTAGAATGGTTCCAACTTACCACTGTTATTTTGATGAACTCTTGAAGAGAGGGATGGGAGGAGGAACAATGGAGTGAATAGGACGTAAAAGGAATCGCGATTCGCAAGCTAATCGGCTATCGGAATGCTAACTTGTTGCAAATCGTGGTTGTGGAATAAAAGCGAAACGGTTCGCGCGAGAGAAAGGAGAGCGGTAGTAGGCGCGAGTAGAGAACGTGAATGTAAATGCAAGTCGCCAGTGGCAAGCTAAATAGCTAAGCTAAATAGCTAAATAGCTAACCCACTCGCGGGTTAACGGTTAAAGTGAGCGGTCAGATTAGTGTGATGGATAATTTCACAAGTCTGTTGGGAGTAAAGCTGTTTTTAAGTACTTTAAACAGCAGAGAGTAATAATAAGATAGAGATTTCTAAAGAAAAACAAGCTCCAGAAAGCTACAAACACAGCTAAAAACACAAACCAAAAAAAGTGAGAACTGTAAGTTTATATCTCACATTTCGAAAAAAAAAGTCAGAATTACGAGATACAAACACAGTCGTGAGAAAAAAAAAACAGAATTGCAAGTTTTTATTTCACAATTCTGCCTTTCTAACACACAATTACACACAATTCTGAGAAAAAGTCAATATTGCGAGATACAAACACAACCACAAGAAAAAAGTCAGAATTGCAATTCTTACTTTTTTCTCAGAATTGTAATACAGACTCGCAGAATTGCGATCTCACAATTCTTGTGACACACAACTGCGAGTTTATATCTAACATTTCAGAGAAAAAAGTGAGAATTGCAAGTTTGTATCACAATTCTGAGAAAAAAGTGAGAATTGCGAGTTTGTATCATACAATTCTGAGAAAAAAAAGTGAGAATTGCACATTTTTTTTCACAATTTCTCAGAAAAATACAAACACAATTGCAAGAAAAAAGTCAGAATTGGAAGTTTTTATCTCACAATTCTTTATAACACGCAGGAAGAGGAAGAAGTCAGAACTATATTTCACAATTCTGACTTTATAACATGCAATTGTGAGCTTATATCTCAATTCTAAGAAAAACGTCAGAACTGCAAGATATAAACACAATTCTGAGAAAGTCAGAATTGCGAGTTAAAAAGTCACGTTTTTTTTATTTTTATTCAGTGGTGGAAATGAGCTCCAGTTGAAAGTAAGTGGTACCTTTCAGTAACTTGTATTTTCTTGAATACATTCACAGAAGAATGGATAAAGTAAGTCAAACCCTGAATTTAGTAACTTGTAGATCCTCCTTTAGCAGCACAATCTTTACCAAGCATTTTCTGTAGCTTCTTAAATGACTTTTGACCAATTTTAGACCACCCCTCCCAACAAATGTTTTAGTATATCAGTATGTCTTGGTTGTCTTGATAGGACTGCCTTCTTTAGGTTTTTCCACAGCATCTTGTTCTTGTAAAGTTGGTCATACAGCATTCAGAGCATTTGTCATTGATACAAGTCATTTTAAAAGGTCCTGGGTTGCCTATAAAATAATATGAACAAATTTATACAGTAGCAAGTTATCACAAAAACCCCCATAGCCCTACAGCTTTATTCTTTCAAACCCATCCAGCACTAATTGCGAGTGTTTTTTTCCATGCTTCCTTTAACCCTGGTGCACCCTGCCAGTTTGGCAAAATCAGGTTCAAGACCTTACTGGGAACTAGCATCTGGCCGGCACAAAATCAACCTCTAATCATTTCCATTGTGTTCATGAATTGGTCTTTATGCGTGCTCCAATGTTACAAATAGCTGAAATACAGCCTCCAAGCCTAGAGAATTAGATTTTAGCTTCATTTAGATCTTAGTTCCAAGTAAAAAGATGAAGGAAAAAGCAAAAAATGAGAGAGAAGACAGAGTATCTACAAACAAAATGTACCATTAAAAGCTTCTTATTTGATTTTTGTTGCTGTTTTGTCTGCAGATTACAGTGACAGAGTCCGTGCTCTTCTTGCTGCAGTATGTCTCTGAGGATCTAGACAACCGAGAGAAGATCATTGTGATGGGCGACTGTTGTTACCTCAACCCTCTGGTCCGAAGGACATTTCGCTTTCTTGGTATGTCTTCACAGATGGAAGTGCACTAATAAGGGCAAATTCAGATTTAGACTTTCCTTTCTTTGTGCATTTGCGCCTGCAGCAGAAGAAAGCCAAAACGAGATGTCACACACATACAGTACTTGCAAGTTTCTTGTGTGGGGCAGACGATACGCTCATGGTTCATGTCAAAGCATTCTCTTAAATTATTTATAATACTTCTTCTGCAGAGAGGAGTTGAAGGGGAAAAGTATGGGATGTTCCTTGCCTTGAAATCAGACCAGAACAGATATTAACTCTCATAACTCCAGTAAATGGTAAAAGGGAAGCATAACCACATTACAATTACATTTCAATTACTGTCTTTATAATATTCATATAATCTTACAACATCAAGAAAATAGGTTTTACATTTACATTTTACAAACACTTGCATCAAAATCACTGATCACCTGGAAAACGTCTCAACCAGTCTGTGAATTTCATCACACAAAACTTGTTCTACAGAATTGGTGCAAACTGCTGTCCCACAACCAAAAAAAGCACATTTAAAAAGCATTTAAGTATTCAAATCTGAGATGTTTACTAAGATCCTTCTATTATCTATTCAAACCCATAATAATATTTAAAATATCAGAAAGCTTACTAAAATCATCATTTATTGGGTACTTTCATTTGGAAGGTGGCTGCCCCTATCCCTAACCTCTAAATTTTAACTTATGAAAATGATATTGAAATCATTTTTGCATTTTATTCCATTGATGTTTTTAAAATATCTTTTTGATTTTTTTAAGTAAAGTTCTTTTTAAATTATGAAACTTGATGTAACAAAAAATGTGTAAGTTTAAGGAACCCCTGATTGCACATGTACATTTTGGAGATGTCTATTCGACATCTGCAAGACATATTTTTTAGATTGTTTAGGATGTTTTCTATCAGGTGTCAAATAGACATTTATTAGACGGCTTTAAGATGTTTCTGATTTAGAATATATGTCAAACTGACATCTTACAGATGTCTGTCAGATGTTTGTACACAGCAGATGCTTTCCAAATCAAGAGACCTTTAACAGACATCTTGCAGATGTACGTGTGCTATCTGGGAAATCACTACCTTTTGTCTGAAATTAAGGACAATTTGGGTGTTTTTCCATAACATTTAGTTTTTATATGTGTACAACTGTTCAGAACTGTGCTAGCTAACCATGTGCTGATTAGCATCTTTGAGCTAGCTTCAAAAGTATCTAAAATTGTCACAACCAAAAACAGTCACAACAGAAACATTTGGTGATGTTTTGGTAGTGACACTATTGTTTTTTTGGGTGCTATTCCTTAAAATGTAGTTTTTATGTGTGTACAACTGTTCAAAACTGTGCTAGCTAACCATGTGCTGATTAGCATCTTTGAGCTCCCTGCTGAAAAAAACAGCTAAAGCCAGCCTAGGCTGGTTGGCTGGTATTAGCTGGTTTAAGCTGGAAGTGGCTGGTTTTAGCTGTTTTTTTCACCAGGGCTGGGCTCAAAAGTATCTAAAATTGTCACTACTGTAACAGTCACAACTTTTTATTTTAGTTTAATTTTAGTAGAGTTGTGCAATTTTTTAGTATTTTAGTATGTTTTAGTAGTCTTTTAGTATGTGATTGAGATGTGCTCGCTACCAAAACATTATTGTCATTACCAAAAATGTGCAGTTTCAACCAAAACATGGGATGTTCCCTAGCTGGTCAACCAGCTTGGTTTTAACTGTACAGCAGGCTGGTTTTAGAGGGGTTTTGGACACTTTCCTGAGAGACCACCAGCTAAAACCAGCCTGGCTGTTTTTTTTTAGTTTTTTTTTTTTAGCAGGGTTTTGTCAAAAATACAGTATATTTAATTATCAATTAAGATGTTATGATTTTGTTTCATTGTGTAGGGGTAAGCGGGGCACAACCTAACGCGGGGTTAATTGTAACACACGTGGTTCAAATATTTCCACACACGCTAGCATAACCAAATTTACGGTATTTACTAGTTGCCATAGCAACACTATGCAGAGAAAAAAGATCACCAAAATTCAAAAGCATTTTGAAGATATCACTGAATATTTATTTTACCATAGTAAAAGTACATTTCTGGCTGAAGTGAACTTTTCATTTCAGTTTTTAGTATTCATTTAAAGTTAGACAAAACGGCTAATATTTTAATCTCCAATTTGTTATTTATCAGTTTAGATAGTTTATTAATGCTTGACAAACCAGCAGAAGACACTAACCTGTTTTGAAACTCCAGTGGCGCAGATGGGGAACGTTGTAACACTGTGTGACAATATGCCCCGCTGTTATTAAACTATGCTATTCTATGACATAAGCGGTGCAATTTACACTATTTACTTCTAAGGATTTTGATAAGAAACCACAAGAAACAGGTGAATAAAGGCTGACAATCAGTGTTTAATGTTCAGATGTTATTATTTCAAGAAATGTAAAGTATTTTGGCTCGTTTATGTGTGTGGTGTTCTATGAGAGCTGTGTGTGGAGGGACGAGAGTGTTTTTCTGAATGTCTGTATGTGTTTCATCTATTTGTCCACATTGTTTTGAACTACTGTACAGCTGTGTGTTGCGATCAGGGCCGTTCAAAGCATTGTTGCGATATGTTCATTGTCAAACTCCAAAATTAGACCATTTTTATTTTTTTAAAAAACATCATTACTTCATTTGAAAAAGTTAACACATGTATTTTACTGACAAAATATTTTAGTTTGTTGTGTATATTTTTTTCATTCGATCAGATAACATTTTAAGCTGTCATATGGTCGTGTTACAACGTGCCCCTCAGATGTTACAATGTACCCCATCTATGGGGCATGTTGTCACGTTTCACTTCCTTTCTTTTGAGGTAAATAACGAAAAACGTATACACTGTAAATATGAAACAAAGCGATATATCTGTATTAGACAAGTGTGAAAATAATGTGGAAAAAAATTGTACTCTGAACCCCAAGTGGATTTACATAAACCGCGAAATTCAAAAAGTGTTAGGTTGTGCCCCGCTCTCCCCAATTCAAACTATTGAATCCTTAACTTTAAACCCAGTATAATCAACTTTTTGCCATTTACAAAGAAAAAAATGGATTAAAAATACAACAAATCTCATAAATCACACTTGAAGTATTGTTAAAATTGTAATTGTTATGGATTTACTTCTGACAAATTTGGGGAGAGGACAAATATGCCAAAACTTTAATTAACTGCACAATTACTAGAATATTACAATTTGCATACATACAAAATTTGTGAAAAAACGTCCCAGGTTACGTATGTAATCCTAGTTCCCTGAAGGGAACGAGACGCTGCGTCGAAACGCTTTGGGAACGCCTCCAGCGTGACCACGCTCTGAATCACGTGTACAATCAGTCCAATGGAATCGCGAGACGTCACGTACGTGATGACGTCACCGACCAGGAAGCTTAAAAGCACGTACGGTGAGAGCAGCGCTAGCTTTCTGGAGACAGCAAGCGCCGCAGGGATGCCGGAAGTATGGCCTCGAGACTCAGCGTCTCGTTCCCTTCAGGGAACTAGGGTTACATACATAACCTGGGACGTTCCCTTCCAGGAACTTACTCTGCGTCGAAACGCTTTGGGAACGAGAATGCCCACGCCGCCATACTGAGGATGTCCCTGCTGATCAGGGCGAAAGGACGAAGGAGCCAGGAGTGGCTGGAAGATCTAGCCCGTAGAATCGAGTGAACGTAAGGGGCGTGGACCAACCCGCAGCGTTGCAGACATCTTGGATAGAAAGACCCGAAAGGAAGGCTTTAGAGGCAGACATACCGCGAGTCGAGTGAGCCTTGACTCCCAATGGTGAGGGGAGACCAGAGGACTCATATGAAAGGGAAATGGCATCCACAATCCATTCTGGGATACAGAAAAGCTTTGGCCATACCCGGCGCAAACTTGAGGAACGAGGGAGCCACTGAGAGTCCCCAACCCTCTTAAGAAAAGTTATCGCTAGTAGGAAGGAGGTCTTAAGAGTGAGGAGACGATCAGAGATCTCTTCTAGAGGTTCGAAAGGAGGCTTAGAAAGAGCCTCAAGCACCACAGCCAGGTCCCACGTAGGGACTCGAGAGCATACTGGAGGCCTCAACCTCAGCGCACCGCAGAGGAAACGTGTAACTAATGGGTGTCTTCCCACTGAAGTGCCACCAAGAGGGGCGTGGTAAGCAGCTATGGCCGCCACGTAAACCTTCAAGGTGGAGTGGGTCAACCCGGCGGAGAGACGGTCCTGTAAGAACTCCAGCACTGTACCAACTGGGCAGTTAACTGGGTCAAACTGGTGGTCTCCGCACCAAGAAGTGAAGAGTCCCCACTTCAAGGTGTACAGTTTCCTCGTTGAGGGAGCTCTGGACTGGAGGATGGTCTCAACAACCTCGGTTGAGAGACCGGAAGCTATGAGCTGTGCCCCCTCAGGGGCCACACCCATAATTTCCACAGCTCCGGGCGGGGGTGGAGAATGTGATCTCCCAGGGGGACCCGTCTAGGAGGGAAATCAGGTCCGAGAACCAAACTCGACCCGGCCAGTTAGGGGCTACCAAGAGTAGACGAACCCCGTCCCGGCGTACTCTCGCCAGAACTCCCGGGAGCAGAGCAATCGGGGGAAGGCGTACAGACGTAGCCTCGGCCACATCTGTACCATGGCATCCAGTCCAAGAGGAGCTGGATGATTCTGAGAGAACCAGAGGGGACATTGCGCATTCTCTTGAGTCGCGAAGAGGTCCACCTGAGCCTGGCCAAAAACCTTCCAGATCTGCTTCACTACAATAGGATGAAGCATCCATTCCCCGGGCCTCGGCCCCTGCCTCGACAGGATGTCTGCTCCCGTGTTTAGACGCCCAGGGATGTGAACAGCTCTCAGCGAGAGGAGTTTCCCCTGGGACCACACAAGTATCTGGTGCGCCAGCTTGTACAAGGGGCGCGAACGCAGACCTCCTTGGTGGTTGATATAAGAGACCACCGCTGTGTTGTCGGTGCGCACCAACACATGGTGGCCTCTTAGGTCTGGGAGGAAGTGTCTCAGAGCCTGAAACACAGCCAAAATCTCCAGGCAATTGATGTGCCATGTGAGATGATGGCCCCTCCAAAGACCGTGGGCGGAGCGGCCACTCATGACTGCTCCCCAACCGGTGAGGGATGCGTCCGTCGCAAGCGTAACGCAGCGACAAGGAGCTCCCAACACCGGGCCCAGATTTAAAAACCAAGGATTTCTCCACATGTCCAAGGCACGAAAGCATCGCCGCGTGACCTTGATCATGCGAAAAGGGTTTCCCTCGGGGAAAACCCCTTGGTTTTGAGCCACCACTGTAGGGGTCTCATGTACAGCAGGCCAAAAGGAATCACATTGGACGCAGCTGCCATGAGACCCAGCAGTTTCTGGAACTGCTTGACAGTGAGTGACCGGCCCTCTTTCACTCTCGAGACTTGTTTGAGAATCGACTCTACACGAGCGGGAGACAGACGTGCCCGCATCGTGGAGGAATCCCAAATTACACCAAGATAAGTGGTCCTCTGTGCTGGAGAAAGCACACTCTTCTTGGTGTTTAGTCTTAACCCCAACTCTTTCATGTGTGACAGAACAACACCTCGATGTTGAACCGCCAACTGTTCGGACTGGGCCAGAATAAGCCAGTCGTCGATGTAGTTGAGTATGCGGATGCCTTGGAGTCGCAGCGGAGCCAGAGCTGCATCCACACACTTCGTGAAAGTGCGGGGTGAGAGTGCAAGGCCGAAGGGAAGAACCCGATATTGGTATGCTTCGCCCCTGAAAGCAAACCTCAGGAACTTCCTGTGTTGAGGAAGGATGGAGACATGGAAGTATGCGTCTTTCAGGTCTATGGTCACAAACCAGTCCTCGGACTGAATCTGTGACACAACCTGCTTGATAGTCAACATCTTGAACTTGAGACGCATGACTGACCGATTTAGAACACGCAGGTCTAAGATGGGCCTGAGGCCCCCATCCTTCTTCGGAACTATGAAGTACTGGCTGTAGAACTCGGACTCTTGCTCGTGAGGAGGGACCACCTCGATGGCCTCCTTCCCCAGAAGAGTGTTTACTTCTTGTTCCATAACCAGAGCCTGCTGAGAACCCACGATAGTGGGAAATACTCCGCTGAAACAGGGAGGAGGAGCACCGAACTGAATGCGGTACCCTCTTTCTACAGTATGCAGGACCCATTGAGAGACATTCTGCAGAAGCTTCCACGCTGCCAGAAAGTCTACTAAGTGAATCAGCCTCTCGAGGCTGACCTCTGGTGTTTGAGAGACAGCTGACACGGGGTCCTGAAGCGGCGGACCGGCAGGAAAACACCCAGTCAGCTGTAGAAGGGACCTCCTTAGAGGTCGCAAGGTTCCCGGTACCGCTACGGTAACGGGCGGTAGCCGAGAGATGCGCTCGCTGGGATCTGCTGCGCCCTGAAGCACCATAGGTGGCAGGGTTGGCAAGACAAACCCCTGGGGACACCGAGGAGAGACGGGCACCGTATGATGAGGTGTTAACCGCTCTTCCCCAGAGGGGACTGTCCCCAATGGCCTTCCATACCCGTCAGGGCCGTTTAGCCGAGCCCTTCTTAGCCTGCAAGACGACCCTCAGATCTGTCTTGGGCTTGGAAGAGCCCGGCTTAGAGCGTCGTTTCTGAGCCTCCCGGTACGAGGGGCTGGTATGCGGCTGGGACTGCTGTGATGTTTCAGCCCTTTGAGTTGGAGTACGGCGGGGGAGGAACCGCTGGAACGCCGCCGCTTGACGACGTGCCTCCTGGTGCCTGTCGACGACAGAATCGACTGCGTCGCCGAACAGGCCCGAAGACACGAGCGGGGCGTCCATCAGGAAGACCTTGTCCTTTTCCTTAATACTGGACAAGGTCAGCCACAAATGCCTCTCCGCAGCCAATATTGCTGCCATTGACCTGCCAATAGCACGGGCGGTCTCTTTGGTGGCGCGGAGAGACAAATCAGCGGTCCTCCGGAGCTCAGCCAGATCGTCAGGCTGAGCCCCTTCACCTGAATCCAACTCCTTTAGCAGGTCGGCTTGGTACGCCTGTAACACCGCCATGATGTGCAGACACGCACCAGCCTGACCTGCCGCCGCATAACCTTTGCCCACCAGAGCTGAGGTGGTTTTCAGAGCTCTGGAGGGCAGCGCTGGAGCCTTCAACGACGATGCCGCTTCGGGGGACAGATAGCTCGCAAGCGTCTGCTCAACCCGAGGCATCGCCGTATACGCATGCTCTGACAGCCCCACCACATTAGAATAGTGTGCAGCAGAAGGGCTGTAGAGCCGCGAAGAATAAGGTTTCCCCCAGGACCTCGACACCTCAGTGTGGAGGTCCGGGAAAACGGAAGGCTCCTGCGCAGAGGTGGTGGCCGAAACCGCAGGAAGTGTTCATCCAATTTGCTTCGCTGCGGTTTGGTCTGTCACGGCCGGCCGGCCACTCTAGATTTAATGTGGCTACGGCACGAGTGACCACCTCTAAAAGTTCCTCGTACTGGGGAGAGTGAGGGAGTGAATCTTCACCGACGCCCTCTACATCAACCTCCTCAGAGGAAGATAAGAGAAGCGCCGCGCCCTCTTCCCGGGGGGAAGAAACCGCAAAGCGGGCTTCCGAACCCAGAGAGTGGGCGATGGATCTAACAGGTGAGGCTGAAGATAGGGACTCGCCCGTCTCAAAGCCCGATGTTAGATCCATTTGCGAACCCCACGAGTGCAGCCAGACCCGAGAGGGACGCTGGTGAAAGCCCCCTCCTCGAAGAGGGCTTTCCGGGAGCGGAGCACACGCAACGGCATGCGCTCACACTGCACGCAACCAGCCCCCTCAAGAGCTGATGCGGCATGTGCTGCTCCCAGACAGACAACACACAGACTGTGTGTATCCTCACCCGTAATAAAACGCGGGCAAGGAGGAACACACGATCTGTGATGTTGCTGCTTATAACTAGTTTCACCCTTCTTTGTTTTAGACATACTGACACAGACAAACAGTCTCTCTCAAATAAAATTTGTGCAAACTGGCACGAAAAAGCAGAGAGACAGACATAGAGCGCTTGCTGAATGGCAGAAAGCTAGCGCTGCTCTCACCGTACGTGCTTTTAAGCTTCCTGGTCGGTGACGTCATCACGTACGTGACGTCTCGCGATTCCATTGGACTGATTGTACACGTGATTCAGAGCGTGGTCACGCTGGAGGCGTTCCCAAAGCGTTTCGACGCAGCGTAAGTTCCTGGAAGGGAATGGCCTTTACAGAAGGTACTGTAAACACAGTATTTTAAAGTTATTTATTTTTCTAAGCATCTTCTATTGAACATAGCAACCATTATTTGTCAAAGGGTTGTCAAGAACATTAGACATGTTAAAGAACTGATTCACATGTATGAATTGCAGTGGCGATACAATATTGTATAGTTTTACAAAAGTATGCCAGATTGTGGTAATCTGCTTCATCTTCCACAATCTAGCATTTAGAATCAAACCTACAAAAAGACGAATTTAAAAAAAACCCAATGTCCTGAACATGAACCCTTAATGAGTTAATTCTGAAACAAACACTATAATTGTACTGATGCAGTAAGTGTTAGAGAATTGTTGCATAGTTTCTGCATTTTTCCAGCACAGTAAATTCACTGGCTTGTCTGTTATGCTGCTCATCTCGCTTCCCTTTTAAGTGTGCAATCATGTAGTTTTACGAACCATATGATTACACTTGAATTTTGTTGTGAGAACATCTCAGTCGAGATTCAGTGCTGTGCCACATTAGATTTCCGGTAAAAAAAAAAAAATCCTCTGGAGCATAATGAATAAGCTTGTTAATGTGGGGGCCGACGGAGGAGCTGTGTGAGTAAACTGACAGCGGTAGCGCTCATTGTAAACTAGTTTCAGTCTGCTGCTTCTCCAAGCTCCGCTCATAGACAATATTCAATGTGACAAATCTGCCCACGCTTACATTAAAATTTGAGTCCCTTTCCTCTGCTTTCGTGCCTAATATTCTGGTTGTAAAAAAGATGTAGACTCACCTAGCACTGATCGGGCTGTCATTTTCCATGATGTGATTACGGTTTGGCATCACTGAGCTTTTCAGGATTGGTTTCCTTTTTTTAATTAATATGCATTATGTTAATTATGAAGAAAATAATGTGCAATTAATCATCCCACTTGACCGGTATGCACACTATTATTCAAAAGTTTCAGGTCAGTCAGATTTTTTTAAGAAATGTATTCAGCAAGGATGCATAAAATTAATCAAAAGTGACAAAAAAGACATTTATAATGTTACAAAAGATTTATATTTTAAAATGCTGAACGTTCTGTTCATCCAGAAAAAGAATCCTAAAAAATTTACAAAACATTTTAATCCACAAGTGTTGTCAAAACTGATAATAATAATAAATGCTTCTTAAGCATGAAATCAGCACATTATTATAATTTCTGAAGGATCATGTGACACTGAAGAAGTAATGACTGCTAAAAATTCAACTTTGCCATCACAAGAATCAATGGCATTTTAAAATATATTTAAATACTTTTGTTTTAACTGTATTTTTGATGTATATCACCTTACATATATCTTACCAACCACAAACTTTTGAATGATGGTGTGTCTTTGTGTTCCTCTAGGTGTGTACGCGTTTGGCCTCTTTGCCACAGACATCTTTGTAAATGCCGGGCAGGTGGTAACAGGAAATCTGTCTCCATACTTCCTGACGGTGTGCAAACCCAACTACACAGCGCTGGGGTGCCAACAGGTGGTGCGTTTCATCAGCCAACAGGAAGCCTGCACAGGCAATGAGGATGATATCTTACATGCTCGCAAATCCTTCCCATCCAAAGAGGCGGCCATCAGCGTTTATGCGGCTCTTTATGTTGCTGTGAGTAAACTTGACATAGCCTATACACACACACAAATGAAAGAGATGTGCCAAACTCTGTGATTTCTGATTCATTCTAATTAATTTTTTAGTCTAAACATACAAAAAATGTACATGAAGTGCAAATCTGATCCAAAGATATATGCGTTGTGGTTTAAAATCTTAGAATTTATGAAAGCTGTTTATGTACAAGTTAATCCAGGGGGGGGAAACAGCCTTTACTGTAAATAAGGGCAGGTAGAAACTGATTATTTAAAGTTGACATATCATGAAAATCTGACTTTTTCCATGCTAAAGTGCTATAATCGGGTCTCTGGTGCATCTACGAACCCAAAAAAGTGAAAAAGAACATGCCAGTACATATTTTTTTGGCAAGCCCTTCTCTCCAAGCTTATGTAAAAATGAGCCGCTCAGATTTCACTCCCCCGTGACGTAGTAAAGGGAATCGGCAAACACCAGATTTATATAAGAAGGAGGAAACGATGGTGTTTAAGACTCATGGTATGTCATGTCCATGTACTGAACTGTTATTATTCAACTACACCAAGGCAAATAGTTTTCCATTCTATGGCACCTTTAAGCAAATCATGCTAACTTCTGCTGTTGGCTGCACAGAGGAACACAGAACACTATTTAGAGACCCAGCCTCAGCAGACAAGAGAGCAGTGGATTTCAATAAAGCAAAAGGAACTCCAAGGCACTCTCATTTGGAAAAAGTTAAAAAGCCTTTATTGCAGCGGCTTGGTCACATTAAACCTTTCTAAAAAACTCCAATGCGTTTCAGCACATGGCCTTCATCAGGGAGTCAAACAGTTCTCACAGGTAAGAGGAGGTACTTAACATCTAAACACCAATCAGAAAGCTCCACCTTGCAGATCAATTAGTCAGGTGACAAGTATCTGTATATCACAACCAACAGGTGTCATCCTTACCAAACAGTGAGACATAAACATTATACCTGAAACACACTGAATATCACATATACATACTAAAACACACACACAGTCACCAGGTAGAAGTAAACAAAATCTAGTGTAAAAATAAAAGGATGGCACCAACCAGACATAAAATCAGAGAAAGACACTAAAGTCCAGGTCTTCATTTAGGCCTGGATATTTAGTGGCTTGGAGTTTAAATATCCAAAAAGTCTCCTTCTGGTTTAACTGCCTCTGTCTATCACCTTTTCTCAAGGTCAGTGGGATGTGATCAATCCCACAGGCCTGTAAAGTAGACGGATTACTATTATGGTGTTCCATGTAGTGTCTTGCCATTGGGTAATTAATGTTGCCTGTGCGAATAGCATATTTGTGTTCGGCCAGTCTGTCTTGTAAGTGTCGTTTCGTTCTTCCAACATAAAACACTTTGCACACAGGACACTCTAATCTATAGACAACAAAAGTAGTTTTACAATTTATAAAGTGATTAATCTTAAATTGCTTTTGGGAAACAATATCCTCGAAAATTTTTGTTTGCCTTACATTAGTACAGTGATTGCAGTGGTGACATTTATAACAACCCTTGGGTCTGGTGCTCAACCACATTTGTTCGGAATCTGGTTTTAGATAACTATGGACCAGTTTATCTTGTAGAGTAGGACATCTTCTAAAACTTACCAAAGGTGGATCAGGAAAAAACTTGCTTAAAAGGTCGTCACTCTCAATAATACCCCAGTTTTTTCTTATGATTTGTTTAATTTGTTCACTCTCTGTACTGTACCTAGTGACAAATACTGGTCTGTCCTTTGTCTGTTTTACTGTATTTCTTTTAAGTAATGATATTCTATCAGTGTGCTTAGCTCTAGTATAAGCTTTTTGGAGAATCGTGTTCTTATATCCCCGTTCTACAAATCTTGACATCATTTCTATGGATTGATTTTCAAAAACCTTGTCTCGATCACAAATTCTTCTCACCCTCTGGAACTGTCCATATGGGACATTGTCTTTCAGCCAATTAGGATGGAAACTTTTAGCATGTAAAATAGTGTTTCTATCTGTAGGTTTCCTAAACACTGATGTATGTAAAGATCCTAGATCATCTTTAAAAATAGTAAGGTCAAGAAAATGAATGCACTCTCTACTGTACTCCAAAGACAGCTTAATGTTAGAGTTAATACTATTTAAAAATGTATGGAATTCTTTTAACTCTGATTCTGACCCCGACCAAAACAAGCAGACATCATCAATATAGCGTCCCCACCAAACAATGTACTTTGAAAACACATTTCTTTCGCAATTGAAGACAAAATCTTCTTCCCATTTCCCATTAGAGCAGTGGATTTATTGGTTTATTTACTGTATATCACACTGCTGCTACACAGATCTAATATAAACATGTAATTTCTTTCCCAGCTGTTTACCTTCACAGACAAAACTGACTGTTTTTGTAACTGTGTGTTTTTAACATAAACTTGTGTGTTTTTGACAGTTTAACTGGAAAAAGACATGAAAGAGAACTTAGTAAAAAACTCACAAGCCGTATGACAGCCGCTTTCAGTGTGCATGTTTCAGATGTGTGCTCAGAAAACCGTACAGTGAGGCAAAAAAAACAAAAAAACAATTGATCCCCTGTTGATTTTGTACATTTGCCCACTGACAAAAAAATGAGCAGTCTATAATTTTAATGGTAGGTTTATTTTAACAGTGAGAGACAGAATAACAACAAAAAAATCCAGAAAAATGTATTTCAAAAAGTTATAAATTGATTTGCATTTTAATGAGTGAAATTAGTATTTGATCCCCTATCAATCAGCAAGATTTTTGGCTCCCAGGTTCCTTTTATAGAGGTCACAAACTGAGATTAGGAGCACTCTCTTTAAGTTTGCCAATGAACATCTGAATGATTCAGAGAAGAACTGGGTGAAAGTGTTGTCGTCAGATGAGAGCAAAATCAAGCTCTTTGGCATCAACTCAACTCACCATGTTTGGAGGAGGAGGAATGCTGCCTATGACCCCAAGAACACCATCCCAACCATCAAACATCAAGATGGAAACATTATGCTTTGGGGGTGTTTTTCTGCTAAGGGGACAGGACAACTACACTGCATCAAATGGACGATGGACTGGGCCATGTACCATCAGGGCAAGGGCATTGAAGCCAGCCAGGGCTTTGACAATGGGTCGTGGATGGGTATGACCCAAAACACATGGCCAAGGCAACAAAGGAGTGGCTTAAGAAGTAGCAGATTAAGAGAAAAATAAAACAATTATAAATTAGCTTAATGTAATATTATATAATGTATAAATTAATTAATTAATATAATATGACCCCTTTCTAAAGCCAAGCATGGCTTTGCAAATAGTACTGGGTGTACTTCATAAAAGCACAGTATGTTTAATGTCTGAGGGAATTGTGTCCTTCATTATACTGTATTTAGGCTGTACATTAAAGTTTATTCAAACTGACATTGTGATTATGCTTATCTTATAAAATTGTTGTCCAATTTAAGATTTTTAGAAAGAGCATAAAAGGATTTTGCTCCAACACCCCTTCAAATTCAAAGGAGAGAAACCTTTTATCCATGCTATGGTATCGATCCAGGCATAAAATAAGGTTTCATAACATGTTTTTTTTTTTTTCAAAAAATGGTACCACTTTTTATAGACATAAAAAGCCGATTTCCATTTATTCTTGAAATCCAAGGGCTTCAAGGCCTGTCCCAGCTACACAGCACTCATTTTGGACACAGAAAATTGATTTTCATTTTCCATCAGTTCTCCCGAGGTCTTTATGTTGCTTTGCTTCGCTGTCTGATTTTCGATCATGTTAACATCTGGGGTGATCTGTACGATTTAATACAGGGGTGTCCAGTCCTGTGGGCCAGTGTCCTACAGAGTTCAGCTCCCATCCCAATTAAACATACCTATATCAGCTAATCAAGATCTTTAGGATTACTAAACTCTGGAGCACATTGACCCTCCAGAACGCAGTCCAAAGCTTCTGAGATCAAAATCCTGCAATGTTTGCCAGAAATGTCTGTAGCAAGACATGTAAATAAATAAATAAATAAATAAATAAGAATCATGTAAGGACATATTTCTCCTGGCAACCTTGAAACCTTAATCATGCCAATCAAATTAATTACTGAGCATAACTCAGTCGTTAAATAAATCCGAAATGGTTTACATTCTGAGTAGGCATGTTTTAATGCTAACAGCCTCAAGGCAGATGGTAAGAAGTCCAAATTGGCCTTCTAGGAGATTAATTTAATGGTTCCTTTGACAATAATAAAACTAATAACTTCCCTATAGAGAGAAAAAACTTTCATTTGTCATATCCAAATGGCCTTGTGTCACAGAGTTAGAGGAGAGAAGGAGAATCAATAGATCTAGCATGCCTAAGGGCTGCTCTATTACTTAATTACCTCATTTTGCCTGTGATGGAATTTCAAAATGGCACTTCACCTGAAAATCAAAATCACTATTTACTCATTCACCCTCGTTCCAGTCCCATTTCCTGTTATATTTGTCCTGTGTTGCACAAAAGAACAAAAAGCTTTAAAATATGTGCAATCATGAAGTCATACTTTGGTTATTCTCACTGTGTGTATAGTTACAATAAGATGAAATATGATATCAAACAGTACTGCTTCTTTTCATTTTCCTTTGAACATATTAATAGCTACAAAAATGTAGCTCAGACAAGGCATACATTTTGATTAATGTTACCTTCTCTGTAAACTTAACAAAACAAAATATAAAACATAGCCCTCTTTTCATTTTCATTTAAAAAATATAAAACATATTAATATATGGTTCAGGCAATATGTGCATATACTCTGATTATGTTCATTGTATAATAATAAAATAATAAAAACAAATATGACAAAATACAACTCTGCCTGTTTTTTTTTTTTTTTTTTAAATGCCAGTTTTAATTAACAATAATAGCCATTATAAAAGTATAAGTATAAAGTAAAAGAGGCTTATGTAATAGAAATAAAACACATGCTACAAAGTCAGCGGTGTACCAAAGTTAAATTAAATATTTATTAAAATTATGAAACATAAAATTGTGCTCAGGCAAAACGATATGACCTGGAACAAATAAGAGTAGTGAGACCAAGGATTGCCTGATAGATGTATCTAAAATGAATTATAGGTCATGTTTAACCACTATAGAGACATTAGAGCCAGCAGCAAATTCCTGAAGGACTAACTGAGGTAAAGCTGCTCTAGGCGGGATATGTGAGCACTGGGCACCTGGTGATCACCTGAAGCTCACATCTCCAAAATTGGCAAAGCACATTTTTAAATAGGCACTGTCTTTATATATACAGTCAAGCCCAAAATTATTCATACTCCTGACATCCAAAATAATTCTGACTTAAAGTTACTTTTATTCAACCAGCAAGTTTTTTCGACCGGAAATGACACTGGCTTCTCCCAAAAGATAATAAGATGATGTACAAGAGGCATCATTGTGGAAAAAAATATTTCTCAGCTTTTATTTACATTTGAACAAAAAGTGGCATGTCCAAAATTATTCATACCCTTTGCAAACTGTCACAGCCTATGGGAAAATCCAAAGTTCTATACCATTCCAAATAGTCCAAGCTGTTCTAAAGCATCCTAATTACCCTGATTCATTTGGAACAGCTGTTTTAATCAACTCAGCAGGTGGAAAACAGAAGCTCTCTGCTATTGGTTTGTGGACAGTCATGACTAAGACAAAGGAGCTCAATGAGGACCTGCGGCTGCACATTGTGGCTGCTCATAAGTCAGGAAAGGGCTATAAGACCACATCTAAATGTTTTGAAGTTCCAGTGGCTACAGTGCAAAGTATTATTAAAAACACAAGACGTGCTGCACTGTGAAAAATCTCAGAGGACGTGGTCGGAAGCCAAAAGTGACACCTGTGATGGCCAGGAGGATAGTGAGACAGGTCAGAAAGAATCCAAGGATCACCACCAAGGCCATCCTGATGAATATGGGCTTCGCTGGTGGCAACATCTCAAAACAGACAGTCCAACAGACACTGTACACCACAGGGTTCCACGGAAACAGACCAAGGAGGACACCACTTCTCCAGATAAGGCACACAAAAGCTTCTTGACCTTTGCAAATGCTCATCTGGACAAAGAAGAAGACTTCTGGTCTTCTGCTTTATGGTCAGATTAAACAAAAAATTTATTGTTTGGCCACAATGATTTAGCCTTCAAACATGGTGGTGGGAACCTAATGTTTTGGGGGTGTTTTTTCAGCCATTGGACCAGGAAACCTAATCACAGTAAACGGCACCATGAAAAAGGGGCAATACATCAAAATTCTCAACAACAACATCAGGCAGTCTGCAGAGAAACTTGGCCTTGGGCACCAGTGGACATTTCAGCACGACAAAGACCCAAAACACACAGCAAAAGTGGTGAAGAAATGGTTAGCAGACAAAAACATTAACGTTTTGCAGTGGCCCAGCCAGAGTCCTGACTTAAATCCAATTGAGAATCTGTGGAGGGAGCTAAAGATCAGGGTGATGGCAAGGAGACCCTCCAACCTGAAAGATTTGGAGCTCATCGCTAAAGATGAATGGGCAAAAATACCAGTGGAGACATGCAAAAAGCTGGTCAGCAATTATAGGAAGCGTTTGATTGCTGTAATAGCCAATAAAGGTGTTTCTATTGATTATTGAGAAGGGTATGAATAATTTTGGACATGGCACTTTTTATTCAAATGTAAATAATAGATGAGTAATGATTGTTTCCACAATGATGCCTCTTGTACATCATATTATTATCTTCAGAGAGATGTCTGTATCATTTCTAAAAAAAAAAAAACCTTGCTGGTTGAATAAAAGTAACTTTAATGCAGAATTTGCCAGGGGTATGAACAATTTTGGGCTTGACTGTATATAAACCACAGATTAAAGTTTTAAACATCTGCATTCTCACCTGAAAACACTTAAAACTAAATTTCATAATGCAATAACTAATATTTTGAAAATGATGTAAGTTTTCTCCTCCACCATTAACACTGACTTGTTGGTGCAAAATGCATTCTAAGATACCTAACCACCTCAAGTTCTCACAAGTCAACTTTTGATGCATCCTCGATAAAGGCAAGACCAAGAACAAGAACAAGAACACATCTGGGGACTTTAACTTTACAACTTTAAATTGGAGCAGTACTTGGGCAACCATTAATGACATTCACAAGTCCACAAGAACACAAGTACACGCATATTGAGAAACGGCTTCTATTTTTACGAACTTTGTTTCATTTAATTTATTCTTTAAATTTTTTTTGCTTGGTGTAAAAAAGGTCTTTAAAAGTCTTAAATTTACCATCATAATATCTGCTGACTATTTTGAGTTTTTAATTGATAATTATCGGTCAGTATCGGATATTTAATTGCATGTTCGTATTTACACTTAATTTTAAATTTAGATGATCTTTATCATCATCTAACGCTCTCTTAAAGGTAATCTCTAAAAACATCACTAATAGATTAACAAAACTGTTAAATGTGATCTTTAGCAAATGCAAATATCCATTCCCATTATGTACATTAAAATGTTATGAAGCCTAAATCACTTACAGCATTAAAAATGATTGCTTTGAGTTCAGACAAACTAGTTTAGAATTAAAGTATCAGTCATTTATTGTTAATTGGCCATTACATGGAAAGAATTATCAGCTTATTGGCCAGAATTTTTAGACCCATAAAATGTGAACTTCCTCAGGGATAATTAAAAGGAAGCTAAGTAGAATGAAGAGGATATCTGTCTGAATGCTGCTGGTGATCCCTACTCAAGACATTAATAGTCGTACTTGATCAAATCCTCACAGTGAATGCCAGACCACCCCCACCTTCCCTCTCTCCCCTAAGGCTTGATTCAGGACAAAAGCAAAGCAGGTTGTCTTCAAATACCACCAGACTAGCCTTCAAATGCCACCTTTTCAAGTCAAAACCAATGTCTTTGATAAATGAAATGATTTAGCTGAACCATGGAAATTTATTTCATTTGCAGTGCACCTGCAATAGCATCATACACATTCAAATGTTTACATACACTGATCAGAGTAATTGGTGCAAGTTAGTGTGCAGTTTACTGTTGTCGAAGTCACTGTTAAATTGAAACCTGTGTTTTCAGACAAACATGCCCACACGTGAGCAGGGAATGAATGAGCTATGAAAAGCGTTTACATAGCGGTTAGGATGAAGATGTATTACAGAGTGCTCTGTTTTTCCTCAGATGTACATCACATGCTCGGTGAAGGCCAAAGGGACACGGCTGGCCAAGCCGGTGCTCTCTCTGGGGCTCATGTGTCTGGCCTTCCTAACTGGGATTAATCGAGTGGTGGAGTACCGCAACCACTGGTCTGATGTCATTGCTGGCTTCATCATCGGAGGAGCCATTGCTGTCTTTATGGTGAGGTCATTTCTGAAAACACACACTAATAGAAAGATACAAATGCAGGTCATATGCATACATACATAAATATGCATATTGACACTAAAAATTACAGTAAATTTAACGGTACAAGGCTGTAAAAATGATACAGTAAAAACCTGTTAAATGGTTAATGGTAAGTTCCCCTAATATATACATGAAATACTGTTTTATATTATGAAATACTGTTAATAACTGTAAATTGACATTCCCAGAATTCCCTGCATTTCATTTCAAATGTAATATTTTTTTGTTGAAAACTGTAAAAAGTTTTCACCAGTTTCAACTTAAAAACTTACGTTTAGCAGCTGCCTTAAATTTTTAAGTTAAATCAACTTAAGTAATTTCAACTCACAAGTTAAATCAACTCATTTTATTGTAATGAGTTAAAATGATTTAGTAGTTTTGAGTTGATTTAACTTAAAATTTTAAGGCAGCTGCAAAACGTCTCGGGTTACTATTGTAACCTTAGTTCCCTGAGGGAACGAGACGCCGCGTCAGGAACGCTATGGGGAACGCCATTGGTGGGCCGCACTCTGAATCATGTCTTGCAACCAATGAACGACGGGGGTGACGTCACAGGCGCGGTGACGTCACCGACCAGGAAGTATAAAGCACGTGCGTTTGAAGCCCGCGGCAGCTCTAGCATGAAGCGAGCGCCGCAGGGGGCGGGAATTATGGTCCGAGACGCGGCGTCTCGTTCCATCAGGGAACTAAGGTTACAATAGTAACCCGAGACGTTCCCTTCCGGGAACTCGAGCCGCGTCAGGAACGCTATGGGGAACGAGACTACCTATGTCCCCATAATTTCCGAACCCTGTGCAGTGTCTGTGCCAGCAGGTGGAAAGATAAGAGCCTTTGTCTAGCATTCCGCGGACAAGAGGCCCTGTAGTCCTCGGCCCTCGGGCACACGAGGAATGGTAGTCTTCCTCTGTCTGGTCGCCAGCCAGAGCGAGAGGTACTCCGCGGCCCTCAGGCACACGCAGAGTCTTAGTCCTTTGTCTGGGAGTCAGCCAGAGCAAGAGGGACCGAATGACCACTGTCTAGCACTTGGCGGACAGATGGTGTGTGAAGTCCCCGGTCCGTAGACCCACGAGGACTGTGAGCTTGACCTCAAGGCTCCTCGGCCCTCGGGCACACGAGGAGTGGGTGATCCTTTGCCTGGGGGTGCAGCCAGAGCAAGAGGGATCCAAGGCTCGGCCTGTGCTACGCCAGGATGCGAGAGATAAGGCCATTGTCGGCATTCCGCGGACAAGAGGGCACTGCAATCCCCGGCCCTCGGGCTCACGGGGAAGACAGTAGGGGCCTCTGCCTGGTAGCCAGCCAGTGCATGAGGCACTCCTCGGCCTTGTTCTAAGGCAGACGAGGAGTCTTAGTCCTTGGTCAAGGTAGTTTCCGGAACCAGAGGGACCGAATTACACTCGGTCTGATAGCATCCTGCGTCAGAACACGAGGACAAGTAAGCCATTGTCTAGCATTCCGCGGACAAGAGGGCTGTAAGGTTCTCGGCCCACAGGCACACGAGAATAGAGACCTCCGCCTGGTTCGCCAGCCAGTGCAGGAGGCACCCCTCGGCCCTCGGGCACACGAGGAGTCTTAGTCCTTTGTCTGGGGTTTCAGCCATGACAAGAGGGACTGAAAGCTCGGTCTGTAAACAGCATCAGAACGCGAGAGTAAGAGCCTTTGTCTAGTTTTCCACGGACAACAGGCTAAGTATTTCTTTGTTTGTTTTGCAGATCTCTTTAGTTTGGCGAAACTAACTTCTCTTCCTTCCACAGAAAGAATGCACCTTGAGAAGTCTTCTCCTGGCTAAGGAGGTTGCTGACTCTCTAGGCCTAGCGCACTAGGCCCGAGAGAACAGCAGAGCCTGGAGCGGCTCTGAGGTCAAGCTCATAATACCTGACGAATGTCAGGGGTGAGGACCAACCCGCAGCATTGCAGATGTCTTGTATGGGGACACCTGCCGTCAGAGCTCTCGAGGCACTCATACCTCGAGTGGAGTGAGCCTTGAGTCCCAATGGAGAAGGGAGATCAGAGGACTCGTAAGCAGTAGTTATGGCATCGATGATCCATCTACTAATAGTGGGCTTTGAAGCCGGGCTCCCCCTCTTAGGGGGGCCGTAACAGACAAACAGTTGCTCTGTTTTACGCCACATGGCAGCTCTGTGGACGTATGCGTCTAAAGCTCTGACTGGGCACATGCAGTTTAACTTCCTGTGACTCTGCTCCACGTATGGAGGAGGATAAAACGCTTGCAGCGTTATCGGCTGCGGTGCTAGGGAGGGGACCTTCGGGATGTACCTGACCCTGGGATACAGAAAGGCTTTGGCCATCCCTGGGGCAAACTCTAAATGAGACGGGGCCACTGACAGGGCCTGCAGGTCGCCTACTCTCTTGAGGGAGGTGAGTGCTAACAGAAGCGCTGTTTTTATCGTGAGGATGCGATCTGTAGACTCCTCTATGGGCTCAAATGGGGGCTCACATAGAGCTTCTAGCACCACGCGGGGACCCTGGGTGTCACTCGAGGCCTCAACCTGAGCGCACCGCGGAGGAACCGTATGACCAGGGGCTCTCTGCCCACTGAGAGGCCACCTAGAGGGGCGTGGTAGGCACTTATAGCCGCCACGTAAACCTTCAAGGTGGAGTGAGCTAGCCCTGCGGAAAGGCGAGACTGTAGGAACTCCAGAACTGTACCGACCGGGCAGTTGACTGGGTCTAAGTGGCGCTCGTGGCACCATCTCGCAAAGTTCCACTTGAGGCCATACAGTTTCCTCATAGAGGGAGCTCTGGATTGGAGGAGGGTCTCAACCACCTCAGTAGGGAGACCCGCTCCTATGAGTTGCGCCCCCTCAGGGGCCACACCCATAATCTCAACTTCTCTGGTTGGGGGTGGCAGACTGCGCCCCCAGCCTGAGACAGGAGGTCCCTCCTGACGGGAATCTCCCATGGAGAGCCGTCGAGGAGAGATACCAGGTCCGAGAACCATACTCGTGCCGGCCAGCGCGGGGCTACTAGTAGCAGCCGCACTTGAAACCGACGGACCCGTTCCAGAACTCCCGGGAGCAGAGCGATCGGGGGAAAGGCGTACAGACGCAGCCTCGGCCACGTCTGTGCCATGGCGTCCAGCCCCAGTGGAGCTGGAGGAACTAGAGAGTACCAGAGGGGACAGTGCGATGTCTCTCGAGTCGCAAACAGGTCCACCTGTGCCTGGCCAAATATTCTCCAGATCTGCTTCACCACCTCTGGGTGAAGCATCCATTCCCCGGGCCTCAGCCCCTGCCTTGACAGGACGTCTGCTCCCAAATTCAGATGTCCAGGAATGTGGACTGCTCTCAGGGAGAGGAGTTTTCCTTGAGACCACAGGAGGATCCGATACGCCAGCTTGAATAAGGGGCGTGAGCGGATCCCTCCTTGATGGTTTATGTAATAAACTACCGCTGTGCTGTCTGTACGAACGAGGACATGACGGTTTCTTAGGTCTGGTAGAAAACTCCTCAGGGCCTGGAACACCGCCAGCATCTCTAGGCAGTTTATGTGCCATGAGAGGTGGTGAGGGCTCCACAGGCCTTGGGCTGAGCGGCCACTCATGACCGCTCCCCATCTGGTAAGGGACGCATCTGTCGCTAGCGTGACGCGGCGGCATGGCATCCCCAAGACCGGTCCCTGAGAGAGAAACCAGGGTTTCTTCCACATGACCAGGGCACGTAGGCAGCGCCGCGTGACCTTGATCTTGCGGAGTGGGTTTCCCCTCGGGGAGAACCCCCTGGTTTTGAGCCACCACTGTAGTGGTCTCATATGCAGCAGTCCAAAAGGTATCACGTTGGAAGCGGCTGCTATAAGACCTAACAGTACTTGGAACTGTTTGACAGTGAGTGACTGGCCTAGCTTGACCGAATTTACTGCAGTGAGTATGGACTCGATCCGGGCAGGTGACAATCGTGCCCGCATCGTGGATGAATCCCATACCACGCCCAGATAAGTAGTCCTCTGTAATGGAGAGAGGACGCTCTTCTTGGCGTTGAGTCTCAACCCCAACTTCTGCATGTGAGCGAGAACAACACCTCGATGCTGAACCGCTAACTGCTCTGAGCTGGCTAGGATGAGCCAGTCGTCTATATAATTGAGTATGCGGATGCCCTGGAATCGCAGTGGAGCCAGCGCAGCATCCACACACTTCGTAAAAGTTCGGGGTGAGAGAGCTAGGCCGAACGGAAGTACTCTGTATTGGTACGCTTCGCCCCTGAAAGCGAACCTGAGAAACTTCCTGTGCTGAAGAAGGATGGAGACGTGAAAATAAGCGTCTTTTAGATCTATCGTGACAAACCAGTCCTCGGACCTGATTTGAGACACGACCTGCCTGACAGTGAGCATTCTGAACTTCAGTTTTCTGACTGAGCGATTTAGCAGCCTGAGATCTAAGATGGGCCGAAGCCCCCCATCCTTCTTCGGAACAATGAAGTAACGGCTGTAGAACCCGAATTCCCTGTCTTGAGGAGGGACCACCTCGATGGCCTCCTTCCTCAGAAGAGTATCTACTTCTTGTTCCATTACCAGACCCTGCTCGGGGCTTACTAATGTTGGAAATACCCCGCTGAAAGGTGGCGGCTTGGTGCCGAACTGGATAGCATAACCTTTCTCTACAGTACGCAGGACCCACTTTGAAACATTTGGCAGTAGTTTCCACGCTGCCAGAAAGTTTACTAAGGGCACCAGCCTCTCGAGACTGGTGTCTGGATTTACTCGAGGAACTAACTCGGAGGCCTGTAACAGCGAACTGGCAGGATACTCCTGCGCTAGCTCCTCTGAGGACCCCCACAGGGGTTGCGAACTCTCCAGGGCCGCTACGTTTCCGGGCGGGACTGCTAGAGGATGTTCGCGGGAGATTGCCGCGCCCTGTAACACTGGCAGGGTTAGCTGACTCATCTCCTGAGGGCCTTGAGGGGGTTTGAAACCCGCAACTTGGGGTACGGTGCAAACCCGCTCGCGAGGGGCTGCCCTCAACGGCCCTGAGCCACAACCGTCAGGGCCGTTTAGCCGAGGACTTCCTTGACTGAAGGACGACCTGAGGGTCGGGCCTTCTGTCAGGAGCCCTCGGCTTAGAGCGTCGCCATCCCCGCCCTCTAGGCTGGGCCGGAGGGGTACGGGTGGCAACGCTCTGTTTCTGTGCCTCACGATACGAGGAGCTCGTACACGGCTGGGGCTGCTCCCGTCCAGCAGCCCCAGAGGAGTAGACACGGCGAGGGAGGAAGGTCCTGAACGCTGCGGCCTGTCTACGGGCCTCCTGGTGCCTGGCGACAACTGTATCGACCGAGGCACCGAAGAGGCCGGACGGCTGCAAGGGGGCGTCCAGGAGTGTGACCCTGTCCTTCTCTTTGACTTCGGACAGGGTCAGCCAGAGATGCCTCTCCGCTGCCACCAGGGCTGCCATAGACCGGCCCACAGCACGGGCGGTCTCCTTGGTGGCGCGGAGAGCGAGATCTGCAGTACGCTGCATCTCTGACACGTTCACTTCCTCACCATCGCTCAACTCCTTCAGCAGGTCGGCTTGATAGGCTTGTAGCACTGCCATGGTGTGAAGGCAAGCACCAGCCTGACCTGCTGCCGTGTACGCCTTGCCCATTAAGCCTGATGTAACTTTTAATGGCTTAGTGGGCAAGGGCAGAGCCTTCAAGGACGATGCCGAGCCGGGGGACAGATAGCCCGCAAGCGTCTGCTCAACCCGTGGCATCGTCCTATATCCGCACTCCTCCGCGCCCGCGATGTTTCCATAATTCTCAGCGGGGTTGAATAGGCGGAATGAGTACGGCTTCTCCCACGATCTAGAAAGCTCTTTATGTAGATCGGGGAAGAAGGGAAGGCTCCGCTTAGGAGGTGCTGACTGTGTCCGCAGGAAGCGTTCATCTAACGCGCTTCGCTGCGGCTCATATGGATTTCTACGACTTTCTTCCGCGGGCCAAGCGATGTTGAGCTTGGCCACAGCGTTAGTCAGCACCTCTAAAAGCTCCTCGTAGTGAGGCGATCGGGGCGGCGGTTGTGGCTCACTGACATCCGGAGCTGCAAGGTCGACCTCCTCGGAGGAAGACAACAAGAGCTCCGGGATCAACTCTGGAGGGGAAGAAACCGCAGTGCGGGCTTCCGCATCCAAGAGAAGATCGCTCGACTGGCTGAGTGAGGGCGGAGATAGGGGTTCACCCGTCTCCATTCCCTCCAGCAAATCGAGCTGCGAACCCCACAAGTGCAGCTCCGCTCCCAAGCAGACCACGCATAGACTGTGTGTATCCCCACCAACAATGTAGCGTTGGCAGGGAGGGACACACTGTCTATGCGGGCGCTGAACCGCCACCGCTTTTCTAAGTTGCTTAGAAGTCATCACTCAAATAAAAGTGTACCAAACTGGGCACGAAAAACAGCAATGACTTCAGACAGACACAGACACAGAGCGCTCTCGCTGAATGACAAAAGCTGCCGCGGGCTTCAAACACACATGCTTTATACTTCCTGGTCGGTGACGTCACCGCGCCTGTGACGTCACCCCCGTCGTTCATTGGTTGCAAGACATGATTCAGAGTGCGGCCCGCCAATGGCGTTCCCCATAGCGTTCCTGACGCGGCTCGAGTTCCCGGAAGGGAACTTAAGTTTTTAAGTTCAATCTGGTGAAAACCTTTTACAGTATATGTTTCTTCTTAGTTCCCTCTCAGTCTGTCTCTTCGACGTCACGTCGGAGACCCACAAATTGGGATATCGCTTTAGAGATACCAATCCTCTTCGTGTGTAAACTAAACGAGCCAATGGACATTGGCATGCATGATTGTATCCAGCTGTCGCTGATCACAGCGTGAGCATAAATACACAGAAGGTGCAATGCATAGACAGCATTTCGCTTCGGAGCCAATCTTCGGATGGTGAGACGGCGAGAAACGGACTTCAAAGAAGTACTCTCTGACTGTTGGTGTTGGCGGCACGACGCGTCAGCGGTGGTGGTCTCCTGTGGGTGGAAAAGCGCGCAGTCAAGGATTGCACTACCTGCCTTCTGTGTCGCAGCGGCCATCTCCTCTCTGCGCTTCAGCACTAAGAGCAGTTCTAAAATAGTGCCATGGGTGAACGTCTTTTTAAAGACGAGGTGTTTTAAACACAATGCCGTTTCACCAGTGCGTTTCTGGATGCGGTCGTTACCTGGCGCCAGGTGATGGTCACGATCGCTGTCTGACGTGTCTGGGTATTGAGCACGCTCGGGCGGCGTTTGTGGATGAGTCATGCCGTCATTGCGGCGGCATGTCCATCACGGAGCTGCGGACCAGACTCCGCTTCCTGCAAAGGGGCGGGGTGCCAGTTCCTCTGCCCAGATCTACCGTTCCCCCCAGCAAACACCGGGGGGACTCTATCTCTGGCAGAGGGCTGACTGGTCTGACGATGACGGTGGGGAATTTCCCGGCGGACGATCCGTTGGGGGTTCCTCCTACCACCGACAGTCCGTTCCATCTGGAGCTCCCAGAAGAGTGTTCTGGTCCTCCTCGTGAGGAACCGCTCATTACTTTTGGGGCTCCCCCTGACGACCGGATGTCAATCGCTGCATCGGGGGGTGAGCCAGACTTCTCGGGGGAGGACGATTCCGGATCGCTGCCATCCGCTGGGCGGTCAGCGGTGCCGGATACCGACCCCGAGATGATGGCTATGCTTGCCCGGGCCGTCGAGAAGGTAGGGCTTGAATGGAACCCTCCATCACGTCCCGACCCCTCTCGGCTGGATGATTGGTATCTTGGGGTGGCTTGCGCTGGTTCTCAGCGTCCCACCCCAGTGCCCTTCTTCCCGGAGGTGCATGATGAGCTTACTGGGACTTGGACGGCACCTTTTACTGGACCTCGCGCTACGAGTGACGAATGTTACGGCGCGGTCTCTGGGTCGTGCGATGTTCACGATGGTGGTCCAGGAACGCCATCTCTGGCTGTGTCTGGCCGACATGAGGGAAGCAGACAAGGTCAGGTTCCTGAATGCCCCCGTGTCCCAGACCGGACTCTTCGGCGACGCGGTAGAAAACTTCGCCCAGCAGTTTTTGGCCGCCCAGAAGCAGACTGAGGCTATCAGTCACATCCTGCCTCGGCGTGCTCCCGCTGCTGCCTCCACCCAGCCGCCGGCAGCATCTCGGTCTGCTCGTCGCCGAGGGCGGCCCCCTGCTTCCGCCCCCGCTCCACAGCAGCCAGCGCAGCAGCCTTCACAGCGGCGCCGTGGAGCCGGTCGCAGGGCGGCCGGCGCGCCCGTCCAGGCTCCCACCAAGACCAGTGGGAAACGCAAGAACAAGCGTCCCTGAGACGGGCGACCCAGAGATGGAGGAAGCTGCTCTTCGGGAGATGGTGAACTCGAGCTCTTCACAAGCTACCTTTCAAGATGCTCACACAAAAACACATCCTCAGATGTGTTCGTCCCCAGGATTGGTTCACAGCGATCGACCTGAAGGACGCGTACTTTCGTGTTTCGATCCTTCCACGCCACAGACCATTTCTGCGGTTTGGGTTCGAAGGCAGAGCATATCAGTACAAGGTCCTGCCCTTCGGGCTGTCCCTCTCGCCCCGTGTCTTCACGAAAGTCACGGAGGCCACCCTTGTTCCCCTCAAAGAACAGGGCGTTCGTATCCTCAACTACCTCGACGACTGGCTGATACTAGCACACTCTCGAGAGCAGTTATGCGAGCACAGGGACCTGGTGTTGGCACACCTCGCCCGCTTGGGCCTTCGGGTCAACTGGGAAAAGAGCAAACTCTCTCCTATGCAGAGGATCTCTTTTCTTGGTGTGGAACTGGACTCGGTTAGCCAAACAGCTCGCCTCACACAAGAGCGTGCTCAGTCCGTGCTGGACTGCTTGAATACGTTCAAGAGCAGGAGAGTGGTCCCACTGAAACAATTTCAGAGGCTCCTGGGGCATATGGCAACGGCTACGGCAGTTATACCGCTTGGACTGCTCCATATGAGACCACTTCAGCACTGGCTTCGTGGCCGAGTCCCGAGGAGAGCGTGGCAGCGCAGCACTCTCCAGGTCAAAGTAACCTCGGCCTGTCGCCTAACCTTCACCCCGTGGTCAGACCTAGCTTTTCTGCGGACAGGAGTCCCCTTAGAACAGGTCTCCAGGCACGCTGTGGGACACACGGATGCCTCCACCACCGGTTGGGGGGCCACGTACAACGGGCAGGCAGTGTCGGGGGTTTGGACGAGCCCCCAGCTACACTGGCACATCAACTGCCTAGAGCTGCTAGCAGTACACCTTGCCTTGAACTGTCTCAAAAGGTGTCTTCGAGGCAAACACGTGCTGGTCCGTACGGACAACACTGCGACCGTTGCGTACATCAACCGACAAGGTGGTCTACGCTCCCGTCGCATGTCGCAGCTCGCCCGTTCTCTCCTCCTCTGGAGTCAGAAGCATCTGAGGTCGCTTCGTGCCATTCATATTCCGGGTTTGCTCAACCGTACAGCCGACGAGCTCTCACGAGCTGCGCTTCCCGGAGAGTGGAGACTCCATCCCCAGTCGGTCCAGCTGATTAAGAGACATTTCGGGGAAGCTCAGGTAGACCTGTTTGCTTCTCCGGAGACGTCCCACTGCCAGCTCTTTTACTCCCTGACTGAGGGTACACTCGGCACGGACTCCCTGGCATGCAGCTGGCCGCGGGACTTGCGCAAATATGCGTTTCCCCCAGTGAGCCTTCTCGCACAGACACTGTGCAAGGTCAGGGAGGATGAGGAGCAGGTCCTGTTAGTGGCGCCTTACTGGCCTACTCGGACCTGGTTCCCAGAACTAATGCTCCTCGCGACAGCCCCTCCCTGGCGGATTCCTCTGAGGAAGGATCTACTGACTCATAGACGGGGCACCCTGTGGCACCCGCGTCCAAACCTCTGGAAACTGCATGTCTGGTCCCTGGACGGGACGCGGAGGTTCTGAGTGATCTACCCCAAGGAGTGGTAGACACCATCACTTCGGCGAGAGCTGCATCCACGAGACATGCTTACGCCTTGAAGTGGAACCTGTTCGTCGAGTGGTCTTTCTCTAGAAATGAGGATCCCCGAAGATGCCCGATCGGAGTAGTGCTCACCTTTTTGCAGCAAGGGTTGGAGCGTAGGCTGTCGCCCTCCACCCTTAAGGTCTATGTAGCCGCTATCTCTGCAAACCATGACCCCATTGAAGGAAGGTCGATGGGTAAGCACGACCTGGTCGTCAGGTTTCTCAGGGGAGCGAGGAGGTTAAATCCTCCTAGGCCCCCCTCCGTACCCTCTTGGGACCTGTCTCTGGTGCTCACAGCACTACAGCGGGTCCCTTTCGAGCCTTTACAGTCAGTCGAGCTGAAGTATCTCTCTATGAAGACTCTGCTCCTGCTTGCATTGGCCTCCATCAAGAGGGTAGGGGACCTGCAGGCATTTTCGGTCAACGATTCGTGCCTTCAGTTCGGGCCGGCAGATTCCCAGGTAACCCTGAGGCCCCGGCCTGGCTACGTGCCCTAGGTTCCCACTACTCCCTTCAGGGATCAGGTGGTGAGCCTGCAAGCGCTGCCCCCGGAGGAGGCAGACCCAGCCCTAGCTTTGCTTTGTCCCGTCCGAGCATTAAGATGCTACGTCGACCGGACGCAAAGCTTCAGGACCTCAGACCAGCTCTTTATTTGTCACGGAGGACGGCAGAAGGGGAAGGCCGTCTCCAAGCAGAGGATGGCACACTGGATAGTGGATGCCATCGCCTTGGCTTATCAAGCTCAGGGCATGCCCTGCCCGTTCAGGTTGCGAGCTCACTCTACTAGAAGTGTTGCATCCTCCTGGGCGCTGGCTCGTGGCGCCTCGCTATCTGACATTTGTAGAGCTGCGGGCTGGGCGACCCCCAACACGTTCGCTAGGTTTTATAGCCTTCGTGTAGAGCCAGTCTCCTCCTGTGTTCTCACCTCAATCGGGTAGAAACACTGAGAGGCACTGGCTCAGGTCGGCTTGCTATCTTCTCCAGAGTGTCCATGTAGACCCTGTCGAGTTCCTCCTTCCTCGGCTCCAGACGTAGCGGAGCGTCTAGGCACCAGGCCTCTCTCGATGAATCTTTAGAACCAATAGAAGGCTCAGGATACATGAGAGACTTAAGTGAATCCCATATGTTTTCCACGGTACCCACAAGAGGCCGTGTTTCCCCGGTAACCTTCTACCATCTTCACGAGGGTTCAATCACCTCCATTCTTCCATATGTCCTAGTATGAGCCATATGTGTATTGCTCCGAACCTGCTGCGGGATGGGTGGGAGCTCCGCACGTTCCCAGTGCTCCAGCTTCACTGAAGTAGGTAGTGCTATGTTATACAGTGACTGGTCTTTTCTGATCCGCCCTTGGCCTAAGCAAAAATTGGAGGCCAGGAGGCTTGCTCAGGACACTGGAGGGGGGCAGCAGCTGCGGCGCTTTGCTAGGGATCCCAATTCGTCGGTCTCCGACGTGACGTCGAAGAGACCGACTGAGAGGGAACGTCTTGGTTACGTATGTAACCCTCGTTCCCTGAAGGAGGGAACGGAGACGTCACGTCCCGTCGCCTCTGCTGCTGTACCACCGCTGTGCGGCCGGACCCAAGCTCGGCTCCTCAGCGAAATCCTGTCTATGCATTGCACCTGCTGTGTATTTATGCTCATGCTGTGATCAGCGACAGCTGGATGCAATCATGCATGCCAATGTCCATTGGCTCGTTTAGTTTACACACGAAGAGGATTGGTATCTCTAAAGCGATATCCCAATTCGTCGGTCTCCGACGTGACGTCTCCGTTCCCTCCTTCAGGGAACGAGGGTTACATACGTAACCAAGATGTTTTTCTTTATCAGTTTTGTACATTAGGGTTGTATGTTACATCTAATGTTGTTAAATTAATGTTTTATTGCATTATTTTAGATTAATGTGTGTTACCATGATGGTGTTTAGTGTTTGTGTAAATGACACTATGCACCTTCTATATGTTAATAGTTAAAAGCTGCTTGTGATGGGCTTTGATTCATCATGTGACTTTCTCATCACCACCTGCTTTTGGAAGTTTTCAGTGTATTACAAAGGTACAAAACAGATTTCAGTATATCAGTAGGTTAGTATATTAACATATCAGTTCATGAAATTACAGTATTTAAATATCAATTTAAGTTAAAACCGTAAAACCTTAAATGTTGTTACCATATTTTTTAAGGTAAAATTCTGGCAGCCACAGCTGCCTTTTTTAACCGCAAATACAGATTTACAGATTTACAGATTTTTTATTTACAGTGTAGAAATTCAGATGAATTTCTTGGTTTTTAAGTGATTTGTGTTGGTACTTAATTATTTTGTGAAGATGGTTTTTAAATGATATTATATTTAGCAAAACTGACTATACATTATTGTCTAGAAGTTTGGAGTGGGTACGATTTTTAAGAAGTATTTTAAAGAATTCTTTGGAATAAGTCTCTTACGTCTGCATTATTTTGATCAAAAATACAGCAAACACTTGTTTTCAAGTGATTTGTGTTAGTACTTAATTATTTTGTGAATATGCTTTTTAATGATGTTATATTTAGTTATAGCAAAATTGACTATACATTATTGTTCAGAAGTTTGGAGTGGGTACTTTTTTGAGAAGTATTTTAAAGAATTCTTTGGAAGAAGTCTCTTACGGCTGCATTAGTTTGATCAAAAATACAGTAAACATTGTAATTTTGTAAATTATTACAATTTAAAATAACATTTCTATTTTTTTCCTGTGATGGCAAAGCTGAATGTGAAGCAGTCATTACTGTAGTCTTCAGTATGAAATGATCCTTCAGAAATCATTCTAATATGCTGATTTAATGCTTAAGAAACATTATGAATGTTGAAAAGGTTGTGCTGCATAATATTCTTGTAGAAACTGTAATACTTCTTTCAGGATTCTTTGATTAATTAAAAGTTCAAAAGAACAGTTATTTGAAATAGAAATCTAAAAAAAGTTCTGACCCCAAAGTTTTGAACTGCAGTTTATGTAAAATCGATAATATATAGTATTATGCAACCCTGATCCTTTTGAGTTTTCTCATTTTGTGATTCATAAAACATGCAAATAAAGTTATATAAAGGTTATATAACATGATATTCACAAATCTAAGTGTGTAGGAAGTAACCAATGATGAGACACACTCAAATAAAAACTAAAATAATGTTTTGCAACTCCTGTTTTTTAAGCGTTGTTGTGGGGGATATCAAAAAGTTTGAAAACACCTGATTTAGACAAATTATGCACAGCAAATCATAATACTGAATAATTTAACAGTGCTTTAACAAAAAATACAAGCATAACATTTCTGTTTAAATGCCTCATAGACTTGAAAAAACTTTACTGTACATATTTTATAGTACATTGCATCTTTACAGGGAGTTTGGAGGGATCTGCAGCACTGAAGTGCCTTCAAGCCATCTTAAATTTAAAGAAAACACATAGCAGCAAACTGCTGATCTCATGCTTATTTGATGTTACCCCATCACATACCCTACACATGCCTACATACTAACAGAAAAGGTTTCTAAAATTTTAAATTTGAAATGATCAGTAAATACAAGAAATGCATAGAAAACTAGAGGTGTGTTATTTATATGAAAAAGTAATGTTTTATATTCAAGAAGAAATGTGACATATGGCTAGGTAATTAGGTCAGGCCACAGGATAGGGCATATGTGTAGCTTCCTCTTCAACAAAACACTACAGTTTTTGCTGTGCTGGGTACACTGTTGTGGAAAGAGTGCACAGTGAAGATGAGAAACCCATTGTGAGCTTTAGAGAAAGGTCACACATCAGCTCATGCCTACTTGCCTCACATTAGGCATAACAGCATTGTGAGTGAGTTTGTGGATGTTTTATTTTCTGTGGTGCTGTTGTCATACTGTACAAGATATGCACTGACCTATTTTTGCTGTTAGGATGGGTTGGGGGAGGGGGTTCAGGGAGGAAGGTGAATAAAGCCGTCAAACTCATGGTCAGATTAAATCTTATAAAGCATCACATCATCAGGAGGCAGTAAAGGGGAACAACAGTTTGTGCTTAAATAAATGTAATGCAGTATTCTTAGTTTGTTTTGCAATGGAGTTTAGTTCAGGGCTCAGCATTAAATAGTCATTTTTTCCTGTTAATGTTGTAGGGAGAGTACTTCAGATTTTTCTTTAGCTTTTATATGTGTCAGAAAAACATATTTTAGCAATGTCATATAAGCAAGAGGTCTATTAGAATATTATATAGTTCAAAATTAAAGGGATAGTTCACCCAAAAATAAAATGTTGTCATTAATTACTTACCTTCATGTTGTTCCAAACCTGTAAGACCTTTGTTCATCTTTGGAACACAAATTAAGATTTTTTTTAAAATTATTATTATATTTCTTATGAAATCCCAGAACAGTTTATTTTCCTCTGTGTCAGTCTTCGACATGCATTCACGATAGTACCTCAACGCATGCATGTGCAATCCTGGGTCAGAATGCCAGCTCTTGCGCCAGCAGCATCACATGTGTACGTGGTACTGTCGTGAATGCATGTCGAAGACTGGCAGAGAAGAGAAAAAATTAATAAAGTTATTTTTGTTTTCTTTGCACATAAACAGTATTATAGCTTCTTAAAATGAAGGTTGAACCACTGATGTCACATGGACTATTTTATCGATGTTCTTACTACCTTTCTGGGCCTTGAACATAGTAGTTGCATTGCTGTCTATGCAGGCTCAGAAAGCTCTCGGATTTCATCAAAAAATTTGCATTCTGAAGATGAACAAAGGTCTTATAGATTTGGATCAACATGAGGGTGAGTAATTAATGACAGAATTCCCATTTTTGGGTGACTGTCCCTTTAAACCAAAGAAGAATGTCTTTGAGCAATACACAGTAGTGGTTTGGTTCCTAAATGAATCAGTGTTCAAATTAGAGTAATTTATTTAATGATTCAAACATAAATATAGTTACTTTTTTGGTTCTAAATGAATCAGCATTTTTAATTAATTGATTGAGTGAATGATTCAATGACTCACTCATAAGGACTATTGCTGCAACAGAACATGCAAATTTAGCTACTATATAGTAAATTACAAATGGTATGTAAAATGAAGTATGTCTGAATTCCCCCCTACTGAAAAAAACAGCTAAAACCAGTCTAGGCTGGTTGGCTGGTCTTAACTGGTTTGAGCTGGAAGTAGTTGGTTTTAGCTGGTCTCCCAGCCTGGCCAGGCTGGAAAAGTGGCCAAAACCCCTCTAAAACCAGCCTGCTGACCAGCTATGACCTAGGCTGGTTTTAGCTGTTTTTTTTTCAGCAGGGATAGTATTCATAAAACAGTAGGTGCAAAGTACCCTGATGGCCTACTTCCACAGAGATTCTGAAGTGCACATATCACAAAGTAAGATGGAAATTTTGTTATCAGATGTAGTACATACTCAGAAAGTATGCAGTTTCGGAACATTCTTTTGATGTTATTTGTCCACATTTGAGGTTCTTGTAACGGTAAGAGAAAACGGTCTTAGAACAACAGTCTTGGAATATTCTTTTGATGTTATTTGTCCACGATTGAGGTTCTCATAATGGTAAGAGAAAACGGTCTTAGAACAACAGTCTCAGAACCTTGTTTTGATATTATTTGTACTCGATTGAGATTCTCGTAACGGTAAGAGACAACAGTCTCTTACAGTCTCAGAACGTTGTTTTGATGTTATTTGTACTCAATTGAGGTTCTCGTAACAGTAAGAGAAAACGGTCTTAGAACAACATTCTCGGAACGTTCTTTTGATATTATTTGTACACAATTGAGGTTCTCATAATGGTAAGAGAAAACATTAAGAAATAACGTTGTCATAACAAGTATAAAATATCAAAGGGAATGTTTGTCCAACATTTGTTTAATCCGTAAAAACGTTCTCATAAAACAAAATATGGGCGTTTCAAACATAGAGAGAAAATTCAAATATAAGATTCTCATAATGTTATGACAATGATAGATTAGAATGGTCCTCAAACATAAAAATAAAAAAAAAACTGGACAGTTTGAACATTTACAAAACATTCATAAATAACGTTTTCATAACTTAGGGGGAATGTTAGCAAAACATTCTTGGAACACATTTTTGTTGACTGGGAAGGTGCATTACAGGGCATAAGTAATGCATTAAAACTATATTTATAATGCATCATAAAGTCTTTAAGTGAAGTGGTACCAGTCACTCTTTCTATTGTGATAAAATCACATCTATATTAGCCAGTTGGACATTACATAAACACTATTGGACAACAATATTCAGTACATCACAAAAATCACACACACACACACACACACACACACACACACACACACACACACACACACACACACACACACACACACACACACACACACACACACACACACACACACACACACACATGTTGGGTTTACATGTTTTATGGGGACATTCCATAGGCGTAATGGTTTTTATACTGTACAAACCGTATTTTCTATGGCCCTACACCAACCCTACACCTAAACCTAGCCCTCACAGGAGATTGGGCACGCTTTTACTTCCTCAAAAAAAAAAAAAAAACTAATTGTGCATGACTTTTTAAGCCTGTTTCCTCATGGGGACCTGAGAAATGTCCCCACAAGGTCAAAATCTACTGGTATTCCTATCCTTGTGGGGACATTTGGTCCCCACAACGTGATGAATACCAGGTGCACACACACACACACACACACACACAAAAACGATTTTATTTATTAGGCATAAAATGACAAAGCAACACTCTCACATGAGTAACGGAATCTCTCAGACTGGCCCAGCATCATCTTAATTGTTGGGCCTATGGTTTATAAAATGGTAAGGGTAGAACACACAGTGCAGAAAATGAATTCCTCCATATGTTTAGTTCAACTTAGGGCTCCGTGAGTGGAGAACGCCCTGAGATGTCCTCTGCTAAAACCCTCCCTTGCGGTATGCTGCAGTCTTGCAGAGGCAGAGCATTGCCTGTAGTGTCTCATTGAAAGTACTCATTTGGGCCTGATAATGGATGAATCTCCTCCAGGACATGAACTTGCATGTTTCCTCCCTCCCGAAAGAGCACAGAGCCTTTTTACTTGGGGCAACAAGTCATGCGAGCATCTTTGCCCTTTCAAGACTTACATAAATCATCATTTACAGCCTGAGAAAAGCTATACATGTGTATGTGTGCTACAAAAAGCCTTTCAGAGGTGTAAAACTTCCCTCTTTTCCTTCTTTCATTTTGTTTTCCCTATGGGCACTCTTGTGTTAGGTGGTGTGTGTGGTGAAAAATTTCAAAGGGAAACCCTTACTGAGTGAGATACCGCCGGAGGAGAGTGTGTCCAGTGGTCCCATGATCACTCAGCCCAGGATGGAGCACACTATGGAGAAATACATAGCGTCCCAGGTATTCAACCCGCATTCATGTACACTAGAATGTACACTAAAACACCTTGTTATTGTGGCCAGTTTCTATCTGCAATTACATTAATGGGATAGCTCACCCAAAAATGAAAATCTGTCATTAATTACTCACCCTCATGTTGTTCCAAACCTATAAGACCTTTGTTCATCTTCAGAACGCAAATTAAAATATTTTTGATGAAATCCAAGAGCTTTCTGATCCTGCATAGACAGCAACTAAACTACCACATTCAAGGGCCAAAAAGGTTGTAAGGACTTTGATTAAATAGTCAATGTGACATCAGTGGTTTAACCTTAATTTTATGAAGCTACGAGAATGCTAATAATAACTATATCCACAATAATGGACAATTATTATAATGGACAGTCCAATAGTCTCGGAACATTCTTTTGCTGTTATTTGTCCACGATTGAGATTCTCGTAATGGTAAGAGAAAAAGGTCTTAGAACAACGGTCTCTGAACATTCTTTTGGTGTTATTTGTCCACGATTGAGGTTCTCGTAACGGTAAGAGAAAAAGGTCTTAGAACAATGGTCTCTGAACATTCTATTGATGTTATTTGTCCACGATTGAGGTTCTCGTAACGGTAAGAGTAAAAGGTCTTAGAACAACTGTCTCGGAACATTCTTTTGATGTTATTTGTCCACGACTGAGGTTCTCGTAACGGTAAGAGTAAAAGGTCTTAGAACAATGGTCTCTGAACATTCTATTGATGTTATTTGTCCACGATTGAGGTTCTCGTAATGGTAAGAGTAAAAGGTCTTAGAACAACGGTCTCTGAACATTCTTTCGATGTTATTTGTCCACGATTGAGGTTCTCGTAACGGTAAGAGAAAAAGGTTTTAGAACAACGGTCTCTGAACATTCTTTCGATGTTATTTGTCCACGATTGAGGTTCTCGTAACGGTAAGAGAAAAAGGTTTTAGAACAACGGTCTCTGAACATTCTTTCGATGTTATTTGTCCACGATTGAGGTTCTTGTAATAGTAAGAGAAAAAGGTCTTAGAACAACGGTCTCTGAACATTCTTTTGATGTTATTTGTCCACGATTGAGATTCTCGTAACGGTAAGAGAAAAAGGTATTAGAACAACGATCTCTGAACATTCTTTCGATGTTATTTGTCCACGATTGAGGTTCTTGTAATGGTAAGAGTAAAAGGTCTTAGAACAACGGTCTCTGAACATTCTTTCGATGTTATTTGTCCACGATTGAGATTCTCGTAACGGTAAGAGAAAAAGGTTTTAGAACAACGGTCTCTGAACATTCTTTCGATGTTATTTGTCCACGATTGAGGTTCTTGTAATAGTAAGAGAAAAAGGTCTTAGAACAACGGTCTCTGAACATTCTTTTGATGTTATTTGTCCACGATTGAGATTCTCGTAACGGTAAGAGAAAAAGGTATTAGAACAACGATCTCTGAACATTCTTTCGATGTTATTTGTCCACGATTGAGGTTCTTGTAATGGTAAGAGTAAAAGGTCTTAGAACAACGGTCTCTGAACATTCTTTTGATGTTATTTGTCCACGATTGAGGTTCTCGTAACGGTAAGAGAAAAAGGTCTTAGAACAACGGTCTCGGAACATTCTTTTGGTGTTATTTGTCCACGATTGAGGTTCTCGTAATGGTAAGAGAAAAAGGTCTTAGAACAACGGTCTCGGAACATTCTTTTGGTGTTATTTGTCCACGATTGAGGTTCTCGTAACGGTAAGAGAAAAAGGTCTTAGAACAACGGTCTCTGAACATTCTATTGATGTTATTTGTCCACGATTGAGGTTCTCGTAACAGTAAGAGTAAAAGGTCTTAGAACAACTGTCTCGGAACATTCTTTTGATGTTATTTGTCCACGACTGAGGTTCTCGTAACGGTAAGTGTAAAAGGTCTTAGAACAATGGTCTCTGAACATTCTATTGATGTTATTTGTCCACGATTGAGGTTCTCGTAACGGTAAGAGTAAAAGGTCTTAGAACAACGGTCTCGGAACATTCTTTTGGTGTTATTTGTCCACGATTGAGGTTCTCGTAACGGTAAGAGAAAAAGGTCTTAGAACAATGGTCTCTGAACATTCTATTGATGTTATTTGTCCATGATTGAGGTTCTCGTAACAGTAAGAGAAACCGGTCTTAGAACAACAGTGTCACAGGTTGTGGGAAGTGAGGAGAAAATGGGAAAACATGATGGAACCAGGGAGTCAAAAACAAACTGAATATTTAATAAATCAAAACTGGGAAACATAACGTCTTGAAACAACATTAAGACAGGACAAAGAAACTCAGGAAGGGAAGGGCTATAAATACTAAACAAACGAGGAACTAATGAGGAAAATTAATAAACACAGGTGGATGGAATAACTAATTAACTAAACAAGAACAGGAAACAGACCATATAAGGAAACACAGGAACTAAGGAAGGGAGGAAAACACGGAACATGGATATGACAGTCTCCGAACATTCTTTTCATGTTATTTGTCCTTGATTGAGGTTCTCGTAATGGTTAGAGAAAAAGGTCTTAGAACAACAGTCTTGGAACATTCTTTTGAAGTTATTTGTGCACGTTTGAGGTTCTCGTAATGGTAAGAGAAAAAGGTCTTAGAACAGCAGTCTTGGGACGTTCTTTTGAAGTTATTTGTGCACATTTGAGGTTCTCGTAACGGTAAGAGAAAAAGGTCTTAGAACAACAGTCTCTATTGACTGTTTTTTTTTTTCGCTCATCAGCTGAAAAAAATCATTCTGAAAGTGATTCTATAGCGACATTGTTCCTCTGTGCCATTATCATTATACTGTAGCTGTGGTGTGGACTTTGTTATTCTCATGAAATTAGAATGATTATTAGAACTTTATAGTTATCAAAGTTACCATCCTTGATATAAAAAGCCTTAACTCTAATATAGATGAGCTTTTTACATATGTCTCGTACAAGACCATTCATCCGCACTTTAAAAATTTGCAAAACAACATGTCATCTTTATGTGGGTCATCTTATGACTTTGCCTGTGGCAGTTTTCAGTTTGCAGCATTAAAATTTTAACTCTGACTGTGTGGATATGAATTTAAAACGTTAAATGGTATCAGATGTTTTGAAGGACAGATGTTTTGAAATTTTGAGGAACAGCAGCTGTTTGATAAACAGTCCTTTACTTTTAGCTTTTCTTCTTTTCTTTTTTTTTGAGTGCTGAACTCAATCTCGGTTCAGTTACTTTCATAGAATAATAAAATACTTTTGATGACAGACATCACATTAAACAGCCTTCGGACACTGAATAGTATGTTCTGAATGTTAAATGTTCTTCCCTTGTAAATCCCATTATTTCTTTTCAGTATGTTCATTCGGTTGCTTTGCCTCAGGGCAGAATTTCTTGTATCTGTGTCACAAGAGATCAGAGTTAGTCAGTGGGTTTATCTTCCAGTCTCAGGAAAAAATAGGCACATCCAGCTGAATGTATCTCTTTTACATGCTGCTTTTGAACTAAAAAGCTGGATTAGACATGCACACCCTTTTTGAAGTTATTGTTTATTTCTAAATACATGAATGTTATTTTCATTTTCCTTTCTCAGTATCATCCACTGACCGGTGTTTTCACCTCGTCGTCCACAGATCAGATATACACTGCTGATTGTTTCAGTATTCAACAGCATTGTTCAGCAGGGCTGCCATACAATATTCAACAGGTAGTCGGTCCCCTTGAGGTCATGAACTCACAGTCTGGTAGCAGATATTGTCGCCTTTGAACTCCATTATGCATCACGATCAACCGAAGTCCCACCCATCTTTGATTAATAGTTCAATATGACTTCCCAGGATTCATTTTGGATTCATATAAGGTTGAGCCCAGGGGCTCCGTGAGGCAGTTCATCAAGATTACGTGTAAGCCCAAGACATATGCACCTGCAACGCATGGCTAGCACTCAAACCACACTTGGTTATTTCAAGGCTACGTCATTAATCTTTAAGGTAGTTATTATTTATTCCTTACAGCCTTTAAAAAGTGTGCACCAGGTCTTTGACTTTGCAATGAAATGGAAGGTGGAAAAGCAACTTTAAAAACTCCTCGAGTTTCAGACATTAAAAATAGAGGAAGTATCAAATTCTTGTTTTAGTCAGATTTCATATGGTTTAGATTTTTATACCATTTTCAAGAATTAAAAGTAAAAATAGTGTCTTTACACTCTGAATACATGCATAACTTGCCTATCTTTGTCACTTTCAGCTAATTTTCATTTTTGGGTGAACTATTCTTTTAGTCATTATATTCAAAAGGTTTTTAATTCATTCATAAGTATCATTAGGTTTTTAGGGAGTTGCACCACACAACCTAAACTAACCTTGCCTTTTCATAAATTGGTTAACTTATCTAATGTTTGAGGATAAATATTCATTTTCTGTTTTCATGTCCTGTTTTCTGTATTTGTATTTTTCCAATGAGTGAGGCGCTTTTGTTATAATGTTTAGACAAATCAAAAAAAAAAAATTACTCCAAACTACCTTTTTTTGGGGTAAGAATTTCATTCTTATTATCTGACTTTTTTCTTCATTATGATATTAGGACAGTTTTTATCACCCTGACATTGTCACAGCATACAAGGAGGCAGAGACAGAGGTAAGTATAAAATGTAAAAGGTAAGTTTATTGACAGGTTGGTAAGTATATTGAAGCAGGTATTGAGGTGAGTATTCTTATCTGAGAAGTTCCAGAGTTCGTGTGAGTAAATCCAACGGGATAAACAGGTAAACATCCAAGAGTCCAAGATAGTCCAAGTGAGAGTGCGATCGCAGGGATGTGATCTGTAGATCAGACAACGAGGAATGAACCAGTCCGGGTTTATATAGGGGAGAGGTAAGTGGATTCAGGTGTGTAATTAGAAGTCAGGTGATTGTGACCGTGTGTGTGTGTGTCTTCAGTGGGCGTGGCTGGTGGATCTGGCTGTGGTAGAACTCTGACATTACCCCCTCCTCCAGGGGCAGCTCCCGACGCCCCTCTCCGACATCGAGGGCGACCTCGACCACGAGGGGCAGGACACTCTGGGTGGCTCTGATGGAAGTCTGTCAGAAGTTGGGGATCAAGGATATCGTCTCTGGCCACCCAGGATCTTTCCTCAGGTCCATACCCCTCCCAGTCGACAAGGTATTCCAGGCGACTTCCCCGACGTCGGGAATCCAGGATCTCTCTTACGGTGTAGATTGAGGGTTGATCCAGGATCTCGGGAGGAGGGGTCTCAGCTCCAGCTCCAGGGTTATCTGTGGCAGAGGGAAAGTAGGGTTTAAGGAGTGACACATGGAATGTGGGATGGATTCTGTACCTGGGTGGGAGCTGAAGCTGATATGTCATCTGCCTCAGGACCTCGAATGGACCAATGTAGCGGGGACTCAGCTTCCAGCAAGGTAACCTCAGCCTGATGTCTCTAGTAGATAACCATACCTTGTCTCCAGGTTGGTATAATGGAGTGGGTCTTCTACGAGCATCGGCGAATTCCTTGTGGCGTCTGATGGCTCATTGGAGGTGGCGGTGAGCTGAGTCCCACACTCTCTCGCTCTCTCGGAACCAGTAGTCAACAGCTGGAACATTCGTGGGTTCCTCCGTCCAGGGGAACAGCGGAGGCTGAAAACCGAGTATGCACTGGAAGGGGGTTAATCCGGTGGTGTCCTGACGTAGGGAGTTCTGTGCATACTCGGCCCACGGGAGGAACCTGCTCCAGCTGTGTTGGTCTGCAGAACAGTATGACCTGAGGTAACGTCCAAGCTCTTGGATCTTTCTCTCAGTCTGGCCGTTGGTTTGAGGGTGGTATCCTGAGGAGAGATTAACAGAAACACCAAGTGACTTGAAAAATGACTTCCGGATGTGTGAAATGAATTGTGGACCCCGGTCCGACGTGCTGGAAGAGTAATTCGGCGGTGTTCATAGTCGTGGGTAAGCCTGCCAAGGGGATGAACTTGCAGGACTTAGAGAATCGATCCACTACTACCAGCACACAGGTGTTACCTTCTGAGTTAGGGAGGTCCGTCACAAAGTCTACCCCAATGTGGGACCAGGGTCTCTGCGGGATGGGTAATGGCACCAGCTTTCCTGTGGGCAGATGACGAGGAGTGTTAGAGGTGGCACAGACTGAGCAGGCTCTTGGAGAGTGGCTTCTTGGATCCAGGTGTCAATATCCCACTGGATGGGGCTAACAATGAGGTTGGTGGGGATGATGTTCTCTGGTTCGATAGCTGCATCGTTGGAGAATTGTCTGGATAAAGCATCGGCAGGTATGTTCTTGGATCCGGGACGGTAGGTAATCTTGAATTGAAAACGGGTGAAGAATAATGCCCATCTGGCTTGACGGGGGTTGAGTCGTTTGGCTTCTCGAAGGTACTGGAGGTTCTTATGATCAGTGATGATTGTGAACGGATGGTTAGCCCCTTCCAGCCAATGACGCCACTCTTCCAAGGCGAGTTTGATGGCGAGTAACTCACGATTGCCTACGTCATAATTTTGCTCCGCCGGAGACAGTTTCTTGGAGTAGTAGGCACAGGGATGGAGGAGAGTGGAGTCACCAGCTACTTGAGACAGCACTGCTCCGACGCCGATGGTGGATGCATCTACCTCAACTACAAATGGTAAATCGGGGTTGGGATGATGTAGGAGAGGAGCAGTGCTGAAGATCTTCTTGAGCTGTTGGAAGGCTTCGTGGGCAGAGCTGGTCCAGACCAGGTGTTTAGGTCGACCACGTAGGAGGGAGGTCAGGGGTGCAGTGATGATGCTGTAATCCTTGATGAACCGGCGGTAGAAGTTGGAAAATCCAAGGAATCGTTGAAGTTCTTTGACTGTACTGGGTTTGGGCCATTTCTGGTTGGACTGCACCTTGTCCTGGTTCATTTGCACACCCTCGGGACTGATGTTGTAACCTAGGAACTGAACGTTAGTCTGGTGGAACTCACACTTCTCAAGCTTGAGGTATAACTGATGTTGACGTAGGACTTGAAGGACCTGATGGACGTGCTGGCGATGTTCGGCCTGGTTCCGGGAATAAATCAAAATGTCGTCAATATAGACTACCACAAATTTATGCAAGAATTCCCGGAACACCTCGTTCATAAACGTTTGGAAGACTGAGGGACTGATGGACAAACCGTACGGCATAACCAAGTATTCGTAGTGGCCAGTAGGTGTTATAAATGCTGTCTTCCACTCGTCTCCCTCACAAATACGAACAAGGTTGTATGCACTCCGCAGGTCCAGCTTGGAGAAAATGTGAGCCCCACGGAGTTCCTCGAGGGTGGCAGGAACGAGTGGAAGAGGGTATGGTTGTTGAATTATCTGAGAGTTAAGCTGACGATAATCAATACAGGGACGGAGACCTCCATCCTTCTTACCCACGAAGAAGAAGCTTGAAGCAGCTGGTGAGGTGGATTGGCGGATGAATCCTTGCTTCAATGCTTCCTGTACTCCTCCATCGCCTGGTGCTCCGGGTTGGACAATGGGTAAATGCGTCCTTTAGGTAATTGAGCCCCAGGTAGCAGATCGATGGCACAGTCCCATGGCCGGTGGGGAGGGAGATGGGTGGCAGCTTGCTTGCTGAATACATCCTCGTAATCCATATACTCCGCTGGGATTTCCACCTTGCTCGCAGTCTCAGGGCTTTCAATTTTGGTAGATGCGAGGGTCAACGGGGCAGCAACTGGAGAAGGTAATCGGGTAAAACAGTTCTTCAGGCAATGTTTACTCCACCTGAAGATGTCACAGGGGTCCCTGCGGAGTTCTGGATGGTGACGATGGAGCCATGGACGTCCTAGAATGATGTCAACAGTAGAATTCTCCAGTACCAGAAACTTGATCCGTTCTTGGTGAAATAATCCAACTTGAAGTGTGATGAATGGTGAGGAATACCGAATCCGCCCATGTCCGAGTGGTTTTCCTTGGATGGTCTTGACGGAGAGTTCAGGACTATGGCGGTGACGCTGCAGATGAAGAAGGTCTAGGCATTCTTGTGAGATGAAGTTTCCAGATGAGCCTGAGTCGATTAGGGCAGAGACACAGAGATCTTGTTCAGCAGTATGAAGTGTAACAGGTATGAGAGTCAGATGAGCAGTTTCAATGTCTGATTGAATAGTACTCACCACTGGACGTGGGGGTCTGACGGGACAGGTTCGCAGAAGATGACCAGCTTTCCCACAGTATAAGCAGAGTTTGTCCTTAATTCGCCGTTGGCGTTCCGACCATGACAGTCGTGTGGAGTCAATTTGCATAGGTTCTGGTACTGGAGAGCAAGCTGCCATCATAGCGGGCTGAGGAGCGGTTTCAGATGGCTGGCAGGCGGCTAGACGCTGGGATACCCGTGTCGCTCGTTGAAGAAAGGTTTCCAACCCGATGTTATCATCATAAATGGCCATGGCAGCGTGGATGTCTGGGTGGAGACCGTGACGATAGGCACCCAGCAGTGAGGTTTCATTCCAGCCGCTAGCCGCCGCCAGCGTTCGGAACTGAAGGGTGTATTCATGGATGGAAGAAGAGCCTTGTCGCAGTCGAAATAGTTGATCAGAAACGGTGAGTACATCTGTAGTGGTACTGAAAACCTCAGAGAAATGACATGTAAATTGCTCAAAGGATTGTATTACAGGAGTTTCAGCCTTCCATATAGATTTCGCCCATTGCAGGGCTTTTCCGGTAAGTAGAGAAATGAGAAATGCTACCTTTGATTCTTGCGTAGGGAATTGCTGTGGTTGCATCTTGATAAACAGTTGGACCTGAAGCAGGAAACCGCTACACTCAGCCGCTTCTCCCAAAAACGTGTTTGGTAATGCCATGGGACTTCCTGAGGCAGATGGCGGTGCGGGAAATGGTGTTAGCGCCGCTTTGAAGGCCTTGATGAGTTCGGTGAGTTGATCTGGTGCAGATGTTTCCTCGTTGTCCATTTTGTTGTTGGTCTGATCTTCTGTCACAGCATACAAGGAGGCAGAGACGGAGGTAAGTATAAAATGTAAAAGGTAAGTTTATTGACAGGTTGGTAAGTATATTGAAGCAGGTATTGAGGTGAGTATTCTTATCTGAGAAGTTCCAGAGTTCGTGTGAGTAAATCCAACGGGATAAACAGGTAAACATCGAGTCCAAGATAGTCCAAGTGAGAGTGCGATCGCAGGGATGTGATCTGTAGATCAGACAACGAGGAATGAACCAGTCCGGGTTTATATAGGGGAGAGGTAAGTGGATTCAGGTGTGTAATTAGAAGTCAGGTGGTTAGATGGCTGGTGGATCTGGCTGTGGTAGAACTCTGACAGACATTTCTGAGCGTATGAATGAGAAATATTTTAAATCAAAAACATGGTATATTATACATCTCACATTCAAATGATTTGATATATGAATTTATGGAAGCCCGTTTCCACCACTGAATAAAACATAAAATCTCACAATTCTGACTTTCTTCTCAGAATTGTGTGATACGAACTCATAACTCAGACTCTTTTTCTCTCTTAAAGTCAGAATTGCATGATATAAACTCGCAATTGTGAGTTATAAAGTCAGAATTGCATAATATAAACACAATTGTGAGCTGAATTGTGAAGAATTGTGAGTTGAGTTTCTAACTGTATAACATGTCAGCTGCTTATATCAAGCACTTTTCTCAGAATTGCTTGATATAAACTCACAATTGTGAGAAATAAAGTTAGAATTGGGATTTTTTTTTTCTCACAAATGTAGGTTTGGATCTCACAATTCAGATTTTTATCCTTGCAATTGTGTTTATATCTCACAATTCTGACTTTTTTTCACGTAATTTTGACTTTTTTTCTCTGAAGTGATATAAACATGCAATTGTGTGTTATAAATTTTATCTCTTACAATTCTGACTCTTTTCACGCAATACTGACTTTTTTCTCAGAAGTGATATAAATACACATTTGTGTGATATAAAGTCATACAGTAACTGCAAGGTATAAATCGCAATTCCGAGAAAAAAAGTGAAAATTGCAAAATATAAAAATACGCAATTCTGAAAAAAGTAATTGTAAGTTTATATCTTGCAATTCTGACTTTATAACTTGCAGTTGAGTTTTTTTACACAATTCTGACTTTTGTTCCTCAGAAGTGATATAAATATCTGAATTGTGAGTTAATATCTTGCAATTCTGACTTTATAACTTGCAATTGTATGTTTATAGCATGCAATTCTGCCTTTTTTTCACACAATTTTCACTTTTTTTCTCCGAAGTGATATAAACACGCAATTGTGTCATAAAGTTGCTATTACAAGATATAAACTCTTCTGAGAACAATTCTGAGAAAAAAAAACATATTTGCATTTGTGACTTTATAACTTGCAACTGTAAGTTTATATCACGTAATTCTGCCTTTTTTTCACGCAATTTTGACTTTTTTCTCTGAAGTGATATAAACAATGCAATTGTGTGTTATAAAGTTGTAATTATGAGATATAAACTTGCAATTCTAATGAAAAGTCATATCTTACAATTCTGACATTATAACTTGCAATTGTGAATTTATATCAAAATTCTGAGAAAAAAGGTCAGATTTGCGAGCTTTTTTCACACAGTTTTTTTTCTCAGAAGTGATATACTGTAAACATGCAATTGTGTGTTATAAAGTCATAATTGTGAGATATACAGTCTTTTGAGAATAATTCTGAGAAAAACATATTTGCATGTATGACTTTATAACTTGCAATTGTGAGTTCTATGCAATTCTGACTTCATTTTTCAGAATTGCGAGTTTATATCTTACTATTCTGAGAAAAAAGATGAAATTACAAAATATAAACTTGCTGATTCTGAGAAAAGTCTGAATTGTGAGTTTACCTTGCAATTCTGACTTTATAACTTGAAATTGTAAGTTTATATCACGCAATTCTGACTTTTTTCACACAATTTGACTTTTTTTCTCAGAAGTGATATAAATACACATTTGCGTGATATAAGGTCATACAGTAACTACTCACAATGCTAAGAAAAAAAATTCAAAATTGCAAAATATAAACTGGCAGTTATGAGCTTTTTTTACTCAATTCTGACTTTTTTTTCTCAGAAGTGATTTAAACGTGCAATTGTGTATTATCAAGTCATAATTGTGAGATATAAACTCTTCTGAGAATAATTCTGAGAAAAACATTTTCGCATTTATGACTTTATGTCATGTAATTCTGAATTAAGTTTTTATTTATTTTTTTATTTTACTATTCTGAGAAAAAAGATACAATTATGAAATATAAACTTGCAATTCTGTGAAAAGTCTGAATTGTGAGTTTATATCTTGCAATTCTGACTTTATAACTTGCAATTGTGAGTTTATTTTAAGCAATTCTGACTTTTTTCAAGCAATTTTGATTTTTTTTCTCCAAAATGTTATAAACGCGCAATTGTGTTATAAAGTCATAATTGTGAGATATAAACTCTTCTGAGAACAATTCTGAGAAAAACTGAGAAAGGTCTAAATTGTGAATTTATATCTTGCAATTCTGACTTTATAACTTACAATTATGAGTTTATATCATGCAATTCTTACTTTTTTCTCCGAAGTGATATAAACACGCAATTGTGTGTTATAAAGTTGTAATTACGAGATATAAACTCACAATTCTTAGAAAAAAAGTCATATCTAACAATTCTGACTTTATAACTTGCAATTGTGAGTTTATATCACAATTCTGAAAAAAGGTCAGATTTCTAAAATTCTGAAAACGCAAATTCCTAGAAAATTTCTGTCTTACTATTCTGAGGAAAAAGAGTCAGAATTGTGATGTGTAAACTCGCAGTTGCAACAACCTTTTTTTTTATTCAGTGGCAGAAACGGCCTTCCATATGAATTGCATTTTAATGTTTTTAAATTAATTGTACAGATTCAGACAACAAATGAGTGTTATGTAATTGACCCAGATGTTAAACACAATTTTTTGTTTGTTTTTCAGAATCCCATCACCTATGCTGAGATCACATGACAGTGAAAAGCCCACTAGCCAGAATGCTGTGGATAATGTTGCTGCTCTCCGATGCGACTTCTTACTTTGAGTGCAATGTCGATATGTGCTATTTTTACACTTTTGTGTGGAAAAAAAATTGTCTATACCTTGTTGTCCTCCTTTTAACTTTCTTTTTGAAAATAGTTAGGGTAGGGTCGCATCCCTATTTTTATACAAACATATTACTGTTAGCATTTTTTTGTGGTTGAATATGCAGGGTATGGTGTGAATGTGAAATTGCAACATGATGTCCAATGAAATGTTTAACATATCCTGATGTACTATTTACAACTGTGAGACCATTGTTGAAATTTAAAGAGGTTTCCGACTGACAAGAATTATTGTTGTTGATCCTCATCAGGTTGTCCTATGATCTATCTGCCTGCCAAAACATATCACATTAACACTTTTACAAAGCTTTTGTTTTCGAAACCGCTGTTTCAGATGTTATTGTTTTAAAGCATGTTTAAATAGCCAATAGGGTTTAGTTATGTTACAGTCATGAATTATAATTCGTTACTTGCTAGTGGAGTCAATATTGGGGGAGGGACATTCTCATTCTAGAGAGCATCTGATTGGTCAAAACCCAGTGTAGTACAGGATGAGTCATCAGCATTTTTGCTCAGTTTTCCAGAAATGTACTAGCAAATACATAATCTGAATGGATTTTTAAAAACTCTAATTTTGATTTCACAGGGTCTTTAAAGTGCAGGTGATAAGCAGAATTAATGATTTTGGTGTCATTATGGCAGGGAGCACCTTGGGCAGTGATTGGCAATTGATTACAGGACTCACAAAAGATTAGATGCCCAAGCTTTTGCCCGAAGAGGCAGCTAGGTTGTGTATGAAGGATTGCTTTGCGTGCTTTAACGTGGCCAGTGTGTGTGTGTGTGTGTGTGTGTGTGTATGTTTGTGCTTATTTGTGAGTCTGCCCTTGATGCCGCCTCTATGAGAACGCAGTCTCTAGTGGCTTAGAAAAGGCCGTTTGTTTTCTTGCCAGAGCTGGAATAATACCTGTACCTGTGAAGAAGAGAGCGAGATGGAGATGGAAAGAGAGAGGATGGACCTTCATTGTATGAAAAACAATGCATCTCAGTCAGTTCACACAGATATATGGCAATATTTGCATTTGGATACATTTGTGATTTTACAATCATGTGTTTTTAGTGTATCATAGACCTCTCAGCATCAAAGGTCTGCAGTGTTTGGTTGCATTGACATTCTGCAGAGTGATTTTATACACTATACTGAGCATATGTTTGATCTCTCACTGACCAGTGATGAGATTTGATTTTCAAAATCATGCTTGAATACATTAAATATAGTGTCTCCTAATGATGTAAATCATTTATCCAATTCATCTCACTCATGTAGTACTACCAAACATCCTGAAGCCTTTTATGTCCACTGTTTGTCTCATTAGTTGGTGCTTTCGTCATGGAAAGCTTGTGAATATAACTTTTTAGAGAGTTTTTTGGCTGGCTCACTGAGGGGCACTCTTTGTAAAGCTGCTTTGTGATTGTGAAAGTGCTATATAAATTGAAAATGAGCTACTGCATTACCTGCACAGTGACTTTAATTCAGGGTTATTTCTAGTGACAGGTGTGTGTTTTTCCCCCAAAAGGGTTGGAAACAAATGCGCATTGGAATGTGATAAGAATATACGTTTGAGATTATATTCCAGTCTTGAAAGCAATGAGTGTAACTCAACTCCACTGTAAGATTTTGTTTTTCCTAAGAGATTTTCTTTTCAACAAGCTTTTAAAAAGTTGGTTTACAGTATAGTCTATATCCTTCATATTTGGTTTACAAAAAGATTGGATGTCGAAAACCCGAAGTGTGAAAGGAATTTTGATTGTGAAAAGCCTGAAGTGTTTGTATATGTATGATGGAGCTTGTGTTGATGGTCTGGCAATGACCTCATAGTCTGAACTTGCAAAGGAAAGCAAAACTTCCCTGAGCCCAAGATGTCAAACAGTAATAAAATATTTACCCTCAGACTCACTGTCACTCTGTATCTTTTATGTATGATGATTGTATGAAATTCTGTGTGTGTTTTAAATGTCCTTAAAGGAGTAGATCACTTTCAAGACAAAAATTTACAGATAATGTACCCGCTTGTCATCCAAGATGTTCATGTCTTTTTTTCTTCAGTCGTAAGGAAATTATGTTTTTGGAGGAAAACATTTCAGGATTTCTCTCCATATGGACTTCTATGGTGCCCCCGAGTTTGAACTTCCTACGATGATTAGCAAATTTAAGTAAGTAAGTTATACAGTAGGTGGTGGGAATACTCCTAAGGAGTGAACGCTATTGAACAAGAAGAAGAAGGTGGAAACGAGTTTCAAAGACGCATCTAAAAACAGGTAAGTTTATATAGAGGGTTTAAACTTACATCACGATTTGGTCAGTTACCTGAATGCGCAGCCATATGGGTGATATACTTATATGTAAACAACAGCATGGATTGCACCGTTAATGTACTACTGAATGCATTGTTCTGCTAATTTATGCTGTCTAAACCATGAAAAAAAAATGTATAAGCTGCTAAATTATATAAAGAAGGACTTACTAAGCAGGAGACAAACTAAAGTTAATAGGTGGTAAAGATACGTGTGAGGAGTATTAATTAAGTTATTAGCCTAATATTTCACCTACCTGACTGGAAATTATAAGAACAAGATTCCAGAGTCAAGATTCTTGCCCTGGAAATCCTAGTTATAACATTTGGCAGTCTATAGTACTCCAAATGTTTTTTCCCGATCTGATGGATTAGTACAGCCCAAAACATGACATTAAGTGGCTATTTTCAGCAGCAATAATCAGCAAAATATACAAGTTTCATCTGGTTCAGTGGCATTGTTTCGTTCTGTGCTGCCAATATGGCCGATTGATGATGCATCGTGAAAACACTCGATTACTTGGTTGTTTTTCCCATGTTTTCCCAGTCCGACCAATTAGTACAGCCCAAAACATGACAGCTTTTTTAGTTTTATCGGGTTCAGTGGCATTGTTTAGTTCCGTGACACCAATATGGCCGATTGATGATGCCTTGTGAAAACATTCTGTTGCTTGGTTGTTTTTCCCAATCCGATTGAATAGTACAGCCAAAAACAGCAATAATCAGTAAAATATGCGAGTTTCATTCGGTTCGGTGGCATTGTTTCATTCCATGTCGCCAATATGGCCAATTGATGACACGCCATAAAAACACTCTATTGCTTGGTTGTTTTTCCTGTTTTTCCCCCAATCCGACCAATTAGTACAGCCCAAAACATGACAATAATTGACCATTTTCAGCAGCAATAAATGTAAGTTTTTTTTTCGGTTCTGTTTCGTTCTGTGCCACCCATATGGCCAATTGATGATGCATCATGAAAACACTGTATTAATTGGTTGTTTTTTCCTTGTCCGACCAATTAATACAGCCCAAAGATGCAATAATTTGTCATTTTCAGCAGCAATAATCAGCAAAATATGTAAGTTTAATTCGGTTCAGTGCCATTGTTTCATTCTGTGCTGCCAATATGGCTGATTGATGATGCATTGTGAAAACACAAGTTGTTTTTCCAAGGTTTTCCCGGTCTGACTGATTTGTACAGCCCAAAACATGACAATAATTGACCATTTTTTAGCAGCAATAATCAGTAAAATATGTGAGTTTCATTCGGTTCAGTGGCATTGTTTTGTTCCGTGTCGCCAATATGGCCAATTGATGATGCGCCATGAAATCATTCTATTGCTTAGTTGTTTTTCCAAGGTTTTCCTGGTCTGACTGATTAGTACAGCCCAAAACATGACAATAATTGACCATTTTCAGCAGCAATAATCAGCAAAATCAGTGACATTGTTTTGTTTTGTGCCGCCAATATATGGCCGCACGATCACATGTCATGAAAACCCTTTATTGCATATTTGACCAGATTAGCAGACTTTAAAACCGTTTTGTGCAACTGGATTTACAGTTAGGCTACCAAGTTGTTATTCGAGGAAATTAACTTACCATATTTAACCTTTACGCAAATGAAAATGAGACTAAGGAAATGTTTGTACTCAATGGGATGTATTGTTGTGCAGACTTGGATCGGTCATCATGTCAAAAAACATAATTACAAAAAATATTTGGATGTGAAAATAAGAGTTGATCTAAGATGCATTGGGACACTTGATGATCAAACACAAAAATCATTAGTTATTGTATTTGGTCCAGCTGTTTAGCATGCAGCTAAAGAACAGTGAGATCAAAAATCGGGGTGTTTCCAGTGATCTTGTTAACTAGATGCTGTTTCAGTAGTGCTTAAGTTTCTTTGATGTCTTCAAATGTTTTAGTGTAGTTATCATCCATTTCCGTCAGACTGGGCTTTTGTAACTATTATAGGGATATGATGTTCTTTACAACGTTTAATATGTTACATTGCTAACATCTTCCAGTCTGTATTTATTTGTCCTCTTGACCATAACAAACATTCACATCACATACAGTAAGAAATGTAGGAGCATGTTGTTGTCTGGAATGTCTGCTGTGTTTGTTCTGGGTTCATCAGTTCTCTGGACATGTATCATACACAGAGCGGCATGTCCAGGCATAAGGATGCTGGAGTTCAGGGGTCCTCCTGGACTCCCTGCTTTCATCTCCTCCATTAATGACGCTCATGTGCGGTGAGTGAGTCCCAGTGCATATGCCCACCACCTCCCCTCTGTTCCATTAGTGCAAGTCTCCCATGGACAAAATGTAAATTAAAAATGCATTGGATGTTTCAAATGACATTTCAAGAACTCTGTACCCAGAGGGGAATCTATCTTGGTTTCATTTCTGAAGATTTCATTCAGGCTTCTCATAAAATGAATTTAATTCAAAGGAAGGGCATCACAAGGACATGAGTCATTGTCCAGATAAAGGAACGCAGAGCACAGTATATAAGATATTGAGATATGTTTTTTAAAAAACTTATTGCAGTATCTTTACATAGCACGGTTTTCATATTTACACTTAACAGTAATATAATCTTAATCTATTTTAGTGAGCAGTGCTTCAAATTCCTTGAGAAATTATCCTTCATTACTGTACTTAAATATTATTTTGGTGAATTTGCCACAGAGTACCACTGAAACGTAAAACTTGTACTTTTACGCAATTACATTTCTAAGGAAAATATATACTTTAATAACTTAAATTTAATCAAGAGCATTCCAGTAGACAAGACAGAGCAGGTTACTTTAGGTATGAAACAAAGTCTCAGCCTTCAAATTGTGTTATTTTTTAAGAAATTCAAACAATAAATACCAATTTGTGGCTCTTTAATGTGTTGTAAAAAATCATCTCTTCCTCTTTACTAGTTATAGCATGAAATAAACATGAATGAACATCAGAAGCTATCTTGTTTCATCTTGTTTGACTGTGGAAAGACTCAAACCACACAATTTTTCAAGTTCAAGTCCACTGACATAAATCTACTCTCCTGTCTGGTTTGTTTAACAAAAAAAAGGTTAAATTCAGCATTATGATTGGTCAGACTGCCTGTTAATCAAACTCCTTGTGAAGAGTCAATTGTCTTTTAATGTAATCAGTCCATTTCGAAGGCTTAATGTTTTTGTTTTTATATATCTGGCAGACATATTCGATGTCAAATTGGTTTATAGGTTATTCAAGCTGGAGATTTTATCAGACTGTGCATTTCTTTGGACCTCTGCCCATGACCTTGGCTTCTGGAATCCATTCTTTTCTAAAGTTTGGTATTATTAAATGTTAAAAGTTTGCTACTTTTACTTGGGTACATATTTGACCTTCAGTTGAGTGCAAGTTGGACACTGTACTCAAACTTCAACTTTCTTTGTGCTCCCCTGGCATTAAATAGAAATATTTTTTTCAAACTCAGGCCAAAACTAATCGACAGTCCATTTTACAAATTTAATAAAGTAATGTGGCCTTGACTGTTCTTCGTCAGAGGGGAAGAAAATATATGAGCAAGGATCTTGACCTGTCTAAATTCAGCAGTGTCTCTTTCACATTTCACATGATTTTATTGCTAAGACTCATTGCACTGAATCACCTGCTACTGTAAGTCAGTTAATGACCTTGCGAGGAGAGTTGGAACTGATCTCAGATCTCAGTTGTGTAGAAAAAACAATGTGTATCTGTGTTCTGATCTCTTCATGACTAACTCACGCTCTGACCTTGAGAAAGGTCGTTGATGTGTCAGTCAGCTGCATCATCTCTTTCATCCTCGACTGTTCTCCATTAATCTGCAGACCACATAGCAGAGGACTACACAAGCATATATTTCTCATATTCTGTGTGTGAATTTCTCGTCTGTGAGTAATGAGTAAGAAGTTCAGTCTGTGTGAGCATGTGCTGGGGTTATAAACACTTACATCCATATATACCGCTATATATACAAAACACTATCATTATTTTTATTATGGGATCGTCCAGAATGAAAATGTCCTGATAATATACTCATCCCCATTTCATCCCAGATGTTCATGTCTTTCTTTCTTCAGCTGAAAAGAAATAAAGGTTTTTGAGGAAAATATTCCAGAATTTTTCTCCATATATAGTGGACTTCAGTAGAGGCCAATGAGTTGTAGGTACAAATTACGTTTTAATGCAGCTTCATAGGGCTCTACATGATCCCAACCGAGTGTTTCTTACCTAGCAAAATAATCGGTCATTTTCTAAGAAAAAAAAAAAATCTACTAGATCTCATGACGAAAACATACCTGTCTCTTTTTCACAAGAGGCGAAATACGTACACTCTCAGAAATAAAAGTACAGTAGCTGTCTCTGGTGTGTTACCCTTTCAAAAGGTACAAAAGAGTCCATTTTGGTACCTTAATGGTACATAGTAGTACTTAAAATGTACATATTAAAACCTAATGGGTACAAAAGTGTATCTTTTGAAAAGGTACCGCCCCAGTGACAGCTTTTGCATCTTGATTTCTGAGAGTGTACCAATAAATTCATATCACTGCAGTTTCCAACAGAAATGACCACTAGATGTGGTAAAACAGCAAGCATTTGTAATTGTTTTCGTACACAGCTCCATATGTTTCGATTTCTGAATGTAACAAGCTTGCTCAGTAGCTCAGCTGGCACGAATTGGACTTAAGATGTTCATACTATCGGGTAGGTTTAGGTGTAGTGCAGATGGTACGTTATTTTAAAACGTAACAGAGCATTACAGTTATAGCGCCACTCAACAGACATTTCAAGTCAGAACTGTGGCGATGTACAAAATCAACGTAAAATAAAAGGTACAATATGTATTTCATCTGTTTCGGGGAAAAAACATACACTCTTTTAGCACCACTCAGTAAACATTTAACATCGAATATGTCACGAAACGTACATGACGGTACATATCTTGCATCTTGTGAAAAAGTTCCCACAGGTATGTTTTCGTCATGAGATCAGGTTGACAAATTTAGATACTTTTTTATCCACAAAGTACCGAACCAGTGTTTACAAAGCGAGCGTGCAAAGAAAGTCAAACCCGCTTTACAAAAAAAGGTAAAGCAACAATGCAGGACGATCTTAAAGTTAGAGTTTTTTTTTGCCCTACCCTTTTTGAACCGAATTACACAGATGAACTTACTGTGCGTGACTTTTCTAATGTGATGGCGTAATGTGTGAAGATGCACATGTGCATTGTAGAGCTAGTGCAAGACGAGCATATGTGGTTAAAAAGTATTTAAATTGACCAAAATATGACTAATCATTTCGCTAGATACAACCCTTATACCTTGGCTGGGATCGTGTAGAGCCCTTTGAAGCTGTATTGAAACGGGACTCACTAAATTCCAGGGGTTTCATTACCACGACGTAAAATGGGCGTCCCTGAGGGCGTTGGGTAAACGCCCCTTTCTAAAAAAAAATTATTAAGAGAGGTCACCGATCATGCGCAGTAAGTCAGTTTTTTTGCGCGGGCATTTCAAAACCTAGGATCAGCACTGATGGATAATGAAGGACAACACAGTCATACAGGTTATTTTTATGTTTTAAAATCTTAAATTTAAACGATTTTCGAAAACAAATAAACAGCCGTTATAGAAATGTAAAACGTGTAGCGTCTATTTACGAAAATAAATCATGGTTTACAACGGTATCGTGGACAGGTAACGTTATTTCAAGACACTGTAACGTTATATGAATATAAATATGAAGGGCACGAAACCCCTGTGATTGTGGACAGGTATTTCAAAATACTGTATATGAATATAATTATGAAGTGCACGAAAACCCTGCGATCTTGGCCAGGTATTTCAAGATATTGTATATGAATATAATTATGAAGTGCACGAAACCCCTGCGTTCGTGGACAGGTATTTCAAGATATTGTATATGAATATAATTATGAAGTGCACGAAACCCCTGCGTTCGTGGACAGGTATTTCAAGACACTGTATGCATATAATTATGAAGTGCACGAAACCCCTGCGTTCGTGGACAGGTATTTCAAGACACTGTATGCATATAATTATGAAGTGCACGAAACCCCTGCGATCGTGGACAGGTATTTCAAGATATTGTATATGAATATAATTATGAAGTGCACGAAACCCCTGCGTTCGTGGACAGGTATTTCAAGACACTGTATGCATATAATTATGAAGTGCACGAAACCCCTGCATTCGTGGACAGGTATTTCAAGATATTGTATATGAATATAATTATGAAGTGCACGAAACCCCTGCATTCGTGGACAGGTATTTCAAGATATTGTATATGAATATAATTATGAAGTGCACGAAACCCCTGCGTTCGTGGACAGGTATTTCAAGACACTGTATGCATATAATTATGAAGTGCACGAAACCCCTGCGATCGTGGACAGGTATTTCAAGATATTGTATATGAATATAATTATGAAGTGCACGAAACCCCTGCGATCGTGGACAGGTATTTCAAGACACTGTATGCATATAATTATGAAGTGCACGAAACCCCTGCGTTCGTGGACAGGTATTTCAAGACACTGTATGCATATAATTATGAAGTGCACGAAACCCCTGCATTTGTGGACAGGTATTTCAAGACACTGTATGCATATAATTATGAAGTGCACGAAACCCCTGCGTTCGTGGACAGGTATTTCAAGACACTGTATGCATATAATTATGAAGTGCACGAAACCCCTGCGTTCGTGGACAGGTATTTCAAGACACTGTATGCATATAATTATGAAGTGCACGAATCCCCTGCGATCGTGGACAGGTATTTCAAGACACTGTATGCATATAATTATGAAGTGCACGAAACCCCTGCGATCGTGGACAGGTATTTCAAGATATTGTATATGAATAAAATTATGAAGTGCACGAAACCCCTGCGTTCGTGGACAGGTATTTCAAGATATTGTATATGAATATAATTATGAAGTGCACGAAACCCCTGCGATCGTGGACAGGTATTTCAAGACACTGTATGCATATAATTATGAAGTGCACGAAACCCCTGCGATCGTGGACAGGTATTTCAAGACACTGTATGCATATAATTATGAAGTGCACGAAACCCCTGCGTTCGTGGACAGGTATTTCAAGACACTGTATGCATATAATTATGAAGTGCACGAATCCCCTGCGATCGTGGACAGGTATTTCAAGACACTGTATGCATATAATTATGAAGTGCACGAAACCCCTGCGATCGTGGACAGGTATTTCAAGATATTGTATATGAATATAATTATGAAGTGCACGAAACCCCTGCGTTCGTGGACAGGTATTTCAAGATATTGTATATGAATATAATTATGAAGTGCACGAAACCCCTGCGTTCGTGGACAGGTATTTCAAGACACTGTATGCATATAATTATGAAGTGCACGAAACCCCTGCGTTCGTGGACAGGTATTTCAAGACACTGTATGCATATAATTATGAAGTGCACGAAACCCCTGCGTTCGTGGACAGGTATTTCAAGACACTGTATGCATATAATTACGAAGTGCACGAAACCCCTGCGTTCGTGGACAGGTATTTCAAGACACTGTATGCATATAATTATGAAGTGCACGAAACCCCTGCGATTGTGGACAGGTATTTCAAGACACTGTATGCATATAATTATGAAGTGCACGAAACCCCTGCGTTCGTGGACAGGTATTTCAAGACACTGTATGCATATAATTATGAAGTGCACGAAACCCCTGCGTTCGTGGACAGGTATTTCAAGACACTGTATGCATATAATTATGAAGTGCACGAAACCCCTGCGATCGTGGACAGGTATTTCAAGACACTGTATGCATATAATTATGAAGTGCACGAAACCCCTGCGTTCGTGGACAGGTATTTCAAGACACTGTATGCATATAATTATGAAGTGCACGAAACCCCTGCGTTCGTGGACAGGTATTTCAAGACACTGTATGCATATAATTATGAAGTGCACGAATCCCCTGCGATCGTGGACAGGTATTTCAAGACACTGTATGCATATAATTATGAAGTGCACGAAACCCCTGCGATCGTGGACAGGTATTTCAAGACACTGTATGCATATAATTATGAAGTGCACGAAACCCCTGCGTTCGTGGACAGGTATTTCAAGACACTGTATGCATATAATTATGAAGTGCACGAAACCCGTGGCCAGGTATTTCAAGATATTGTATATGAATATAATTATGAAGTGCACGAAACCCGTGGACAGGTATTTCAAGACACTGTATGCATATAATTATGAAGTGCACGAAACCCATGGCCAGGTATTTCAAGATATTGTATATGAATATAATTATGAAGTGCACGAAACCCGTGGACAGGTATTTCAAGACACTGTATGCATATAATTATGAAGTGCACGAAACCCCTGCGTTCATGGACAGGTATTTCAAGACACTGTATGCATATAATTATGAAGTGCACGAAACCCCTGCATTCGTGGACAGGTATTTCAAGATATTGTATATGAATATAATTATGAAGTGCACGAAACCCCTGCGTTCGTGGACAGGTATTTCAAGACACTGTATGCATATAATTATGAAGTGCACGAAACCCCTGCGTTCGTGGACAGGTATTTCAAGACACTGTATGCATATAATTATGAAGTGCACGAATCCCCTGCGATCGTGGACAGGTATTTCAAGACACTGTATGCATATAATTATGAAGTGCACGAATCCCCTGCGATCGTGGACAGGTATTTCAAGACACTGTATGCATATAATTATGAAGTGCACGAATCCCCTGCGATCGTGGACAGGTATTTCAAGACACTGTATGCATATAATTATGAAGTGCACGAAACCCCTGCGTTCGTGGACAGGTATTTCAAGACACTGTATGCATATAATTATGAAGTGCACGAAACCCGTGGCCAGGTATTTCAAGATATTGTATATGAATATAATTATGAAGTGCACGAAACCCCTGCATTCGTGGACAGGTATTTCAAGATATTGTATATGAATATAATTATGAAGTGCACGAAACCCCTGCGTTCGTGGACAGGTATTTCAAGATATTGTATATGCATATAATTATGAAGTGCACGAAACCCCTGCGATCTTGGACAGGTATTTCAAGATACTGTATATGAATATAAATATGAAGTGCACGAAACCCCTGCGATCTTGGACAGGTATTTCAAGACACTGTATATGAATATAAACGATCGTGGACAGGTATTTCAAGATATTGTATATGAATATAATTATGAAGTGCACGAAACCCCTGCGTTCGTGGACAGGTATTTCAAGATATTGTATATGCATATAATTATGAAGTGCACGAAACCCCATGCGATCTTGGACAGGTATTTCAAGATACTGTATATGAATATAAATATGAAGTGCACGAAACCCCTGCGATCTTGGACAGGTATTTCAAGACACTGTATATGAATATAAACGATCGTGGACAGGTATTTCAAGATACTGTATATGAATATAATTATGAAGTGCACGAAACCCCTGCGTTCGTGGACAGGTATTTCAAGATATTGTATATGCATATAATTATGAAGTGCACGAAACCCCATGCGATCTTGGACAGGTATTTCAAGATACTGTATATGAATATAAATATGAAGTGCACGAAACCCCTGCGATCTTGGACAGGTATTTCAAGACACTGTATATGAATATAAACGATCGTGGACAGGTATTTCAAGATACTGTATATGAATATAATTATGAAGTGCACGAAACCCCTGCGTTCGTGGACAGGTATTTCAAGACACTGTATGCATATAATTATGAAGTGCACGAATCCCCTGCGATCGTGGACAGGTATTTCAAGACACTGTATGCATATAATTATGAAGTGCACGAAACCCCTGCGATCGTGGACAGGTATTTCAAGACACTGTATGCATATAATTATGAAGTGCACGAAACCCCTGCGATCGTGGACAGGTATTTCAAGACACTGTATGCATATAATTATGAAGTGCACGAATCCCCTGCGATCGTGGACAGGTATTTCAAGACACTGTATATGCATATAATTATGAAGTGCACGAAACCCCTGCGATCTTGGACAGGTATTTCAAGATATTGTATATGCATATAATTATGAAGTGCACGAAACCCCTGCGATCTTGGACAGGTATTTCAAGATACTGTATATGAATATAAATATGAAGTGCACGAAACCCCTGCGATCTTGGACAGGTATTTCAAGACACTGTATATGAATATAAACGATCGTGGACAGGTATTTCAAGATATTGTATATGAATATAATTATGAAGTGCACGAAACCCCTGCGTTCGTGGACAGGTATTTCAAGATATTGTATATGCATATAATTATGAAGTGCACGAAACCCCATGCGATCTTGGACAGGTATTTCAAGATACTGTATATGAATATAAATATGAAGTGCACGAAACCCCTGCGATCTTGGACAGGTATTTCAAGACACTGTATATGAATATAAACGATCGTGGACAGGTATTTCAAGATACTGTATATGAATATAATTATGAAGTGCACGAAACCCCTGCGAACGTGGACAGGTATGATACTGTATATGAATATGAAGTGCACGAAAGCCCTGCAATAGTGGAGGTATTTGAAGCAAATTGCTTTTCCCTAACTGCGCATGATCGGTGACCTATGCAAATTCTCAAATAGGCCACGCCTGCCTGGTGACGCAATATCGATTACGCTGTACTGAAACCCCTGGAAAAAAGTGCATCCCGTATTGAAACTGCAGTTTGGGTCTTCGACCTGTTGGCCACAATTAAAGTCCATTATATGGAGAAAAATCCTGGATTTTGAAATTCTCCTGTCCTGGCGATATCACTTATCAACATAGCTTAGCATAGATCATTGAATCCTGTTAGACCAATAGCATTGCTTTCAAAAATGACCAACGAGTTTCGATATTTGTCCTATTTAAAACTTGACTTTTGTGTAGTTATATCGTGCACTAATACCGGCGGAAAATGTAAAGCAGCTTTACATTTTCTGCCTTTCTTAGTACACGATATAACTACAGAAGAGTCAAGTTTTAAATAGGACAAATATCGAAACAAATATTATTTTTGAATGCGACAGTGGCGGCTCCTGACAAATATCTCTGGGGGGGCAACTGTTCCGATGATGGTAAAGATAACCACTTTAATGGGTAAAATTATTATAAAATTCAGATAGCCAACTTTACAGCATTACATTACATTGTTTGATTTGGTTTCCCTGTTCCTAGATGGCAACATCAGGCATGAATTGTACAAACTGTACAGTATTTTGAATAGCTATATTACATTTTTCACAATGGTCTCAAATACACTGAAACACTTCCACCATGGCCATCAAGAGACACATTGTCATCAACTAGTTTGCCCTCTAAGAGTAAAAAAAAAAAGCAAAAAAAAAAAAGCAATACTGCTTTACAATTAAAGACGTTTTATTTCTCATATTAAAACTGTAATTAATCAAATCTTTTCAGAACATATTCAGTATAAATTTGGCTGCCAATATGCAATCAATACAACTATTTACAATTCAACATTTGAAGAATACAACAGTAAACAGGGTTTGAAAATTAGTGAGGTCCGAAGTAAGGTGTTAAGAATTGTGCTATAATAACACCCACAAATGCACTACGTATAGCCTAAACTTCAAAATAGACAGACATGTAGATGATTGTGAAAGATTTTTTATTCAGTATAATGTTTTACATGGAAAGTTCATTTTTTTTTTTTTTTTAGCTGAGGGAATTTTTATTTTATAACAAGTTATAAAAATAACGTTAGAATAATGACACTGGCATAAAACTAACGTTCAACTTTCCACTTTATAAACGTCCCAAAGTGTCACACTAAATTGGACAAACGAGTCAAAAAACTATATATAACTATATATAGTAACTATATATATTAGGTGGATCTGGCAACAAACGGAGGCTGCTGCACCCGCGCTCTCACTCAGCGCGTTCTCAAGCCCCGTTCACTGCGCTAGCTTCTCGCAGCAACATGAATTGCATACAATTATGTGATATTAGGAGGTTTAAACGGCTAAATAATCATTCAAAGAGCTTGACATTTTATTTTTGAATATAAAAAATGACCGAGGTCCGGACCTCGGTGACCTCATAGCTGGCTACGACCGTGATAACATAAACATTGTACCATTTAATAACACACATCACTTGTATTGAAATTTTGCTCGCCTCTCTTTTAAGCAGGCAAAGTGATCAATTACCCTCTCATTAAAATCAGGCATATCTAACAAGTTCCCTCTCCATTGAAAGCATGGCCAATGCATTCAGACGTCTCGCTATGCGTGCGTGCTGTACATCTTCGAGCACGCATCAGTGCGTATTACGAAATCACGTTGGGGCGAGCCCTCCCGGTGCCCATTGAAATGCATTGTAAGGTTCAAAATGTGAAAAAAAAAAAATCTCACAATATAACTCTATGAGACCGGCTGGGGCGATTTTCAATCTGACTGAGATCGCCCCAAGGGGGCGGGGTTTTAGGTTGGAAAGTGACATTCAGGCTGTTGATTGTACGGTAATATGCAGACTAGGACCAGCAAAATAAGACTCTTTTTCACCTCTCTTTTTTCGTGTGGCTCAAGGAGGGCGATGCACTATCGCCCACCATGGGCCAGCCGCCCCTGGAATGCGATGCTATTGGTCTAATAGGATTCAAAAATCTATGCTAAGCTATGCTAAAAGTGATATCGCCAGAACAGAACAACCGTTGAATGGATTTCAAAACGGTAAAACTCAACTTATTAACTTGAGGGGAGTTGGAGATTTCCCAAAAAAGTGGAGTGTTCCTTTAAGAAAGAAAGACATAAACTATTTTTATTTATATTCTGGAGGTGAACCTCTCCTTTAATGGAAAAAGGTTATTATCATGTTGCGTTTAAATAGGCTTAAGCGTGTACAGTACTTTTTATAACAGTGATATTTTTCAGTTATTGTTTGCTACTCTGACCAATATGGAAGTCATAGGAAGTCATAGATCTGTGGTTTGAGGCTTCAATATGATTTATCTGTTATTTTAGGGGTTAAGGTCAGGGTTATGGTATGAATACTGATCCAAAAACATGTCCTTCCTGGTTAAATCACAAAGCATGGCACAAACACACAGCAGAGCAAGGTGAATAACAAACACACATCTGCCAGTAACAGCTGTGCACGAAGGTCTCACAGCACTAATGCTTCAGCAGCCATGTGTACAGTCTGTACACTTTCATTGGGGCGCAATAATTGGATGTTTTTTCTTTGCTGAGACACAAACTCTGCATTGCATGAAGCTGCACTTGATTGGACATAAATCAAGACCCATTGCATTTCACATCTGGCTAAGGACCTGAAAACAGCACAATGTTTGGTTTTACAAATGACCAGTGTAATTGCATTTGGTATAAATTTAGAGCTGGTTCCTCTTGTGTTGTGTCTATTTTTAAAAACAGAGCCAGCCAGTGTATATATAGGTTAGAGTTGAATAAAATAGAAAAACAAACAAGTTTAAAAAGGGGACACCTTATATATAATCTTTCAAGTTTTTTTTTCCTGGCCAAATGCCTTACATGATATGATACAGTGGATGTCTTAAATATATATTTAAAAGAAAAAGAAAAGAATGGTAATTTTTTTAGACCTTTTTTAGATCTATAATTGCTTAACTCAGGAGGCAGATAGAAAATCAAATACTAATTTAGCAATTCTTATTGGGGGGAAATCAGTCCAACAAATACTGTGAACAAAGGAGATACTTTTTTATGTACAAAAAATAATGTACATTAGTTTACTGAATACATTTTAGACCAAAGAGAAACTTCACTTGCTGCAGGCAGTGCTTGAATATACCAGAGTTTGTGTGCTGCAAGCATTTTATTATTTATTATTATTAATAATTGAGTCCAAATATTAGAGGTTCTGTCTGAAGAACTCAAATAAACATTCGATTTGTCCAATCAATTTCAGCGTCAGCGTCACAACGTGTAATATCCAAAACATTTAAGAATATTTCTAACATTTTCTGATGTACTTCCTGAGGAGCTTCTACTATATTTATGTAAATTAAATATGATGTAAGAAGGGTGCAACTGACATTCTGTTAAATGCATACAAGTTTGCTTATCTTGTAATGAGAGCTCATTTTACCTGCATTGGGATGTGTCTTCCTTATATCTTATGAGTCTATAATGCCTATGGTTTGCTGGTTTGCAGAGTTTTCAGGATTCTGGCATGTTTGTAACATCTGTCAGGACAGACCATGATGCCAGTCCTCTTAAATTTACCAGATTTTGGGAGATCTAGTGTCTTTAGACATTTTTTAAGAGCCACAAATACCGATAGTAGAGTCTTACACAAGTAAAGGGTCTGATATGTAAAAGGAAATATATTTAATGTGAATTTTCTCCCTCAGTAAGCAGGCTGAGTGTGTTTCACAGACTGTGTGCAACAGAGCTGGGGGCTTTCAGAGTGTTGAAGTAGAGAGAGAAAGAGAGAGGGAGAGAGGGGGGTAGAAGAATGGTCAGACGATGGGCTGCCTGCCTCTCTGTCTCATTGAATCAGCCGAGTATCTCAGTGCCCCAAATGCATCCTCTCTTACAATGAGAGTTTCCACTGCAGAGATAAAACAGAAAGCTGAGAGAGCAGAGAGCTCCCGGGGCTTACACTAACGTGCACAGACACATAATAGAGTGTAATGTTGTTTTTATTCACCTCTGCTCATAGTTTGGAGCAAGTTTAGTATAGAGGACATAATTTGTCCCATGGGTAATTAAAAAAGTGAATCACAGACTCAGTAACAATCCCATAAATACATTGAAAATGTTGCATTAAAAATCTATTCATATTTGTAGCCAAGAACAACATAAAAGGCCAAAAAGTTTTTGCATACATTATGGTGCATATACATTATGGTGCCCTTTAAGAGACCGATCACTTAATATATAACGCACGCTATGTAGTAGAAGGACTACGTAACAGTTTAACGAGAACCACTATGGATAATAAGTTCGCTCTGCCTTCTTGTTATTATTTTGTCTTTACTTTTGTTTGTAATGGCAAGAAAGAGTTAATCTCTCATGTATGAGAGGAGTGCATTGCCATGTACCAGCCATTAAATGTGTGGGTCACCAACTTTGCTGTTTTCCATCTATTTCATTTCACTAACATAACCAGGGTCAGAGCGTTACAATATGCTAAAATTACTTTGGATAGACCTGTGGAGTTCTGAAAGTATGTTTTTATGGAGTGACTTTTTGGACCCATGGATCAGACTAAAAATGCAAAACTTATGAGCAGAAGAACACCATTTCCATGGTCAAACATGGAGGTGGGACAGTCCGGTTATGGGGGTGTTTTACTGTTTGCAGGAAGTGGAAATCATGACTGTAGGAAGGACATCATGGATTCTTTGATGTACAGTATCTGGCTATTTTGGTAAGATTTGTGGTCTTTAGATAGACCTGTGGAGTTCTGGAAGAATGTTTTATGGAGTGATGTGACCAAACTGGAACTTTTTGGACCCATGGATCAGACAAAAAACGCAAAACTTATGAGCAGAAGAACACCATTTCTATGATCAAACATAGAGGTGGGACAATCTTGTTATGGGGGTGTTTTACTGTTAGCAGGAAGTGGAAATCATGAGTGTATGGAGGACATCTCTATTCTTTGATGTACAGTATCAGGCCATATTGGCAAGATTTGTGATGCCAAGATTTTGTGATCCACTTGATTGGCTCTTTCTCTCTCTCTTTACCACCTATAGGTGGTGTGTGCACCAGCGCACTGGCGCCGTTGTACTGTGGCTGCCGTCGCATGATGCTGCACACTGGTGGGGGTTGAGGAGAGATCCCCATATGATTGTAAAGTGCTTTGGGTGTACGGCAATACACAATAAATCGCTATATACAGTCAAGCCCGAAATTATTCATACCCCTGGCCAATTCTGACTTAAAGTTACTTTTATTCAACCAGCAAGGTTTTTTTTTTTAACCGGAAATGACACAGGCTTCTCCCAAAAGATAATAAGACAATGTACAAGAGGCATCATTGTGGAAAAAATATTTCTCAGCTTTTATTTACATTTGAACAAAAAGTGTTATGTCCAAAATTATTCATACCCTTTGCAAACTGTCACAGTCTATGGGAAAATCCAAAGTTCTATACCATTCCAAATAGTCCAAGCTGTTCTAAAGCATCCTAATTACCCTGATTCATTGGGAACAGCTGTTTTAATCAACTCAGCAGGTGGAAAACAGAAGCTCTCTGCTGTTGGTTTTTGGACAGTCATGGCTAAGACAAAGGATCTCACTGAGGACCTGCGGCTGTGCATTGTTTCTGCTCACAAGTCAGGAAATGGCTATAAGACCTTATCTAAATGTTTTGAAGTTCCAGTGGCTACAGTGCAAAGTATTATTAAAAAATGTTCCGCACTGTGAAAAATCTCAGAGGACGTGGTCGGAAGCCAAAAGTGACACCTGTGCTGGCCAGGAGAATAGTGAGAGAGGTAAAAAAGAATCCAAGGATCACCACCAAGGCCATCCTGATGAATCTGGGCTCTGCTGGTGCCAACATCTCAAGGCAGACCAACTGGGACTGCAAACTGCTGGGTTCCATGGACGCAGACCAAGGAGGACACCACTTCTCTAAATAAGGCACACAAAAGCCCACTTGGCATTTGCAAATGCTCTTCTGGTCTTCTGTTTTATGGTCAGATGAAACAAAAATTGAATTGTTTGGCCACAATGATGTAGCCTTCATTTGGCGTAAAAAAGGAGAAGCCTTCAACCCTAAGAATACCATCCCCACTGTCAAACACGGTGGTGGGAACCTAATATTTTGGGGGTGTTTTTCAGCTGGTGGACCAGGGAACCTAATAACAGTAAACGGCACCATGAAAAAGGATCAATACATCAAAATTCCCAACAACAACATCAGGCAGTCTGCAGAGAAACTAGGCCTTGGGCACCAGTGGACATTTCAGCACAACAACGACCAAAACACACAGCAATCGCTCATCGCTAAAGATGAATGGGCAAAAATACCAGTGGAGACATGCAAAAAGCTCATCAGCAATTATAGGAAGCGTTTGATTGCTGTAATAGCCAATAAAGGCTTTTCTATTGATTATTGAGAAGGGTATAATTAATTTTGGATATGCCACTTTTTGTTCAAATGTAAATAAAAGATGAGTAATAATTTTTTCCACAATGATGCCTTTTGTACATTGTCTTATTATCTTCTGGGAGACGTCTGTGTCATTTCTAATAAAAAAAACAAAAACTTGCTGGTTGAATAAAAGTAACTTTAAGTCAGAATTTGCCGGGGGTATGAATAATTTCGGGCTTGACTGTAAATGCATCATTCATTCATTTGGTGCAAAGACTGAAGCTGTTCCTCCGGTCAAGGCGGTTAATCAAAGAGGTCTTGGCTTATCTAATGGCGTCACCAGCACCCGGGTCTTTTCTAAAGGGAATGCCTTGTGTGGAAAACACAAGTGGCTCCCCTTGACTCATTTCTCTTTGTCATTGCGAGGTGCTGAGCCGCTGTTGGAGGTGCCACTCAGTCCTGTGTCTTTCTTTCTGCATCACAGCTGCTGCTGATTTACTCTGACAGGCTGAGCAACAGGTTGACATCACACCTGCCTCGGCTCTCTTATCAGTGAGAGAACTGTGGGTCAGGTGTGTGCATGATCGACCGGCTATCGTTCTGAGGATCTGAATGGGACTGTCCAGCACACACCTCTGGTTAACACCATTAACAACACATTTCAAGGTCTGTCACACTGCTCTTTAATCAGCTGTACTCAGTGTTTGTCAACAGAACTAATGAGTCATGGGTTTAAGAGTGGATTGGCACACACACATTTTGATGTGATTAGACATGATTAGTGACAAATAAACAGGATAACAAAGAAACCAAGGATTAAGATCTGCAAGTCAGTCAGTTAAATTTCATTTCATAAAACACTATGGCCTGGTTTCACAGACAGGGCTTAGACTAAGCCAGGATTAGGCCATGGTTCAATTAAGACATTTAAGTATTTTTTATAAACCTTAGAAAAAAAAACATTACTGGTGTCCATCTTGTGTAAGAACTCATCACTGGACTGCTTTTTACCTCCTGGTCAACAAGTGGCGCCTCTCTCAAGGTTCCTGCTGAACACTACCATTCATTAAGCCTGATGTGCGACACCTGTGTTTAGCCCTATATAATTGGGTTTGTGCCATGCCTTATTGTTTAGTCTTGAGCCTATGTTATCTGTTGCCTGCTGAAAGTTAAGCCTGTATTAGTTGATGTTCTTGGACTCTAGTTTCTGCTTTGCTTTTAACACTTTTTAGAAGCTCTGCTTCCTTTGTTTTGTTGCACTTTTCTTCAGTAAAGATTGGCTTTTTACCTTCCTCTGCTCTGTTCATTAATTGGGGAGTTAGCTCAATTAGGAAACTCAGTGACTTTGAATGTCTTGAGACAAAACAAGTGCACTGATATAATTTAAGATCAGTCAGTGCAAGTTTCTTTACGTTGAAGCAGCTCAGACTTATATTTTAGTCTGGGCTTAGGCATAAGCCTTGTCTGTGAAGCCAGGGGGAAAGTGTCTGCAGCTCTGGACACATACCTACTTATGAACACCCAAAAATGAATAAATTAATTACTCACCCCCATGTTATTTCTGGGTGAACTATCCCTTTAATTGAATTTTCATCAAAAAAAAAAAAACCTGAACGTGCTACGATGGTATCCTTTATGTTGTAGGTTTACGGGCAAGACTTTGCGAATGAGGGATTTTAATCATAATTGCATGTCATATTTTATGACATTATCTATGTACTTTAAAAGACATATTTGAGTAGTTCATCTGATAGACTAATAATTCTCTGTGTGATAACAGTAATTCCTCCTTTTTAATCTTCACATGACCATGAAATATTGACATTTCAATGTCAACAGACCTCTGGTCTCCCTATAAAAGCATTTAGATTGAATTTCATCAGCGGCAAAAGGAATTCTTCTGTGTTTGAGGATGATGTTCGATGCCACAGTGTTTTAGCATCTTCAGTGCCGGGAAGAAAAACACATTTATCTGATGTGAACCGCCTCTGTCTGAGCTCACATGCACAATCATGTGTAGCCCTTAGGACACGACACCTCTCGCATGTGATTATAACCAACCCTAACGCTGAGCCCTCTTCATTTTTAGACACTTAACAGCACTCTCAATCCAGCTGAGAGAAGAGTTCTCTTCATTATCATCAGATCAGACCTACACTCACTCGAGTATGACAGATAACGTTCAAGTTATAAACTGCATGTCATATAATTACTTTATCTATCTATCACACATTTTATTAAGCTGTGTTCACATAGCACTGACAAGTCTAACAGCACAGTGACTTTTCACTGTTTTCATCACTCTGTCTTAACAAGCTCCAGACAGACCGGCTGCATCCGAAATCACCCCTTATACCCTCATTCATTATTCCCTATTATTCCATTGATATAGTCCATAACATGAAAACGAGTGAGCAAACTTGGAGACTAAGTACACCAGAAGTGCTCTGGAAGCATCTTCTGGTGAGAGGCAGGAATTCAAGTGGCACATTGCTCAAAGTGGATGTGTATTTTCTGGCTGCTAGGAGTTCATTTGTTGTACACTTGTAATTGAGGTGCATTATGGAAGATGCGAAATGCGTACCACACTTAAAATACAATCACAATCATGCTGTTTTGGCTTGTTTTTCAATCTCTCATCCTTCAGCTCTTCGTCGTGAGTTTTTCCGCATCCTAAGTCTAAAGCAAAACATCTGGAGCTGTAATCATAAATGTGTACCGAAACAATTACAAGTGCTCGCTGTTTTACTGCCTCTAGTGTTCTTGTGAAAAAGTTCCCACAGGTATGCTTTCATCATGAGATCAGGTAGGAAAAATTGTACTTTAAATAAACAGATTATGCACTTAATTAACTGAAGCAATGAAAAAAATGAAGTGTGGAATTCCTTGGTGTTAAAAGATCACTGTGTGTGTTGCTTCAAGGAAGCAATCGTGCAGTTATGTTGTTTTACTTTCTTTCTTTTATATTTGTTTTTTCTTCATTTCTTCATTCATATTATTTATAATTGATAATTATTTTTCCAGTGTTATTTAATCTTATTGTGTGGCTTCAAGGAATATTTGTCTTCAGAAGAGATATGAGAATGTCTCAATTTCAAGGTTTTTAACATCACAGGATGATTTTGTGAAACATTTTTTCATTGCTGTTGCGTGTGGAATGATAATATTTGTGGCTTGTGGATATGTGCTGTCAGACAAAGTCTGTGAGCATTGAAACATATGGAACTAAGGTTATACATTAAACTTTGCTCATTTTTTAATTATCATTGTTTTGTTCCTTCTCTGGCTCTTTTTTGGCTTTTTCAGTTAACTGTATCTTGGCTGATAGAAGACTGTTAATATGGTACTGGGTACCAGATAAAACACTGGTTTGGTTACAAGACAAGACTTGCTATTAATGCGTTTTGGGTATCAGATAACTATGCAGACTAGTTGTTTGGGTACCAGACAAAATGTATATTTTCTGAGAGGATCTGGTGTCCAGGGCTGGATTTAGACTTGTATGGCTTAATTTAACATAAATGATGTCTCTTACTGAAATATGTAGTAGAAAACCCATGAAAGATTTATGTTATTTAAAAATCCACATTGTTTTATGCATATTTTGGACTATGGGGTGCGCCATATTTCGATAACGTCAAATGGTTGCACTTGTGAGCTACTGGCGCTACCTGTTGCTATTTTGACCGCAACACAACTTTAAATACATATTGTGCTGCTTTTGGTTGTAATTTTAAGTCAAAGGGCAACAAGAAAATAGATGTAAATCTTCACTTTCCTAGGAGTAGGAAGAATGGGAGCATGGGAAGATGCTTGTGGACGAATGAAACTCTCTAAAGACCCACGTCTTTGTTCTCTCCACTTTGTTCGCTCTGATGTCTTTGAGGCTTTTAGTAGACCACAGCTACTGAAAAGCTTATGGCAGAGACAAGAAACACTATATGCTGACGCTCAATATCTAGGGAGATTTTGCTCAATATCTAGAGACATTTAGACTCCTTGTGTCACGTGAAACAAGGGGTCTGGGTCCAGGTGCAGGGTAAGTAAACTTTAATATAACAAAACACAAATAAACATAAACCAAAAAGGCCAACACGGCACAATCAAACATTAACTCAAACATAAACTGAACAAAACAAGAAACACGGTCAAGAGCCAAGATCAAGAATACCAACACAAATCATACGGAAGACAATGCAGCCAGAAGTGCAGTGTAGTGCAGGGAAGGAAAAACAGCGACCTCAGGTGGCTGAGGGAAGCCCCACAGCCCTGATCATGACAGTACCCCCTCTCAAGGGAACGGCTTCCAGACGTTCCCAAAACAAAAAAAATCTGGAGGGAGGAGGAACGGTGGAAGGTGCATCAGAGGGAGGGATGGCGGGCCAGGCCCGTGCAGCGGAGGAACGTGAGTGGACACTGCCGCCAGAGGAACGTGAGCTGACCTCGCCGCCAGTGGAACGTCCGCGGGCCCCGCAGCCAGAGGAATGCGAGTTGGCCCTGCAGCCAGGGGAACAGGAACAGAGAGCGCGGTCACCGGCGCGTCAGGAACAGAGAGCAGTCACCGGCGCGTCCGGAACAGAGAGCAGTCACCGGCGCGTCCGGAACAGAGAGAGCGGTCACCGCCGCGTCCGGAACAGAGAGAGCGGTCACCGCCGCATCAGGAACAGCGAGAGCGGTCACCGCCGCGTCAGGAACAGCGAGAGCGGTCACCGCCGCGTCCGGAACAGAGAGAGTGGTCACCGCCGCGTCAGGAACAGTGAGAGCGGTCACCGCCGCGTCCGGAACAGAGAGAGCGGTCACCGCCGCGTCCTGAACAGAGAGAGCGGTCACCGCCGCGTCCGGAACAGAGAGAGCGGTCACCGCCGCGTCCGGAACAGAGAGAGCGGTCACCCCCGCATCAGGAACAGCGAGAGCGGTCACCGCCGCGTCCGGAACAGCGAGAGCGATCACCGCCGCGTCGGGAACAGAGAGAGCGGTCACCGCCGCATCAGGAACAGCGAGAGCGGTCACCGCCGCGTCCGGAACAGAGAGAGCGGTCACCGCCGCGTCAGGAACAGTGAGAGCGGTCACCGCCGCGTCCGGAACAGAGAGAGCGGTCACCGCCGCGTCCTGAACAGAGAGAGCGGTCACCGCCGCGTCCGGAACAGAGAGAGCGGTCACCGCCGCGTCCGGAACAGAGAGAGCGGTCACCCCCGCATCAGGAACAGCGAGAGCGGTCACCGCCGCGTCCGGAACAGCGAGAGCGATCACCGCCGCGTCGGGAACAGAGAGAGCGGTCACCGCCGCGTCCGGAAAAGAGAGAGCGGTCACCGCCGCGTCCGGAACAGAGAGAGCGGTCACCGCCGCATCAGGAACAGCGAGAGCGGTCACCGCCGCGTCCGGAACAGAGAGAGCGGTCACCGCCGCGTCCGGAACAGAGAGAGCGGTCACCGCCGCATCAGGAACAGAGATGGCGGTCACCTCCGCGTCCGGAACAGAGATGGCGTTCACCGCCACGTCAGGAACAGAGATGGCGTTCACCGCCGCGTCAGGAACAGAGATGGCGTTCACCGCCGCGCCAGGAACAGAGGGCGCGGTCACCTGCGCGTCAGGAACGGAGACAACGGACACTTCCGCCTTCCCACAGAAGAGCCACTCCGCCCCCACTGCCAAGCGGGAACGCAGTCGCGCCTTTTTGGCCTTGCAGGCTTCCATCTCGGCCAGTTGGCGGTAGATAACCTCCTCGAACCGAGCAGCTGACGCCGCCTCAAAAGATGCCGCCTCCTCAGAAAGAGAGAAAAAAATATTACTCCCCGCTGGACCCATCGATGCTGGCTGCATTCTGTCACGTGAAACAAGGGGTCTGGGTCCAGGTGCAGGGTAAGTAAACTTTAATATAACAAAACACAAATAAACATAAACCAAAAAGGCCAACACGGCACAATCAAACATTAACTCAAACATACACTGAACAAAACAAGAAACACGGTCAAGAGCCAAGATCAAGAATACCAACACAAATCATACGGAAGACAATGCAGCCAGAATGAGTAGTGGGAAATGAGAGTTCTTATAGACCAGATAATAGTGAGCAGGAGTGAGTGTAATCAGTGCTAATGACAAGACAGGAGTGAATACTTAGGGAAGTGTAGTGCAGGGAAGGGAAAACAGCGACCTCAGGTGGCTGAGGGAAGCCCCACAGCCCTGATCATGACACCTTGTGGGAAAAAAATAGATAGTACGGATAGTATGCTTATATCCATCGCCACCTGTAAGTTCTTTCTGTAGCTGTGGTCATCGTATCAGTATTTTATTTTCTGAGTTGTGGTAAAAATAGCAACAGGTAGCGCCAGTAGCTCACAGAGTGCAACCATTTCACATCATTGAAATAATGGCGCCCACAATAGTCCAAAATATGTATAAAACAATGTGGATTTTTTTAAAACAATGTTTCAACTTTCATTGGTTTTCTACTACATATTTCAGTAAGATACATCATTTACATTATATTAAGCCATTCAAGTCTTAATATCTGAGGTTCCCTTTAATACTTCTAGATTAGAAACCTTAACAGTGTGAACAGGCCTTTAGTGTCTATATAAGTGAGTCACTGAATCATTCATGCAACCAATTTGTTCAGAAACAAAATATGCTGAATTAGCTGTGACTTTGTTTGGAACTATTTATTGTTGGAGTGTCTAACTGTTGTTTATTGAACGGTTTTATAAAAGCAAGTCATATAATTCTCGCAGTCATATAAAAGATATGATTTTATTAATACATAGTCAATAAGAAAGAGGTTTTATCCATAGTTATCAAACTAAAGTATTTTTATATATCTGTTTGATGAGTGCCAGCATCCAGGCCCTGCATTCGGTTGTTGTATTAGTATGGTGGCACTCGTCTGTGGTCTGGACAGCCTCTCTAAAAGAGGACACAAAGAACTGCTAGTTCCATCTGAGGGGTCTCATCCAGATGGCAGCCCCAGTGCAATGGATTCTGTCTTCATCTAACCTTTTAATGATCTACATCTGAGATGGTGTGCTGCGTTGAAGCGGTAGAACTTTTTTTGTACCATGTGTCTGTAAGTGAACAATCTGTGTGAGGCATTATGAAAAGATTGAAAATAGTAGGCTGTGACAGAAACAATGTTATTAAGTAATTAACATTTAACAAAGGTTTATCGATTCTCTCAGGGCTGTAAAGACTTCTAATACTTCATTACAGTTAATTGGAAAGGAAGTGCTTTATTTTTGGCACTGTTCATGTTGCCATGGTATCACCATAGCAATAACATCACATGACAGCAAAGTATGAAGTAAACTGATGAAAATATGTAATCTACATTGCTGAGAAAAATAATGAATCATTATCTTAGATCCTGAAGCCTTTCAGGCCAATGTAACAAAATGAGTAAAGATTAAAATGTGAGAAGAGCAGAAGGTGAAAAGCAATAATGAAAACATAATGATGATATTTTATAATTAAGGTCCTGATAAGAATCATATGCCCTGAGATATATAACATATTCATACACACGTATGACACCCGCCTGGTAAAAAAAAGAAAAGAAAATTGGCATTTGAATTGAGCAAATACTTAAGTCTTGTAGATCATTTCACTTTAGATCATTATTGCAATAATTAATGTTTTGTATCTTTTCATTTGTTAAACAGTCATGTCGGAAGACATACCTGTGTACATATTCCAGGATGACAATGACAAGATTCATTAGACCCAAATTATGAAGTAGCGGTTCAGTGAGCATGATAAATCATTTTCTTGTATAAATTATAGCCACCACAGAGTCCTGAGCTTAACCCTATTAAAAGTCTTTGGGATGTGCTGTCGACTTCACAGAGTGGTTCAACTCTCTTACTGTCAATACAAGATCTTAGCAAAAAATGAATGCAACTCTTCATGGAAATAAATGCTGTGATGATTGTTAAATGAGAGCACAATGCGCTAAAGACAGACAGTGTAAAGTTGACTCCAGCACATCCCAAAGACTTTAATTGGTGTGAAGGTCAGGACTCTGTGGTGGCCAATCTTTTACAATTTGAGGCTGATAAATCTTGACATCATTATCTGGAATATGGACAAACGTGTGTTTTCCAGCATGGTTGTTCGAGAAATAAGCTTCACACTGCATTGGATAGGTTTAAAAGGACTGTTCCCAAACATACAACATACAACATGCCAGAAACATATTAATTATTGCAATACTGACTCAGTCCTACTGTAAAAATCTTAATTATTTGCTTACTTAATTAAATCGAGACAGCGACTTTTTTTGCCAGGCAGTGTATTTGTGTATAAACAACATATGGCTCCTGATGTGGCCTTAACTGACTCTTTCCCAAAGCACTGAAGGACAAAACATGGCTTACCAAAGTCTCGTCTGTCAGGTCATACACTCTTCTCTCTTATTATATTCACTATATATAACCATGAAGAGAATTTGCTCTTCCTGATCCCTCTTTAATTACATATTTCAGCAACTGGGTGGTTTCAAATAATCAAATAATAGTCATATCAAAAGTCATATTAGTGTAAAAGCATGAGAACACACAAGGTATGGTTTCAAAATTGCTATTTAATTTATTTATATAAAAAGTCACTAATAACCCATATGTCCCTGTGAGATGTTATTTTTCTGTTACTGCAGCCAGCACTGCTCTGTTTAAAGGAGACCTATTAAGTCTCAGATGTCCTCAGAATGTGTCTGTAAAGTTTCAGCTCAAAATACCCCACAGATCATTTACACCGCGTTCCAAATTATTATGCAAATGATATCTTTCTCTGGTTTTCATAATTAGTCAATGCAAATGACAGTCAGTATAATTTTTAAGTCATCAATCATTAGGGTATAATTCGAATTTTATTGAACAAACCTCCTAATGATAACAGTATTTATTTCAAAAATAAAAAACTGAAAATGCACTGTTCCACATTATTATGCACAACAGAGTTAAAACATTGTATACAGTAGGTTGTAAAGAACTGAAAATGGGCATTTGCTGAATTTGCAGCATTGGGTGGTCATATTTACTGAAATCTAAATCTATTTCAATCAAAAACATCCTAACTGGGCAAGTTACATCTTACCATAGGACCCCTTCTTTGATATCGCTATCACAATTCTTGCATCCATTGAATTTGTGAGTTTTTGGAGAGTTTCTGATTGAATTTGTTTGCAGGATGCCAGAATAGCCTCCCAGAGCTGCTGTTTTGATGTGAACTGCCTCCCACCCTCATAGATCTTTTGCTTGAGGATGCTCCAAAGGTTCTCAATCTGGTTGAGGTCAGGGGAGGATGGTGGCCACACCATGAGTTTCTCATCTTTTATGCAGATAGCAGCCAATGACACAGAGGTATTATTTGCAGCATGAGATGGTGCATTGTCATGCATGAAGATGATTTTGCTACGGAAGGCACAGTTCTTCTTTTTGTACCATCAAAGAAAGTGGTAAGTCAAAAACTCGACATACTTTGCCGAGGTCATTTTAATACCTTTAGGGATCCTAAAGGGGCCAACCAGCTCTCTCCCTATGATTCCGGCCAAAAACGCCACCTCCTTGTTGTGGTCGCAGCCTTGTTGGGACATGTTCCATCCACTACTCCATCTATCTGGACCATCCAAAGATGCACAACACTCATCAGTAAACAAGACTGTTTGAAAATGAGTCTTCATGTATGTCTGGGCCCACTGCAACCATTTCTGCTTGTGAGCATTAGTTAGGAGTGGCCGAATAGTAGGTTTATGCACAACTGCAAGCCTCTGGAGGATCCTACACCTTGATGTTCGCGGGACTCAAGAGGCACCAGCAGCTTCAAAAACCTGTTTGCTACTTTGTAATGGCATTTTAGTAGCTGCTCTCTTAATCTGATGAATTTGTCTGGCAGAAACCTTCCTCATTCTGCCTTTACCTGCACGAACCTGTCTGTGCTCTGAATCAGCCTCAAATCTCTTCACAGTACAATGATCACGCTTACGTTTTCGTGAAATATCTAATGTTTTCATACCTTGTCCAAAGCATTGCACTATTTGACGCTTTTCGGCAGCAGAGAGACCTTTTTCTTTCCCATAATTGCTTGAAACCTGTGGCCTGCTTAATAATGTGGAACATCCTTCTTAAGTACTTTTCCTTTAATTGGGCTCATTTGGCAAACTATTTATCACAGGTGTCTGAGATTCATTTCAGTGATCCAAAGAGCCATGAGACACAATACCATCCATGAGTTTAATTGAAAAACAAAAAACTGTGTGTTTATGACACTTACATACAATTTGCATAATAATTTGGAACGCGGTGTATTACATCGTTTTGAAAATGCCTATTTTGAGTGGAAGCAGGAACATGCTGTTTTCATGCATGTCTCTTTAAATGCAAAATCCCCGCCCCCTTTTAAAGAACAGGACTGTGCCTTTACAGCTTGTACCTCGGATACTCTGCTAAAAAACATCTGTTTGGTTTTGATTATCATGTCTATCGCACTGAAATCATGTGTTTTAAACCATATTAGTTTTAAGGGGTCATATGATGTTGCTAAAAAGAGTATTATTTTGTGTATTTGTTGTAAAGCAATGTTTATGCAGTTTGAGGTTTAAAAAACATATTATTTTCCACATACTGTACATTATTGTTGCTCCTCTTTGCCCCGCCTTTCTGAAACGCTTAGATTTTTACAAAACTCAACATTGATGGAAACCGAGGTGTTCTCTGATTGGCCAGCTATCCGGTGCGTTGTGAATGGCCGAATACCTCAAGCGTGTAACGGAAATGTTACACCCCTTACATGAAGTTTCTAGGCGCGATGCGACAAAAACAATAAAACCGATTATAAACGAGGCATTTGTTGCATCCAGTAGGGACATAACTACTGATTATAATGACTCATACTGTCTTTTTACACGTTGAGTCAGGCCGCGCCACGTAAACCTAACACCATGTCTGCATTTGCGTTCGTAGAACCAGAAACAACAAGCACTACTCTACACTGCTCAAAACTCATATTTAATTGGTCAGTACTGAATTCTTTAAATATAAAATGTACTTACAGGGCATCAGTCAGAAGCACAGACTGTCCTTAACCCTTTGTGTACAGCTGGCACTGTAAGCTGCTCTCCCAGGTTCATGAAACAGTCCTCCGTGAAATGCGCATCACCCACTCGAATGTTTGCGTTGTACTGTTCCGGAATAGTGTTGTAAATATAACTTAACCACTGATTTCTAGCTGTGTCCTCATTTGGAAGGTCAAATAAAGTACTTTTGCTTTTGCAATGTCTCCACAACATGGCGGCTACAGCTGGTAAAAGTTACACCTTCTTTCTTTCCATAGACATAATGGGCGGCGTTACGCTAATCTACTCACCCCATGCATGACGTGTTCAAGTGGAGGTGTGTTTGAACGAGCCATTTTAGGGAGGTGTGGCTGAGTGTTAACTTTTATAATAAATATCTCTTTGGTTTTGAGACTTTACAGATCTTATCTATGCACAAACAGCTTGTAATACTCCAAACACAAAGGAAAACAAGGAACCGCATCATATGACCCCTTTAAACTTATGATATACGGTTTTCTGAGCACGTCACATGGCATGTTAGTACTAAACTAAGTTCTCTTTCATGTCTTACTGCACTTAAACTGTCAAATACACACAAGTTTATGTTAACACACAGGAGTTACAAAAACAGTTGTTAATTTACATTATTACAATACTTTTTTCCCCAGGTTGGCACAAATGGCTCGATAATTCTGGGTTTGATGAAGGCCCGCCTTCCAAGAACGTCTGATTGGTTAGCATTCCCACTGTGTTGCAATTGCAGAACAGCTTAGATGGCATTTCAGTACTGTCACGCCCCTTTCCCAAAAAGCAAGTTTCGTGTACAACTGCACAAGCTAGATTAAAGAAACACATCAGATCGCTAAAGAAGGCTTTTACTTTTGTTTTTGTTTTTGCTTTGTTTTTTTACGCAAGCACAGGCAGTCTTTACTGCAACCAGCTCTGCTCAGTTTAAATTACATACTGCCGTTCAAAGGTTTGGGTCAGTTAGATTTCTATTCATCAAAGTTTTCTGGAAAAAAAGTTTCACAATTTCCACAAAAATATTAAGCAGTACAGCTGTTTTCAATATTGATAATATGTTTCTGAAAGGATCATGTGACACTGAAGTAATAGGTGATGAAAAATCAGCTTTGCCCTCACAACATGAATTACATTGCATATATTCAAACAGAAAACAGTTGTTTAAAAATGTAGTAATATTAGAGTTACAACATAATTTCTAAAGTTCTTGAACCCCACTGATACAGACCAAACAAGCTCAGTCAACCATTTGAGTATGACTCATTTAGCACTGAACGTACTCTAAAAGAAGCCGAGAATATAAGGCGCTCTCTCTCTCTCTCTCTCTCTCTCTCTCTCTCTCTCTCTCTCTCATGCACCGTGCAGTTACTCTGTGCAAGACCCCAGAATCAGTGCTAATTACCACACATTAGCAGTAATTCACACAGCTGTCGGTGAGGCTGCTGGGACACACATATTGAACTGTGTTAATACTCCTCCTGAATCCAGACAAGGACAGTTATGCTAAATTTGGCAACATTGTTGGTTTTCTATGAAATGCAAGGTCAAAGCATGCACCACAAAATATGCTTTTAGATGTGTTGGTGAGATTCCTCATGCTGACCCATGTCTTCAAGACACAGAGGTTATTATTATTTCAATATTTTACATTCCTCCTCAATCCATATTCAAGTATCTGTGTGGATTTGTTACATTTCCATATTTTTGACTTTAGATTCTCTTTATTCAAAATTGTATTTCTTGTTTAGGAAAACACAAACTTGGTCAAGATTCAAAAGTAAATTAAATATCATGTAGTTATGTACATTCAAAGAGTACTGTATTTAATATATGTGACCCTGGACCACAAAACCAGTCTTAAGTAGCAGTATACAGTATTGGTAGCAACAGCCAAAAATACATTGTATGGGTCAAAATGATCATTTTGTCTTTTATGCCAAAAGGATATTAAGTAAAGATCATGTTCCATTAAGATATTTTGTAAATTTCCTACCGTAAATATATCAAAACTTAGTAATATACATTGCAAAGAACTTCATTTGGACAACTTTAAAGACGATTTTCTCAGTATTTAGATTTTTTTTCACCCTCAGATTTCAGATTTTCAAAAAGTTGTATCTCAGCCAAATATTTTCTTATCCTAACAAACCATACATCAATAGAAGCTTATTTATTCAGTTTTCAGATGATATATAAATCTCAATTAAAAAAAACGTCTAGGTTACGTATGTAACCCCTGTTCCCTGAGGACAGGGAACGAGACGCTGCGTCCTGGTGGACACTATGAGAACTGCCTTCAGCATGACCGGTTCTGAAACAAGGTATAGAACAACGACAGTGAACTTGACACTGGCCGGCGCCAGCCTATGACATCATCAACAGGCGCCTGCTAGTATAAAAGCAGGTGCCTGAGAGCACATTACCATCTTTTTGTCTGACGGAGGTATGTGCAGGGCCCGAGGCATGGCCCCGAGACGCAGCGTCTCGTTCCCTGTCCTCAGGGAACAGGGGTTACATACGTAACCTAGACGTTCCCTTCCGGAGGGAACTCTACGCTGCGTCCTGGTGGACACTATGGGAACGTTTATACCAACGCCGCCATGCCGAGGGATAAGTGATCAAACTGACTGAATGAGGAGTCAAGAAGGAAAATCACCCCTGCTTCAGCGAGAGTCGCCTGAGATAGCCTGTGCAACCAGAACTACCCGAGTGGAGCTTCTGCTCAGAGGGAATCTACAGAGTGGAGGTCTCATGACCTAACTACACTTGACACTGACGATGGTCTGTGAGGCTGAATAGCCTGTGCAGCAGGCCTGTCTAAGTGGAGATTTTCTGAGGAGTGGAGGCTTCGCCGAAAGGAAGCCTGGCAACACTCTGCGCCTTCCAGAGAGTAACTCTAAGAATGGAGGTGCCGTGGCACCTCTACACTCAAAACCTGGAGGTAGTCAGTGAGGCTGAGAAGCCTGTGCAGCAGAACTACCTACAAGGAGTTCAGAGGAGTGACTGCTTCAAAGGAAGCCAAAAAAGCACTCTGTGTCTTGCAAAGGAAAACTCTAAAAGTGGGGGTCTCGTGACCCATCTTCACTTCAACACTGAGGGTAGTCAGTGAGGCTGAATAGCCTGTGCAGCAGAACTACCTGAGTGGAGTTTCTGCAAAGTGGCGGCTTTGGTAAGAAGAAGCCTGGTACCACTCTGCACCCAGCAGAGGACAACTCTAAGCATGGAGGTCTGTGACCTATCTACACCCAATACTAGAGGTGGTCCGCGAGGCTGAATAGCCTGTGCAGTCGGACCGCCTATTTCTAGTGAATCTCTGGAGGCAACGAAGGACTCTGAGTGAGTCTGGAGAGTGGAGGCTTCTGAGAAGAAGCCCGACAACATCTCATAGAAGGGAGACTCTAATAGTGGAGGTCTGATGACCTAACTACACTTCACCTAATACACTTCAACACTGCAGGTGTTCATCGAGGCTGAATAGCCTATGTGACAGTACTACCTGAGTGGAGTCTGGAGAGTGGAGGCTTTCAAGGAGGGAGCCTAACACACCTCCGTGCTTAGCAAAGAAGAACTCTGAGAGTGGAGGTCTCATGACCTATCTACACTCTAATCCTGAAGGTCATCCGCGAGGCTGACTAGCCTGTGCGACAGAATTACCTTCGTTTTGGAGCTCTTCTGGAGAGTGGAGGCCTGAAGAGGCGTCGACACTCAATCCTGCTAGCAGTGCTATCTGGATTGGAGTTGAAAAAACTAAAAGGTTTTGTACGAAACCAACTCAAACAATGGGATGGAGGTTTACCTGCGTGACCCACACCGTGAAGGATTTTAGAAAAGGACCCGCCAGTGGGGGAAGACCTTTACCACCAACGTGGATTTGAGGAAAATGCGTAAGCGCATTTACCACACATGTGGATTTTAAGGAGTGCTCAAGGACTTGCGTGAGCAAACACCACCAAAGTGGTTTTAAGTAGGTGCCCAGAGCATAGCGAGAGGATCACCCGACTGCAGTCTCTAGGCGATAGCAGAGCCTGAAAGCGGAGCTTCTGGAGAGGGGAGGCTTCAGCAGAAAGACTCTCTAAAGCGAGAGGAGGCCTACGACGCTCTCCCTAGGGAAACTCTTCAGAGTGGAGGCCTCAAGTGAAACGCTCTAGGCGAGGGGAGGCCTGACTACACTCGACGCTCAAGAAAAAGGCAGATACTCACAGTAGAGCAAATAATGAAAAATTCTCATTTATCATCTAGCTCTGTGTAGTGGAGGCTCCGAGACGGCATCTCTGAGGAGAGAAGCCTACAACACTAGTTTTTGGTGAGTGGAAGACTGCACTCCCCCAAAAAATAGTCAGCGAGGCACTCATGGGCCTGCTAGCTGCTATAACTGTGAGAGTGAAGGTCTCAGTACTGTTGGCTGTGACAGAGGGGAGACCTATTACACTGTGCTTATCAAAGGAGTTGAAAAAACTTAAGGATTTTGGAACCAACTCGAAAATGGGCACGGAGGATTATCCTGCGTGGTCCAACCCGTGAGGGATTTGAAGAAGGACCCTGCCTTTACGGGAGGGATCCTTACCATAAATGGGAGGCCTACCTACACTCAACGCTTGTAGTGACAGGTCCACGAAAAGGGCTCACAAGCTGCCTTAATCTTGTGTTTTCGGCCTGCATTTCTGGAAAGTGGAGGCTTAACAGAAATACCTCACATAGAGGGAGCCTGGCAACACTCAACCCAGTAAAAAGCTCTCATGAATGGAGGTCTAAGAATGACCTGGCTACATTCAGCGCTAAGAAGTATTATCTTTATATGTCTCTCTTTACAGAGGACTTCACAGAGAGGAGGCCTTCTAGGCCTGCTACACTCAATTCTGGTGGATTGGGTCACAATACCAGAAAGTAATTTAGCGAGGCCCAGAATGGGGCCTAACAGCCAAATATATAAGATTTCTACTTCAAAGCGGGGCTTTTCTCTCTCAGAGAGGGAGCCTTGACAACGCTCTATTCACCATAACACACAAACTCCTAGGAGTGGAGGTCTCACATATGTGTATATGAAAATACACAGGGAAGGTACCTGACTACACTCATGCAAAAAGAGTATTACTCTTAGCAGGGTTTGAGTGAGCGGAGGCTTCAGCAGAGCGATTTTTCGCTTGAAGCAGCTTGACAACGCTCAAGAGGGTTTTTTATTACATATTCTCGTATGTATATGTATGTTGGATCATGTCTATACCAAGCTCACTCTAGCGGAGGTTTCAAACCTGACAACGCTTAACCCAAGAGGGGATTTCCACGAGTGGAGGTCTCTACACACTGTTTTCTTTTATAAAACGAGGGGAGACCTGGCTACACTCGGCTGGTAGACAAAGAAAACATACACATACACACTTGAATATCTTATTAAAGTGTCTTTACTGTTCACGTACTGGGCCAACAGATTGAGTATCAATCTCATCATCGGCCCAGCCCCAGAGTCTTTGGCGAGGGGGAAAAAGGAGGGGCAGGTAGCCGAACGGACGTGAGGGGAACCAGAGAGGAGACTCTAGGTGCCCGATCCAGGCCTGCCGCCACGCCGGCGCTGGATCGTCTCCCTTAGATCCCCTCTCCTATGCCACGCATCACGCCTCCTCTGGGACCGACTCCTCCCGGGGGGAGGGCCCCGAGTGGCCACACTGGCGACCTGGCCTCGTCTCTGGCCCTTGGACCAGGACGGGCCTGGTTTTCACCCCCGGTGTTCAGGTGGGGACGTGGACCGGATCTTTCAGTAGATCAGCCTGGTACGCCTGCAACACTGCCACCGTGTGCAGAGGAGCACCAGCCTGACCCACTGCCGCATATGCCCTGCCTTTCAACCGAGATGTTTCTCTCAAAGGCTTGGATGGCAGGGTCGGAGCCTTCAGGGTTGATGTCCCTCCCGCTGAGAGATTGTTCGCAAACGTCTGCTCAATGAGAGGCATCGACACATATCCGCGCCCATGCATTCCCTCGACATCAGCATAATTTACATGCTGATGCCTGTGAATGCGGGCTGAATATGGCCTGTCCCATTCCCTCTCGATCTCTTATGCAGATCAGGAAGGAATGGGAGGCTCACGGGAGTTGGCTTGTTATGGCCGGGAAGAAGCCGCTCGTCTAGTCTACCTAGGGCGGCCTCTTCCCCGGCGGGCTTCCACTGAAGGGGTAGCCGCGCGGTCCATAACAGACATCAACTCTTCATATGCGGGGCAGGCAGGCTGCATGGGCTCAGAGAGCTCATTTTGTTCCATTTCAGCCTCCTGCTCGCCCTGGCTTGAAGCCAAAAGAGCACTCGCTGCAGGACCGGAAGATGTGAGAGACAGCACATCTTCCGCTAGCAGCGCGTTCTCGTCTCCGGCTGACGTGCGCGAGAGATTAAACCCTCTCTCAAACTCGTCAGCCAGCTCCACCTGTGATCCCCGCGATCTCAGCCGCCGGGCAGCCTCAGCCGCCGCGGGACCAGAGCCGCGTGGGGCGGATGGATGTCCCAATTCCCTCCAGAAAAGAGACAAACGAGAACGGAGTTTCTTCAAAGTGAAACTCTCACAATGAACGCGCTCCGCTCCTTCTAGTGCAGAGCGCGCGTGCTCTACACCTAAACACACCAAACAGAGGTCGTGTGCATCATCAGGTGTCAGATTTCTCTGACACGGATCCGCACACTTCCTAAACAGTTTTTCTCTAGGCATCGCTGTACTCACTCGTTTAGAACAGAGGACTCTGAAGACAAAAAGATGGTAATGTGCTCTCAGGCACCTGCTTTTATACTAGCAGGCGCCTGTTGATGATGTCATAGGCTGGCGCAGGCCAGTGTCAAGTTCACTGTCGTTGTTCTGTACCTTGTTTCAGAACCGGTCATGCTGAAGGCAGTTCCCATAGTGTCCACCAGGACGCAGCGTAGAGTTCCCTCCGGAAGGGAACCCTGACCCTTATTACTGGTTTTGTGGTCCAGGGTCACATACCTTTTCATTTTTAACATTTTTTATATTTGTAACATTTGTAACAAATATTAAGTTTTTAATAATAATTAATAAATAAGTATTTCATATATTAAATACTTATATATGTTCCAATATATGCAGGATCAAAATAGCTACCTTTTTGTGCTGTTGACAGAAATATGTAAAAAGACAATAATTTTACCAAATAATTTCAGCAGTGTTTTGGCTCTCAGCCCATCTCTCTACAAGTCAATTAGCTGTTGATAAAAGAGCTTTGCAAATACCTTCTTCTTTTTGAGAATATATAAAGTGCTTTGAGATGCGGCTTCAGGAAGCACCGTCTTTGTTGTCAGGCAATGTGTAATGAAGTGCTCTTGTGTTGTTTTTCCAAATCTTCACATCAGATTCTCTTCAGTGCTTTGGGACGCATCTGTCGATGCAGCCACTTGTACCTCAACTCTGGAAACAGAGATGGAGAAAACCCTTGAAAGAAGCACAACCCTGCCTTTAAAATGCCAAATCCAACTGAAGCACATCTAAAAATACATCTTGTGCTGGTATATGATCGATTACTCAAGGGGCTTTTTTACAACTTGATTTAGCCATTTGATTTGCTTTAGCTCACAGGGCTCTTTGCCATAAGCATAAAATGGCTATGAGACCATTCAGGGATGGATTGATAGTGAATCAATTACAGGCCATTTCATCCATTTATATTAATTGATAATATAGTGCTGTGTTCATTGGATTTACTCATAGCACATGATATGTGATATGAGTGTGGGGCAAGTTGTCACACTGTACACTAATGTATTTTTTTCGTTAGTAATGAATATATATGTGTACTTCAAAGTCTATGCCACGTTTTATTTTAAATAAGTTAGTTAATAATTAGTAAATAATAACATTTGTTATTTAATGTCTGATGAATATATACTAATGTGTAAGTAATAATACTACACTTTGTAAGTATGAGTATGTCTGCTGTTGACTGTTGATTCCTCAGGCTGAAGTTCATCACTCCACTGAACACAGCTGAGATGATGACGTCAACATGGCCCCAGGAGGGGGAAGCAGGACCTTGCAGCTGATTTGCTGGATCTCAGGTCTTTAATACGGTCTTTTGTCACCCATTGGCTAGCGCGCAGGGCGAGGGGGCGGGACCTTATGGTTGACTGGCTGGGCACACTGATTGATTAGACACTGTTACGCTTTTCTTTCCAATTGAGACTCCGGTCAACTCATCATCCACAGTCAGTGAGTCCGCTGTCAGAAGCACTGCTTAGCAGTGACGCCTCCCTAAAAGCCTAATTACATGCATTTCCAACAGCTGAATTTTGATAAGAATGTGAGTAAATTCAAGTAATTAGAAAAGCTTAATTGCCCTGCTGTGCTCATGGGAAAAAAATATTTGGAACCTTTGTGGAAGCCATTACGACTGCTCTGAAATTAGTTTTCAGCATAAATAGAAGGAAATCAAGAGAAGAGAAATATAATGCTTTAAAGTTACCATTTAGAATTGTAATTTTATTTATAAGACAGTACATGCATTCTGTTTGTGACATAATCAGGATTAATGCCTTTATGATCTAACATTTTCGAAGAGGCTATCTATGGCATCGCTTTCTTTGTACTTGATCTGTGCATTTGCCTCCATCTGTTGGATAAAAGGTGTATTACAATATTACATTTAGAAGAAAAAACGTTCTATCACCTTCCTATCGAAGTAAAATGCCGACAGTATGTGCAAACGTGCAACATTTTGAGGGAAAAAAAGGAAATTTAAAAGATTAAGAACTGTTAAAAAAAACAGATCTCAAATAATTTATGAATCTAAAACATTTATCTTTTTGAAATATCAGTTCGTCCCTTAATGTATATTTATGAAGACATAATATAGCATTTTGCAGAAGAAAAAAAAAATCTAGAGAATTAAACATGCTTCAAAGTAGCATTAAAGTAGCAAAAACAGTGTGTTACACAGGTAAACGGCTTGAGTTATGATCATTTTCTGTTGTAATTAAGTCAGATAATGTGACAACACAACCGGTCACCTCTCTCTCTCTGTGTTTTGCAGGAAAGTTTGTTTTTGCTCCCTAATAAGCATCTTTTGATGTTTTATGCTTTTTCAACCACCAGTTCAGCACTGGAGGACCACCATCTTCAATTATTTATTATAGCATAGATGAAACTGAATGCTTCAAATGTACATTGGCATGTAAAACTTAATGTAAAATTCATAGTAGCAATGATAATATAAATGAAAACAATAGCAGAACTCATGACACAAATTTAAGACACTGATTTATTTTAAACAAAGAGATATACACTGCCATTCAAAAGTTTAGGATCAGTAAGATTTATTTGATTAAAAATACAGAAAAAAATGTAATATTTTGAAATATTATTGCATTTTAAGATAGTGGTCATGTATTTTAATATACTTTAAAATAGAATTTATTCCTGTGATGCAAAGCTGAATTGTCAGCATCATTACTCCAGTCTTCAGTGTCACATGATCCTTCAGAAATCATTCTAATATGCTGATTTCTTATCAATGTTGAAAACAGTTGTGCTGCTTAATAATTTTTTTAAACCTGCAATATTTTTTTGATTAATAAAACGTTAGAAAGAACAGCATTTATTCAAAGTAGAAAACTTTTGTAACAACACTGGTTTGGGGTCAGTCATTTCTTTCTTTCTTTAAAAGAAATTAATACTTTTATTTAGCAAGGATGTGATAAATTGATAAAAAAGTGATACTTAAGACTTATATTGTTAGAAAACATTTCTATTTTTAATAAATGCTGTTCTTTTTAACTTTTTATTCATCAAAGAATTCTAAAATGTTTCCAACATTGATAATAAATTAGCATATTAAAAATGATTTTTGAAGGATCACGTGACACTGATAACTAGAGTAATGATGCTGAAAATGCAGCTTTACATCACAAAAAATAAATTATATTTTAAAGTATATTAAAACAGAAATCTGTGATTTGCAATACCATTCAAAATTATGCAACTTTTACAAAGTTTTTTTCTAAATATTTTTTGAATAGTATTAGGACTTGAAGTTAAATACTTATAAAATAAAGCATATTTTAACCAATTAGCATTAAATTAAAATACATTATGAGCCCAAAAGGATGGTGCACTAGGTGTATAATTCACCTAAAATACATTATTTTGGGGGTCCAATGGATTGGGAATGATTATTAGGAGTAAAAAGAATCATTAAAAATATTTGTGTGTATATATATATATCCTTTGTGGTAGAATTATTAAGTCATACATCAGAGGGTTAAAGGTACCCCTTCATTTAATTCATAAAAACCCAAGTGAGACCACATCATTCATCAACTCGATGAGTCATGTACTGTAAAGTGAAAGAATTTCAGTTTCATTTGTTTCTTTTTGACAGTGAGGAACAGACATTTTGTACTTTATTGCTGTGTTTAAAAGCTTAGTACCCTTAATGTATTAGTTCATAGACAGCTAATGGATGTTCTCTTTACTAAACGACTGTACAAAACAGTCCTTGAGGAAGCTGATATTAAGTGTCTCACTGTAGGCCACAATGCAGAGCAGATGAACTCAAACCTGTAGTCTTTCACATTAGTCTCCTTACAAATAAACTATTAGCTACCACCTAAGATACAGCGTCAAGCTGGGGAAATGTCCTTATCTGGCCTTTAAAATCTCAAACACAGCCTAATGCATTATAGATGTTACACCATCTCCCATTAGTCAATGTTAGCTAGAGACTATAGACTCATCAGTGATGTGAAAAAATGTCAAATTGATACTCAATATGAACTACTATATGAACTGTGAACAGTGCGAGTATTACAATTCTCATCTATTATACTATTATACCAGAAAACGAATGCTCATTTTGGAAAAACTTGCTTCACGCTTTAAGCTCAAGCTGAATTAAGTTCGGTTGACTTGATAATTATTTGAATCTGGAATTGAAAATGAGTCAGCACACATTAAGAGCTCCAGAGGGGGCAAGAGTTCCCAAATTTCTTAGAAAGGGAGCGACGGTTTTTAAGAAACCCATTTTACCAATGACTGACTGTAATGAGGCTGAAATTGGAAAGGCATTCGTCAGATGGCTGCTTTTTAAATGTCCTAGCTGTCTGTAACTCTCTTTGATCCGAAAGCAGCTCTTTGAAATAGACTGAAATGTGCCCGTTTTTATGACTGCGCTGCTAATTAGGTAGTAACACGGAGAAAAATGAGCTCAATAATGTGGACTCAATGATGTGTTTCCTAAAATTCATAGTGTTAAGAAATTATTTGAATGGCATTCATCAATATCCCATCGGTATCATCATTATAATTGTAACTGAGGATATTCAAAATGATGACCTGCTCCAAAAGTGAATTCTACCAAACTGCAGTTTGAGCACATTAATTTTTTTTTTTTTTTTTTCTGATCGTAGTGTTATATCTTATGTACAGTATATACAATGTTACTGTATATCAGGGGTGTTTCCTCTCTCTGAGGAGGCAAGGGAGGCAGTGCCTCAAAAATAAAACAATGCCAATACTGCAAAATATAACATTAAAAGTGAATAAATCACTTGTTCTAAAGAAACATTCTCCAAAAGGTGACACCAGCAGGTAAATTTACAATGGAAGTCCATGTCTCTCTCGCTTCCCCAGGCCCATTGAGTTTTTACAGACCCCTAAAGCTTGCAGTGGAGTTTGTTGGGGGTAATTGAGAATGAATGGAGGAAGGTTACATGCCTCCATCGCAATATTATTGGATATGACTGGTTATGTTCGGCTGTGATTGGTTTATGTGAGTAATCCCGCCTCTTGTGTTTCATGAATGCACTGTTGCTAGATTTAGTGACTTTTCAGACCCCCCAAAATGCCAAATTTAGACTTTTTGGACAAACCTTATTTAATTTCTGAGGCTCGTCGCTTCTGCCGCACAAGCATGAGGTCTTGCTTTCCCGGCGCACACACACCTGCGTCTGCTCTCTTCAGCGAGCAACAGAGAGAAACAGTGCTTTCAGTTGAAATAGATATTCTGTTGCTTCTCTAATTTCAATGCAAAAATAGTCAAAATCACAGCACAGTCATTGTCTTTATCTTACAGTCAAGCCCGAAATTATTCATACCCCTGGTAAATTCTGATTTAAAGTTACTGTTATTCAACCAGCAAGTTTTTTTTTTTTTTTTCAGAAATTACACAGGCTTCTCCCAAAAGATAATAAGACAATGTACAAGAGGCATCATTGTGGAAAAAATATTACTCATCTTTAATTTACATTTGAACAAAAAGTGGCATGTCCAAAATTATTCATACCCTTCTCAATAATCAATAGAAAAGTCTTTTTTTGGCTATTATTACAGCAATTAAACACTTTCTATAATTGCTGACCAGCTTTTTGCATGTCTCCACTGGTATTTTTGCTCATTCATCTTTAGTGATGAGCTCCAACTCTTTCAGGTTGGATGGTCTCCTTGCCATCACCCTGATCTTTAGCTCCTTCCACAGATTCTCAATTGAATTTAAGTCAGGACTGTGGCTAGGCCGCTGCAAAACTTTAATGTTTTGTCTGCTAATAATTTTTTCACCACTTCTGCTGTGTGTTTTGCCCAAGGCCAAGTTTCTCTACAGACTGCCTGATGTTGTTGTTGAGAATTTTGATGTATTGCTCCTTTTTCATGGTGCCGTTTACTGTGATTAGGTTCCCTGGTCCACCAGCTGAAAAACACCCCCAAAACATTAGGTTCCCACCACCATGTTTGACAGTGGGGATGGTGTTCTTAGGGTTGAAGGCTTCTCCTTTTTTACACCAAATGAAGGCTACATCATTGTGGCCAAACAATTAATTTTTTGTTTCATCTGACCATAAAACAGAAGACCAGAAGTCTTCTTCTTTGTCCAGATGAGCATTTGCAAAGGCCAAGCTGGCTTTTGTGTGCCTTATCTGGAGAAGTGGTGTCCTCATTGGTCTGCGTCCATGGACCCCAGCGGTGTGCAGTGTCCGTTGGACTGTCTGCCTTGAGATGTTGCCACCAGCAAAGCCCAGATTCATCAGGATGGCCTTGGTGGTGATCCTTGGATTCTTTTTTTTACCTCTCTCACTATCCTCCTGGCCAGCACAGGTGTCACTTTTAGCTTCCGACCACATCCTCTGAGATTTTTCACAGTGCAGAACATCTTGTATTTTTAATAATACTTTGCACTGTAGCCACTGGAACTTCGAAACATTTCGATGTGGTCTTATAGCCCTTTCCTGACTTGTGAACAGCCACAATGCGCACCCGCAGGTCCTCTAGCTATGACTGTCCACAAACCAACAGCAGAGAGCTTCTGTTTTTCACCTGTTTAGTTGATTAAAACAGCTGTTCCCAACGAATCAGGGTAATTAGGATGCTTTAGTACAGCTTGGACTATTTGGAATGATATAGAACTTTGGATTTTCCCATAGACTGTGACAGTTTGCAAAGGGTATGAATAATTTTGGACATGCCACTTTTTGTTCAAATGTAAATAAAAGCTCAAATATTTTTTTTTTTTCCACAATGATGCCTCTTGTACATTGTCTTATTATCTTTTGGGAGAAGCCTGTGTCATTTCCGGTAAAAAAAAAAAAAAAAAAAAAAAAAAACTTGCTGGTTGAATAAAAGTAACTTTAAGTCAGAATTTGCCAGGGGTATGAATAATTTCGGCCTTGACTGTATGTGTATTTGATATCAGATGACGGCTTAATTATACATCAGCATTTTTGTGCAGATTAACATCTTGGAAGGGAGAGCTGATTATGTACTCTTAAAGGGCTGCATTTTTGTTTCTACACTTTTAAAAATAAAGGTGCTTCACGATGCCATAGAAGAAACTTTTTTGTCTAAATGGTTCCATAAAGAGCCTTTAACATCTGAAGAACCTTTATTTTTCACAAAAGGTTCTCTGTGGTGAAAGGTTCTTCATATTATAAAAAGGTAAGAAAGAGATGGTTCTTTAAAGAACCTTTGACTGGATGGTTCTTTGAAGAACCAAAAATGGTTCTTCTATGGCATCGCTTTGAAGAACCTTTATTTTTAAGAGTGTATTTCATATTTATCCGGTTGTCTGACAACATAAACAGTAAAATATATAAATGAAAACAGTTTTATTGAGAATTTGGCTGCAAGAAAATAGCCTACAGTATGTGAACGCAGAGGCGCATATTCAAATTAGTTTATGACGTCATTTAGCGACATTACTTTTCAAGCTGGCTTTAGCTACTTTCCATTAAAAGGAGTTGGCAACACTGCATGCGTGTTTCGTCTGACTGAACAATATAATGGTGTTAATGGGAAGTCTAATTTAAAAAGTAAGTAAACAACTCACACACTTAGATATATAGCCACTTTGTTACGTCAAAATAAGACTTAAAATTGCATTACATTACATGTGGGCGTTTTTAGTAAGTAATCAGCTTGGTGAAATTTAAAGTAAATTCCCAAGTCTGTGATCAATATTTACAGAGCTTTGATGACTGATGATCAGAAAAATTCAAAAATCGTTAAAAGCTAACTATTAAAAAGCATAGCTGAACATAAGAAAGTTCACAAATAAAAAAATTGTAATTGTAAATTGTTACTGCCTTGAGTTATTATTTTAGAATGAATGTAAAATGCTTAAAAGCACTAACTTGATGAGATTGATATTTGGCTTTAATAAATAATAAAATATAAATAAAAAAATATAAAATAAAATTGCCTTTTTTCTGATAGTATATATTATGTATATCTGTGTATGTTGTACATTCCATTCTGTAGGTATGATTATATGGAATATGTGTGACACCAGCAGATGTCACTGTTGCCTGCATTGTACAATAATCATATGGGGAAACTGAAATAGAATCATGTAACCTTACATCATATTTAGAGCATCTGCCTGAATCTCTGTTGAGTGTTAACAGTGTGTATCTCCTGATATAAAGAGATCTATGTTTTAGGGCTTTCACATAAAATAGCAGTTTTAAAACATTTCTATTCTACATAAAGCATGCAGCCATGTGATCTCAGTAATAAGCTGCTCTGCTCAGAAATAATAACATTTATAATCACATTTGAATCTGATAACTGCTTCCTGACAAACAACAGAAGAACATCATCCTGATTTGTATTTTGCCTAAATAGCAGCAGTACGATTCCTATATCATTTGAATCTCGTAACTGATTCCTGTACTTTGAATAACCTTTCGTTGATCTGTAATTGGCCACAGGGAAAGATCCACTCAGAAGGTCATCCTTTTGTTTAGACCAGGCAGACCGCCTGCTCCTGATTTTCTTGTTTTTGATGCCCTGAGATTCTTCTATTCTACTGTTACACAGCGATCCGGTGAGTAACCTTCCGTTTCATATGCATTTATAAAGGGTAATCCTAGTGAACATCCTCAAAGGTCACATCTTAAACTGAGTAGATTACAGTTCTGTATGAAAAAGAGCACTAGAAAGGTCATCAGAAGCCAGCCATAACTCTTAACGCACTTTCAATAGATTTTTGCTTTGATTAATTTAACCATTATCTGTTTGTGACCGACGGCTTGTATGCATAAATATGCATTAACCCTGATGAATGCACGGACGCGGGCACGAACGAAGGCCGTGACATAAATAAATTCACGTTTCAGTCATGACCTCTCATCACATTGATCCCAAACGTTATCTCGACGTAAATTGTTGGTGCGGAGGAAAGAAGTCAAACCCTGAGGGGGCTTAATGCGTTTACAATGGATGGAAGTCGTCTTGCTGGACGATTCAGGGACAAGATGTTACAAATGCTCAGGAGAGAAAATATTAAGATGAATGTTTCCTGGGACGCCACCTAGCAGATGCCAATAGCGAGAAGGAGAACCATGCATCCTGATCCCAATTGAGCCTGGTGGCACTGTCCCGTCCCTGGAGTGAGTCAGGGCTCCGTACTCGGGCCTGCTTCATCACTGCCAGTCTCTAATCAGATCAACACTAACCTCCCCCTCAACAACAGCCTCCATACATCAGTTCCTTTCACATGGCATTTCCGTCCATTTGCTTCATTAGCGTGGCCAGTGCAGACAGTCTCTGTTCGGAGCATTTCTGGCCGAACCACACTGAGGTGAATGGGTGCATTATGCCCTATTAGGTCCTGTGGTCTAGAAATCACCAACAGGCTTTTGCTGACTGGATTTTTGATGGAGCGTTAGTGCTAATGTGTAGGCCTCGGCTGTACATGGATGCAATGAGCAAACACTTTAAGGCGATTTCACTAAACAGTATTTCAAAGCAAATATGAATGCATTTATTCACTGGACACTTATAATCTGGTTTAACCAGACACTAAATGTGCCGAAATAGTCGAGTATTTGCTGAATAATCAGTGTTCATGACAAAGAAAAAGAAAAAGCTTATAAAAATATGGTTTAAAACATTTTCGGCCCTCAAATTTCATGGTTAAAGGCAGACGCACTGACCCAAAATAAAAAAATAAAAAAGTATTTTATGTCATTTTCTCAACTACCATGCAGCTGGCAGATTTGATCTTTTATCTTAGGAAATGTACACTGTGTTGAAGGCATACATTTTTCAAGCTCAAGCATGGGTTTTTTGCTGGGAATCAAACCAACGCTGAAAAAGTGTACTTTGAAACTCAGAAATTGCTAGGAAATTTCACAAATTATTACAAAGAAACAGCAAGTAACACATCAAATGAACATGAAATTTTAAAGTAGTAAACTGTAAATAGTATTTTCTTGTCAGATATAGTCCAATAGTCTTTGTGTTTATTTTCAATTCAAAATAATTTTTACATTTATTTTTTTTACAGTGCATGATTTTTGCATTAATAGCGCCATGCTTCACTGTTTGAGCACACAACTAACCAACCAACCAACAAATAAAAAAGAAATACATAAATACTAGGGCTGGGTAAAAAAATATAGATTTCTTGATTTTAATCGAAAATTAAATCCAATCGAATTTCTAAGAATCGATTAGTCTAGCCTGTTTTCAGTGAATGAATGGAACATTGTAGTGTGCATCCCATCCAATAAATCATAATAAGCTTTGTGCTTTGTTACTTTTGATATGAAACAAAGTCTCCGATTTCAAATTCTTTACATTATTATAGTATGCAAACAATAAATCCCGTGTGCACTGTTTAATGTTGAGTGACAGATCACTGTAGCACCTACACTCTTAAAAATAAAGGTGCTTCATGATGCCATAGAAGAACCTTTTTATTTAAATGGTTCCGTAAAGAAACCTTAAACATCTGAAGAACCTTTCTGTTTCACAAATGGTTCTTTGTGGCTAAAGAAAAGGTTCTTCAGATTATAAAAATTTAAGAGAGAAATGGTTCTTTAAGAGCCTTTGACTGAATGGTTCTTTTATGACATCGCTTGAAGAATCTTTTTTTAAGAGTGTAGCGAAGTGGCAGCGCAACACCCACCGGCTCGTAATGAATTGTGTTTCCTTCTGGAGCATCAGTGAATGTCCCTCAACTGTCCTTAGTGTGAAAAGATGGATCTCAATATCATACAGTCTCTGCTGGCTAGGGTTCAAATATGCAAAAGATTCTCGAAAACGGAAGAATCTGTAAGACCTGGAGGATTTTTCTGAAGAACAGTCCTCTGTTAAACTGTTCAGAACAAACAAGGGACACAAAACCAAAAAACAATCGTAGATCATCCAGGTAACCACACACAGCATTAAGAACCAAGGGTTCCTAAACTTTTGAAAAGGGGTTATTTGAATAATTTAATCTTTTTTTTAATTCTTTTTTTTTTCTATATGTAAACATTTCTAATGTAAAATATCTTACGCAGGACAGTACTAAATAAAAAAAATAACATGATCTAATTTTGTTAAAATTATTCACATTTTCACAGATTCTGCAAGGGATTCCCAAACTTTTGCATGCCACTGTATTAAAATCGTATCCAGAATTTTGATATAATACAAGATTTTCTTTAAATATTTTAATCCTATCAATTGGGCTTTTTTTAATCATTCGGTCACACTTTATATTAGGTGGCCTTTACTATTATGTACTTACATTAAAAAAAAATGTGGGTGTGGGTAAGGTTAGGGACAAGTTTGGTGGTATGGGTTGGTTTAAGGGTGGGTTAGGGTGTAAGGAATGGGCCAGCAGTGGTAATTACAGAAATTAATTACAAATGTAATTACATATAGGTTTTTAAAAACATATGAATACAATGTAAAAACATGCATGTACACAATTAGTACATTGTACCAAATGATTAATTGAAATGTAAGTGCATAGTAGTTAAGGCCACCTAATATAAAGTGGGACCAATCATTCTGTACTTGATTAAAAAATAAAGAGGTATAATTAAGTCATTGTAAATATTTAAGTATAAACTGCATTTGTAATGTATTTAATGTAGTTGCTTGTGAAATCGACAGAGGCTACACATGAGATCAATGCTAAACATAAGGCACAAAAGATGAAAAGATGATTGTCACAATGAATCGGGGGAGGGAGGGGGGGATGTTCTCTCCCAGAATCCTGTTCTCCTCATCTCCGTCCTCCCACCTCCCTCCACCAGCCATCTCTGTCTCTGTTCTCTCTCGCCCAGATCTCTCAGTTCATTTCCTGTGAACACATTCTCCTAATCCTCTGTGCGCGCGTGGCTCCTGCATGCTATCAGACAGTTCACGGGAGTCACATTCGCTCCAACACACACCGGCCAGGCCTCCTCTCCTCTGCCTGCCGTTACTATAGCAACCTGGCCAGAGCCGCGTTACAGTGGCTGCAGTGCCGCTGCCAGCGCACTAAATGACTCCAATGTACAATTTGAAATTGATCGAGTTCCCTGGCACTTTGATTTGCCAGGTCTAAATTACAGGCCGTCTTTGGCAGCGGCACCTCACAGGTTAAAGAGCCCAGGCCTCAGATTGCGCACGGCTACTTGCCATTTATATCGGCCATGTGCGCGCGTGCTAGTGCATCCAATCTAGATCGAAAGACAGGCTATGCGGTGAGCGCTTACACCTATCAAGGGCATATTAAGTGGGAGAAAAGCAGATTTCAAGTTTCTAATATTCATTTACAAGTCCCTCAGGATCTAAGCCCATAGTATCTGAAGCAGTCTTCCATTAATAGCACACACAGAGATTTCTCTAAAACAACTAATGCCTCAAGTAATTACTGTATGTGTTTTTCCCTGAGTCGTTGGAAATTCTTTTCGCCGTTAATTAAGCTCTTTTAGTTTGCCTGCTTAATTAAGGGATATATTGAATAGCGGTCAATTCTATTCTCATATAGAAGTGTCATCGCAATAATGAGTTATTATCCCGATATAGATTTACCTTACAAATAAATTAGTTCCAGCTGAAGGGAGTGGGTGTTTTACATAGCGATAATACTCACATCAAATTAGGTCTGACAGCAGAATCAGAAAAGTTCTGATTTTCTTCTGCCAGAAAAATAAAAACAGCTTGGCCTCTTTTGAACGGTGTGTAGGATTAATTAGTTGGTGTTACATGAATGTGTGGCATGATGCTTTCAAATCCTCCAAATCCTAAAAATGTCTTGAATTTCTGGTTAGTGCTGTTAGGTGATTTGTTTTCAAATGAGACAGAATAACCACATCTGTAATGGAACTTTTACGAAGAAACTTTAGGTTAATGTGTTATTCCACTAAAACACAGGCACAAACAAAAGTGAAGTAAGAAATCTATCAAGCTTATATGTTGCACACAGTGTCACCATACAATCCAACACTCTTAAAGTTGCTGCGAGCGGTTTATTTTTTTTTGGAAACACCACGCATAAAGTCCCGACTACCTGACAGATATCACTGAAATAGGTGTCCTGAGAAATCACACCTGTCTCTGTGGCAGCCCTAGGCTCTGTAAAAAGAAAAAAAAAGTTGCCCACGTTATTTTTTTCTTTGTCAGAAACATTGTCTGCCTGTCAATCATTGTATAGGTTGGTGTTTACCGCCATCAGGTTGGCTAGGGTGGGTTTTTTAGAGCTGGTGGTCCCGTCATGGGGAGATATCAACCTCCGCGGCTCTACCAGAAATGGTCAACTTGGATCACGTGTGCCTTGACAGCCAATCACATCACAACCTTGACATCATCAAACTGCTGTCACAGTTGTACAGTAGCCAATCACTGTTTGTGGATACCATGGAAATTAATGAGAAGTGCCGTAAACTGAATCCTGTCGCAAAATTGTCTGACTTCTCTTATGAAATAAATTAACGCATAACTGCAAATATGTTGAAGATTATCCAACAGGTTGTCAATTCATGTTGATTAAATGATACTAAAGCCACTCCTCTATTAACGTTTAAAGGGATAGTTCACCCAAAAATGAAAATTCTGTCATTAATTACTCACCTTCATGTCGTTCCAGACCTGTAGGACCTTTGTCGATCTTCGGAAAACAAATTAAGATATTTTTGATGAAATCTGAGAGATTTCTGGCCCTGCATAGACAGCAACTCAACTGACATGTTCAAGAGAATAATGAGTTCCACGCATGTGTGGTACAGTCATGTGCCTCAAAGACTAACACAGAAAAGAAGAAACTGTTGAGAAGAAAGTTATTTTTGCTTCATTTGTGCACAAAAAGTATTCTCGTAGAATTACAATTGAACCACTGATGTTGCATGGACTGTTTTAATAATGTCCTTACTACCTTTCTGGGCCTTGAACGTGGTAGTTGCATTGCTGTCTATTTAGGGTCAGAAAGCTCACAGATTTATTTAAAAAATAGCTTAATTTGTGTTCCAAAGATGAACAAAGATCTTACAGGTTTGGAACGAAATGAGGATGAGTAATAATGATGGAATTTTCGTGTTTGGGTAAACTGAAAAAAAACAACAACAACAACAACAACAACTTGTACCTTTAACTTTTAAATAGTGCATTCATTAGTAATTCAAGTCATGCATTCAAGTTGGAAACATAAAATGGAAGAGAAATAAATAATTTGAATAAATATTAAGCAGTAAGCAGTAAAACATTCAATAGTAATGTAACAATACATTAATTAGTTATGCAACTTTCATATATTACGTTTTTTTTATACTACAGGGCTGTTGAATGCTTGAATCTGATTGGATGATGAGGTTCTAATGGTGTGCATTATTTTCAGGGAAACGCACAGCAAACGTAGTTCCAGGCAGCACTTGACCGCATTACATGTCTATATCACTTCACCACATGATTTCAGTTATTTCAAAGGTCCTTACTTAGCATACAGGCTAATGTTGTTAGCAGTGCTCTGACGATTAAGAACTTAAAAACTACATGACAGTTCTTACACGCGAGGTAACAGCGGCGTGGTCTTGAAGAAAATGAACTTAAAGTTTAACTATTAAATTTTTATTTTAACTGGCCACATCACCATCTCGGGTGTGCAATATTTTCTAAGATTTCAACGGCCCATCATCAATTATTCCTTACTTATTTTTAATGTAAGATTGGACATGGCCATTTTTAACTCCTGCAATTCCATTAGTTATTTTAGCTGTACACAAACAATCTGTTATGCTGGTTGTTACCTGATCTCATGACAAAAACGTACCTGTGGGAACTTTTTTGTAAGATGTGAAATACGTACCAATAAGTACATATCACTGCAGTTTCCAACAGAAATGAATACTAGAGGCTAGGCACTAGAAATGAACACAGCGAGCACTTGTAATCAGTTTCGTACACAGTTATGATTACAACTCTATATGATTCGCTTTCCGATGTTGACCTCCGCCAGAGTACAACCTCCATAGTATTGGTAGGTTGAGGGTTATAAGTGTGGGGTTAGGATTAGGCAATCATGTTAGCGATTTCAGCGAGAATTGGTTAAAATTTGGCAGGGGGCTGAAAATGGCCACAGCACCGGATGTAACAATCTTGCTTGGTAGCTCAGCCGGCACGGAATTGGACTTAAGATGTGGAGTCCTTGGGTACGAATCCTGTGAAAAACATGACTCACGATGAAAGAGCAGAAAGATCGAAAAACAAGCTAAAACGGCATGCTTGCGATTGCATTTTAAGTCACATTCGCTTTTGTTCATACTATCGGGTAGGTTTAGGTGTAGTGCAGATGGTACGTTATTTTAAAATGTCACGGAACATTATAGTTATAGCACCACTCAACGAACATTTCAAGTGACACAACAAAACCAATGTCACATAAAACATACCATACGTACATTCATCTGTTTTGAAAAAAACGAACACCCTTTTAACGCCACTCAGTGGACATTTCAAATCAAATATGTCGCAAAATGTACATGGCGCTACGTATTTCTCGTCCTGTGATGTTCCCACAGGTATGTTTTTGTCATGAGAGCACGTTGGCTGCTTTATATTGCATACTGATATTTATTATAGATTAATTTATTATCGGAATCGTGAGCACACTGGTTTGTTGTGCAAACAGATTTACCGTTTACTGCACTTTGTTATTCTTAGTTATCTACCTTTAGCAGCACTCCACCATTGTCCATTTAGCAACTGGGATGGTGAGTAGTTAGTGAATAAGACAGACTGGAATACTGAGTGCAGAAGTGGTGTTATATTAGTAAAGTTGCCCCTAAAGTTGAAATCACTTTTGATGTTCATTTTTTTTACCAATTCTGTCGTGTTCTTTTCCACCTTTTTCCCTTTCTGTCCTAAAAGTAAGTTAATTAGCACACCCTCTTTCTTTCACAGTTAATGCAAGGAACCATCCATGAGCATGTGTGTGTGTGTGTGTGTGTGTGTGTGTGTGTGTGTGTGTGTGGCAGATCTGCAAAGGAGAGAAAGAGAGAGTATTTCAATAATTGGACTGTGGCAAGTCTGCAGTTCACCCTTACAAACTCTCCCATTATTTTCTGACCCCTCACCAGATCCAACACCCACTCCTCCCTTTTCATCCATCTCTTCTCTCATCTCCTCTCATGCACTTTGTTTCCAGGTTGCTTTTATTATCGGCAGGCAAGAGAAATGTTTTCTGCCTGTGAAACATACGGGATCCCAGCTCAAGTCCAAATGTATGGATGACAGGAACTACAACGATCTAAAAGCACGCACCGCATGGGACCCGAACACAAATATCGGTGAGTGAGAAGGGATGGGAGGCTGGCGGGGGTGTTGAGTGGGAGGCATCATGGTAGCTCCACTCTTTAATGAGGCCTTTGTGAGCACACGGCAGTTTGGATGGATTTCATCGCCTCCTTCCCTCAAAGGTATTGATTTAAACTCGGCCTGCAATTAGCATACACAAGGGAGCGATGCTAACAAAGACAGGCAGGATGTGAAAGCCAAAATAATGGTTGGCTACAAGCACACCAGTCATAATTTTTACAGTCTATGTTCCTCTGCTTAGATCAGCTTGTTTGTATCACTAAAAAGCTGCTATATCTCTTTCTAGCATCACCTTACAGTTTATGCTACATCGTGTCGCGCTGTAATTTGATGATAGTTACACATTATTACGTAATTTCAGCCCACAGTGATGGTAAATGTTCTACTGCGAAACTTCAGAGCGATAACAAGAAGGTTAAAAAAACAAATGCTAGCATTTTCAGTGCATGTTCTAATTTAATAAAAAAAAAAATTGTTGTTGCTGTACAAGAGCATGTTTTTATTTGGAAAATGTATTCCTGAAAGTCACTGTATGTGTGTGTGTGTGTGTGTGTGTGTGTTTACATGTACAACAAAATGCTTTTTACTCAAAACCAGATCATTATGAAAACAAGTGATCAAAAGTTGGGAAATTCTGTAGGTTTCAAAGTTGGGTTTTGGACAATATTAGCTTAAAGGAATAGTTCACTCAAAAATGCAAATTCTGTCATTAATTACTCACCCTCATGTCATTCTAAACTAAGAGCTTTCTGACACCACTGATGTCACATGGACTATTTTAACAATATCCTTACTACCTTTGCAGGCCTTGAACTTGTTAGTTGTGTTGCTGTCTATACAGGGGCAGAAGCTCTCAGATTTCATCAAAAATATCTTAATTTGTGTTCTGAAGATATGATGAACCAAGGTCTTACAGGTTTGGAATGTCATGAGGGTAAGTAATTAATGACAGAACTGTCATTTTTGGATGAACTATCCCTTTAAACCCTTATCTTTTTATATATAAATATAATAAAGTATGACAATAATATTTTTTTTATCGTAATAATATATAGGGGTGAATTGAGACATTTTTTTCTAGTCATTTCAATGGCAAAATGTGTCCCTTATTGTCGTCATATCGTATTTTATTGTATTAGCAATTGAGTAAGGTAAGCAATTACTGATTTACTGACTAGATTGACCATCAGGTTCTTAGTCGCCACTCTAGCCAAGGCCCTTCTCCATCAATAGCTTAGTTTGGCCAGAAGGCCAGCTGTAGGTAGAGCTGTGGTTGTTTCAAACTTCTTTCATTTAGGGTAATGGAGACTACATGCTTCTGTGAACCTTTAATGCAGCAGAATGTTTCTTCCCCAGATGTGTCTTGATGCAATCCTGTCTCTGAGCTCAACAGGCAGTTTTTTATATTACCTCAGGGCTTGGTTTTGCTCTGATATGCATTTTCAGCTGTTAGATCTTTTATTAAGATGTGTGTGCCTTTCCAAATCATAACCATTCAATTGAATTTCCCACAGCTTAACTTCACTCAAAGTGTAGTAACGTCTACAAGCAATATGAATGCTCCTGAGCTAAATTTCAACTGTTACAGATAAGGGTATGAATACTTATGCAATGGAATCATTTAGCTTTTTAATTTTTAATAAACTTGTTTTTTCCTTTGACATTATGGTATATGGAGGGTTGACTGATGTGGAAAAAAGTCAAAAAGGCAGCAACATAACAAATTTTGTGTGTATGACTGTTCAATCACAATACACCACAGAAGAAAAGTGATCAAAATCTGTATTGATTAATGTTGTTTGCTATTACCATAAGTATCAACATATTGCCTAGCCCTTAAGTCTTAAAATGATACAAATTTATGCTGATATCCAGACTTTTGCAGATAGCATTTTGCATAAACTTATATGCCTTGTGTTTTACCATAAATGTCAGGTGATTAAGCATAATCAGTGAGTATTAGCTTCATGTCACTTTCCTATTTCAGTAAATTATTTAGTCATTAATCAGGCTTTGTGAGGCTATTGTAGCAATAATTTGATTACTAAAGGAAGTAGAATGATCACACAGCATTTTTGGCTTACTTTTCAAACTTGTACTTGTTTGCTCTGGTATAACCGGCCTATGTTTGGGCACACAAACAAAACAACCACAAAAAAAAAAACAAAAAACTGCTTGCTGTGACAAAAACCCACTTTAATCCTTCAGCACACACATTCCTTCGAAGAGCACTTGTTTTATACTTCGTTTGCTGTTGCAAAACCAAAAAAATAAGAGATAAAAAGCATCAAAAGTCTTTAAGAAAACAAAGTCTGGGACAGCAAAACACTGCAAAGGGAATACGAACAGCTAATATGTCAGCTGGAGATGTGACAATGTTCAAAAATGTGCAGGGAAACACTTTAGTCAGTCAGCAGCAGCGTGGATGAGTCACCTGAATGAAGTGTGGAGTTCTTACTCGCTCTCTCTTTATTTTGATGTGGAATTCCATTGTCTTCTCATGGGTACATGAGAACAAACAAATATTAATAAATAAATAAACCGCACACAATACAACAAACAACCCACAGCTATTTAGAAATGTGACAGAACAGCTGTGGCGCCCGCTTCGCCTGAACGCCTCGGCCTGTTAATAAAATACGCCGGATAAATATTTAATCCCCAGTTGAAACGAAACAACCTGTGCTTTTTATTTGTCCTGCATCTGTGTGTGAATTGCATGCTGTCGGAGTCGGAGGAGAACAGGTTTCACTGGGTGTTTGACAAAGACTCTTCCCATGGGTGGGGAACAGCACGGCTGATGTGCTTACTTGAATTACACACTTCACGAGCCTCCGTCTCTTTCTCAATCAAGGCCTGTTATCTCCAGCTGCTCCGACACTGATCACGACCTGGTTTTTACACCTGATCTGCGTCATTGGGACTCTATGATCTCTTACCCGACAAAAAGTCTTCATGTCGACACCAAGATAGGAGGTGTCACTGATTTGTCTCCGTGAATCGGTTTGGCGGAAGAGTTGTAAAGTTTTGACGCTGTCTCGGGTCAGCGGGTTAAAAAGAGCGAGGGCTGTCTAGCATTGCTTAGGTCGGCGTGTGGATCAGAGGCTGCTGGGAGCGTGGCGTCACTCATTAAAGCCGCTCCTCTAATGCAGTCCCCCATCCCAATTAACCACCGCCCCTGTTTAGAGCAATTAGTTAAGCTATTAGCACTCCGCTCGTGACTGCGAGCATGGAAATGAGATGAACGCCGCTGCATTATTTATGAGGCACGAGTGGGAAAAGCGCCTCAAATGGGCTTTTGGCTCGCTCGCTCCTCTTGGCCCTCTCAGCAGTTCAGCTCTTCCACCCCATTGCCTCTGCTGGAATTTGAACCTCTTTAGCAATTCCACTTTATGGAAGATGGCTCCAATCTTTCCAAACCCCTCTCATGTTTAATGTATCGCACCATACCGCAGGCGCACGCTAAACAATAAAACTGTGATCTTTAAAATGAAGGATGTAACCAAATATTCTGATCAAATATATAGTAGACATTCAAGAATCTGCCACTGAAAAACCCATACTGATTAACCACTGAATATTGTGCTCTCAGTGTCGCTCTTATCTCCTACAGATCAGAGGCACTTTACAACATGACTCATCATTGCCTAGATAAATGTGATCAGATGTGATCAGACGACATGTAACATTGTGTCACCCTTAAAAATCAGTCTAGAAGGCTAATTACTAGGAATAAAAGCTGCGGTTAAAATTTGTATTTACATTTGTATTTAGGACATTGCAGTGCTGTGTTATTAGCTATGCATGAAATAATATATCTAATATTAATAAATAACATGAATAAATAAATTGCATTTAATATTGTAAATGAAAGTTTTAGATGAAGGTTTGATAAACCTGACTCTTAATGTGGTCTTAGTCTCTTGAACTAAACTTTCTTACAAAATCGACTTAAACAGGAAGTTATAGGGATAGTTAACCCAAAAATGAAAAATGATTTACTCACCCTCAAGGCATCCTAGGAATATGCCTTTCTCTTTTCAGCTGAATCCAATCAGAGTTATATTAAGCATTGTCCTAGCTCTTTGAAGCTTTATAATGGCAGGGGCGAGTGTTTCTGTTCAGTAGTCCAAAAGAAGTCCAATAAAGCGCATCCATCCATAATAAAAAGTGATAAAAAGATAAAACTGTATCGAATTTATGTGTTTTTGTAAGAAAAATATCCATATTTAAAACGTAATAATCACTTTTCTCTAGCTTGCGCTAACTGTCATATGTGTAAGCCATTCCGGGCGGATGGCGTAGGACTTTGCGTATGCACCGTAGATCTCGCGAAAACCAACGTTTGTTTACAGGACCAAAGGAAGCAAAGTTTTCTTACTTTAGAAAAGGAAAACTAGTTTCTTCTTGGTTTATATCGACATACTGCGACATATATTTCGGTACAAATCCTCCTTTTGTACTTCTAATTCATGATTAGAGTTTTGTTTAGCTCTCTCCTCTCCACTTCCGCATTCGTCACTTTTTAGCGGCGCAAGTGCAATACATATGTCCTACGTCATCCACCCCGGAACGGCTTCCATGTATAGAGCCGTGTGGAGCAATTTTTATTATGGATGGATGCACTTTATTGGACTTCTTTTGGAATGTTGACCAGAAACACCTGCCCACTGCAATTATAAAGCTTGGAAGAGCCAGGACCATTTTTAATGTAACTCCAATTGGATTTGACTGAAAAAAGAAAGTCATATACAGCTAGGATGCCTTGAGGGTGAGTAAAACATGGGCTAGTTTTCATTTTTGGGTAAAGAAACCCTTTAAGCGTTCATATCAGTAGGTGCCACTGAACCGGGTAGTTTAAAGGGATAGTTCACCCAAAACATGAAAAGTCTGGGTAAGGGTGTGTTCACACTTGTAGTTTGGTTTGTTTGGTTCATTTGGTCTGGACCAAAAAAGGAAAATGATACATTTAGTCCTGGTCTACTTAACGTTCACACAGGCATTTTTGACAGCGAACCTAAAGATACTGAACCTAAAGACACATTGCTACGTTCACAACCTGATCGGTCAAGTTGAATAACGTATATTTCATGAAGGAACTCGCCGAACACTCCAAACAAAAGGAAAAGGTGCATTCGACTCAAAGTGGTGCTAAGGCTGTACAAATTCACTGATTGGTCTGCTCAGCACCACACAATGTATGATCAATAATAAAAAAAGAATCCCATAATGTACGATAATTTCACAAATTTGTGACACTTCAAATGATAGTTGTTGTAATCATAGGGCTTCTATATGCATTGGCCTAATTGTGGATACTACGCCTACAGTGCCCTGCTTTTAAGCCAGAGTACTATGTTGCAATCCATGATGCAATCAAATACAGCAAAAAGACCCCCTCAACATCTGGCAACATGCAGGCTTTTGATGACAGCGACACCAAGGTGGATTTTACATCTTCCCACTAAGGCACGCCTAGTTATTTTTCTGTTTTGGTAATTTGCAGGTTGTGGCAAAAAGTTGTTGGTCTAGATTATTAGCTGTATTGTGTACGTTTGACTCATGTACGTTAAGTTTCTTTCAAATACAATAATTTTGAGCTTCTGGTACAATACTTGGACATTTACAATCTGTCAACACCAGTGTCCTTACTACCTTTCTGTGCCTTGAATGTGTTGCTGTCTATGCAGGGTCAGAAAGCTCTCGAATTTCATCAAAAATGTTTTAATTTGTGTTCCGAGTTACAGGTTTGGAACAACATGAGGGTGAGTAATTAATGACAGAATTTTCATTTCTGGGTGACCTAACCCTTTACAGTTTTTGTAAAAATGAATTTATTTACTCTTTCAAATAAATGTGTGTGTGAATGGATAACTGTGGGCTTAAAACCCATGGCAAACATATTTTTGTTTATCCTTTATGTACTTTTTCATTATCTTTCTTTCTTTCACTCTACAAACATAAATTTAAATATTTAATAAAAACAAAGGTCATGAAAAGGTCATAGGTCAGTGATTATTGGACTTAAGCTGCAGGCTTGCTCATACTGCTTAGATATTTTAGACGGAGCAGACTTTATATTCTCACACCCGCACACATGAAACTGCCCACTCATCACTGGCTCCCTGGCAGAAAACTATCAGCGGAGAGATTTTCCAATAACTGCTCCTCATTTGCACAAAGAAGTTATCTCCGCAATCATTCTCTGATCTTCATCACGCCTGTTTGAAAGACCCCACGAGACCTTTTTCTCTTGAAACACAGAATCCACTGCGCCACTGGTGGTTTTAAGAACTGTAGATTAATCTGACACCATCGATCGGCTCTAAAGTCAAACGCAGGGCGCACCTGGTCAGGAAGCGCGTCTTTTCTTGCCCCTCGTGTCAATCATTAGGCTAACGATCCCGTTATTCATTTGCCTTTCCAGCACCTCGCAACAGGGAGCGGTGGCGACTGTTTCTCGTCCTTGTGTTTGTTGAGTTTCCAAATATACCCATGCTGCCATGTAAGAGAGAGAGAGAGCGCAGAGAGAAAGAGAGAGAGCCTCCCCCGAAACATTTGGAGGTCCATCTGTGAGGAGAGTTTTTTTTTTTTTTTTTTTTTTTTAAAGAAGGAAAAAAGCGGTATGTACTCTCTGCTCGTCATTGGATGTATCAGAAATTTCCATTACAGAGAGCTATATGACTTCCTTGACAGCTGGAGCCGTATCTAGCAAGCCCCACGTTTTTTCTCCCAACACTCTTTTTCCCATCTTGGTCTCTTTCTCTCTCCCTCGCCTCCCTTTTTTTACAGCTTCATAAGGGAAAGCTGACTTTTTGATGCTGGACTTTGATTCTCTTTCAAACTCCCTCTCTTTCTCTCTCCCTGCCGGTTTTATCTTGCTCCCTGCAGGCAATGCGTTCCAGTCCACCATGCTCGGCAGGGGCTGCTGGAGCGCTGGGGTATTTGGAGAACATTAATGATTCTAAACAGCCAGAGGAGCTGCCAGGAGAGTCCGATGCTTCGCGGTCCACGGGTAGAAACCAATATATACGTGTGTGTATAAAAATACATAAAACCGTCTTGACAAGTCATCTGCCGCCCGGCCACAGAGCAGGGCGACCTGCTGCGTGGAGCAAGACGAGACCCATGGGCTTTAAAAACAGGCCCACTCGCTTAACTGACTCCATTTGCTCCGATCAAAATGGTTTTACTTGGATGGACGCGTCTTTAAAACGAACCACAGGGCTTAGCTTGCGAACGAAAGGCGCAGTTCGCCGAAACCCTGCGGACAGCGGGGCTGACTGGGTATTAATGAGACTGCTATGTTCAGTGTTGCATGTGTTTAATGATTCAAATGTGTCGGAATACAGGCATCAATTATTCACGCAGGATGCCACGACTTGGACTTTTTGCTATTATATATATTTCATGAGCGTGTAGGGGAAGAATGCAATGAGCAGCATGTGTCTCGTGTGTAAAGCATTTTTGTGAGGGAGATACTGAAGGGCATGCAGATCGCTGCAAAGTCTTGTCATGGAATATATTACCAGGCTTCAGACTACCCACACACAACTCTCACAAGAAACAAATTAGTCACTGAAAACTTTTCCCGAAATGAAAACTGATTCATGCGGTGAGATTTGCAGGCTAGATTGGACTCGGTAAACAATATGCAGTATGTTTGTTTTCTGCTCTTGCCTGATTACTCACGCTTGTCATAGTTTGCTTGTTAGCCTGTGATCGTTTTCTGGAGGGACTTAATGCATTGAGAAAATATTGCTCATACTGTACAGCGGGGACCAAAAAGTCTGAGATCACGGGTGAAAATGCCTCTAATTTAGCACTCTTTAAATTATTATCAATGTAAAGTTTAATTGATTTTCTGTCTTTCAACTGCATGATTTGAGAATGATCCAAACAGCATCTTGAGTTTCAATGACCATTTGTACAGAGTCACTCGATTTACGATTAGTGACCACGGGTGATGCTAGATGTAATACTGCTGTGCTCCAACAAAATATTACTGATAAATCATCGTCTGACGAGATTACCGTATACCAACATGAGAGTCATTTTCTCTGATAATATTTCAGAAATAGTAGTGATGCCAAATTTGCCAAAGGAACACTCTTTTGATTGAATCTGTCAAAAAGGGTTGTGATTCAACTTGATTTACACAATTCACTCAAGCACTGAATCGTTTGCAGCAGTTTTCTCTAAGTTTCCTCTAACGAGGTAAGGGAGGCAGTGCCTCTTAATTTTGGATGAGAAAATAATACATAGTACAAAATTAAAACAACACCAGTATTATAAAATATAACATTAATAAGTGTATAAATCACTTGTTTTCTAAAAAAAAAAAACTTTCTCCAACAGCAACATCAGCAGGTAAAGTTACACCGGAAGTCCCTGAGTTTTAACAGACCCCCTAAAGCAGGCGGTGGGTTTAGTAGGGGATAATTGAGAATGAATGGGGAAATGCCTCATTACGATATGATTGGATATGACTGGTTATGTTAAGCTGTGATTGGTTCACATGATAAATTCTACCTCTAGTGCTCGTGACCGTTCTGCGTTCACGAATCAGTCTAAATGAACAATACAGTATGTAAGGAATAATTGACGACGGGGCATTGAATTCTTTGAAAATAATGCACACGAGGTGATGATGTAGCCAAGTTAATTTTCTTCAGTAACAGCGCCCTTGTTGCCTCGCTTGTGAGAAGTCATGTAGTTTTTAAGTTGTTTAACTATGTTACTGTTAAAATCGTTAGAGCAGCGCTAACAATATTAGTGTGTATGTTAACGTGTCTGCAAACAGTATGTGTTTGTTGTGAGTTTTGGTTATTTTGCTGTTTTATGCTGTCAGGACCTTGGAAATAACTGAAATCATGTGGCAAAGTGATACAGACATGTAATGCGGTCAAGACCTGCCTGGAGCTACATTCGCTGTGTGTTTCCCTGAAAATAATTGCACACCTCAGAATGTTCATCAGCCAATCAGATTCAAGCATTCAACGGCCCCGTAGTATAAGTAAGGAATAATTGACGACGGGCCGTTGAATTGTTAGAAAATAATGCACACCCGAGGTGGTTTTATTTATATATCTTATTTCATAGAAAATAAGGCTCTGTCGCCAACAGCTTGGCTCTCCATCCGCGGTGGGCTCGGACTCTTGCTCCGCAAGTCGGGGTGATGGTTGGCTGGGCACTGGGTCATGCTGCGAGACATCTGCAAGGTATGGCTGGAGACGGATCCGTCCACTCGCAGCACGAGCTCAATGTACTGTTGGAGGGTCCACTGAGGATCAGCTTGAGGTAGGACGAAGAGGATGTAGTCGTTCAGACCATACCAGAATCCCTCCGTCAAGCAGACGTCATCGCAGCAAACATTTTGGCAGATTTTAATAAACTCCTCCACGTAGTCCTCCAGATCCCGTCCGTTCTGGAACAGGAACACCGTACTGCCCTCAAGTGCCCTCCTTGGCTCAACATTAATTGAGGCTAGGTCCATGACAAAAGGAAAAAACAAAAAACTGAACGAACTAGAAAAAAGGACGGGAAAACTAAACTGGGAAGAGCACGCCACTAAACTGTTGTTTTGGTCCAGCTTTCTGTCACGGTGTATGTAGTAAAGCACAACGCGAAATAGAATCAAATACAAAGTCTTTAATAAGTAATTCACAAGACAGGTAATCCCAAGACAGAAGGCAGGAACACACGTAAATAACCTTACAGCCAGACAGCAAACTGAGAACACAAACAAACTTATGAAGAGGTGCTAATTATAAAGATAGGTGAATGTGATACACTTAACCAGACAGGAACTCCAAATATGGGCATACGGAACAAACCAAAACAGACAGAATGACAAAAACGTAATATTGTGGCAAAAACATGGAAATAATCTGTCATTTTAACCTATTGTTTACTGTATTTATTTGTTTGGCCAGTGTTGTTGCGGGTTTTAGTTATTTGCTGTTTTGGGCTGTAAGGACCTTTGTGCGTTTCCCTGAAAATAATTGCACACCTTAGAATGTTCGTCAGCCAATCAGATTTAATCATTCAATGGCCCCACAGTATAAACAGGCATTAATGGGAAGACTAATTTAAAAAAGTAAACAACTTATACTTAGATAAAACCGTGTGTTACATCAAAATAAGACTTAAAATGGCATGAAAACATCTGTGGCAGTTTTTTGTGAGTAATCAGCTTGGTGAAATATAAAGTAAATCTCTGTGTCTGAAACTAGTATTTACCAAGCTTTGATGACTGATGATAAAGATATAGAAAGTTTAATAGTTAAAAATTAACCATTAAAATGAATAGCTGAACATAAGTTTACAAATAAAATTGTCTATTGCCCATTGTTTAAATTATTACTGCCTTGAGTTGTAATCTCATACATAATTCATACTTGCCTTGTTAATGTAGAATTGTGGTTTTTTTTTTTTTTTTTTCAGATTTTTGTCAATGACTCTGTACTACAGGTAAAAACAGGTTATATCCATAATCATACGAGTATCAAAAAGAGTATTGAAATATGGAAACATCAAACTTGTTTGATGCCCCATTACTGAAGAAAAGGCTAGAAATGTGCCTGTTGGTGAATTATTATTATAAAATATACAATATATTTGTTTGTTATTAATAATATATTACTATAAAAATATAATAATTTTTACATCATGTTCCTTTGTTTAAAGTTTTTTTTAATTCTAGGTTTTCTTTTTATTTAGAAGTTTAAATAGAATTTTGAATGACATATTTTCAATGCGTTTCATAACGTTTGGATGCCACTGTATGAAAGTTTACTGGTTAAAATTTATACTGCAAAGCCTTCGTTGGCTACCACTTTGTTTCTCGCTCTATAAATAGCTATTGGACTTCCCTGGGACAGTCAGACAGAGCCATTAAAACACAAATCAGTGAGCATGGAGACGGCTAATGATCGACCCAGCAGATCTATGAGCAGCAGGGGAAAATTCCTCATTATAAGCTATATGCTGTCTAACTGCTCCCACCTGAAGGCAACATTCTCCATATCCTTTACCATAATGCCATGCTCGCTGACCACTCGCAGTATGTACAAATACAGGTCTGATTAAAATGTCATCTTATTATTGTTTCCTCATTTAAAGGAATAGTTCACCTGTAATTAATATTCGGTCATTGTTTCAATGCTGTCCTTAGAACTCATGTTCTAAATTCCACATGTTCTGAAGCATTGCTTTAGCTTTTGTTTGACTAACAGTTCTAAATTAAAGTTGTTCACTGATAATCTTCCCCTCCATTGAGCTGTTAACTGCTGCTAACGAATCATTGAGTCAATTGAGCACCAGTCCAATGATTCATTCATGAAGCAGACAATGCTACTTCTTTAATGGACATGCCAAGGAAAGTTAAGGAGGATATCTAGACCTAAATTAACAGTATTGTATGGCTTCAAAGAGTAATGCTTTATTTTAAACAGCGTCCTTCTTACGTTACACACGCTTACAATAGGATTAACAGTAAATTATGAATAATTACAAGCAACCCTAATTATATAGTAAGAACATATTGTATTTACTATACTACATGTTGCTTCAAAGAGTCTGGAATATAGATAATGAGTTTCATGACACATTTTTTTCTTTTTTCTTTTTTCTTTTTTTTTTTTGAACTTTGAAGTTTGACAGCCCCAGTCCACGTTTACTTTCATTATATTGAAAAAAGCTCCCAGGATATTCCTTAAAAAGCCACAAGAAAAATCAAAGGCATTTGAAAGGACATGAGGGTGAGTAAATGATAGCAGATTTGTGTTTTTTTTACGTGAAGTATCCCTTTAAGAATGAGTTACGAAGCACAAAAAAATAACAAATTGAAAGGGTGAAAGATGATGATGAAAATGTGACAAACCTGTGTCACAAAAAGGGAAACTTTGGAGCACTTTGAGGTTAGACATTACCCTGGATTACATCACAGGTAGACAGTGTTCTGAACAGCCATACTTAACAGAGCTCATTTTTATTCTCTGCTCTTTCCTCTTCCCCTGGAGATTCCACCTTGTAAACAATCAATTCGGTAGGGTTAGAATAAAGGGTGACTCATAATCAAAAGATAAAGCAATAGGTATCTGTCGATACGTTCAGCCGTGAGACAGTTGCTGGCACGGAGCAGCAGAGACAGGTCGCAGAGATTAGCGCTGACCTTTGCCGCTTTGACATTCGACCATTTGACTTAATTAATTGCGAGCGGCTCCCCCGCACGCCATTCGTCATGTGTGTACTGTCGTCGGGCAGCTTAGCAGGTTAGTCTGACTGCGCTGTCATCAAGCCGGCTAGCACGGGAACAGGATCCGACAAGATAATCAGCATGAAGCTTAGCCGCCGAACCTGTAGGGAGGTGTGAGGGGAAGTGTCTCAAAGTGGCATTCATTACTGTGTAAAGAACTGAAACATCCAGGAATGCTACTGCCGTTCTTGAGATAACCGTTGGTGAGAGGTATTAAATGATAAAAACAGCTTTATTTCAGATTTTATCCCTCTGTCTGGAAATCCAGAAAGAGAGAGATACCTCTGCACATCTAGAGCATTTTATAGAACTAAATTGCAAACTAAACCAATGACTGAGACCAAATTTTTGTCACATCAAGTTAAAATGCTTCATTAGCTAGACTCATGCTGATAGACAGCTACTGTTAGCTGGTAGCTTTGCATTAGAAACACGCACAAACAAGATCTTATGCATTAAAACCCTAGTTTGGCATTTTTGCAAAGCCCCTGCTGTTTCTATTGTGTGTTTTTAAAGAAAATTAACCGAAATGGACAATCAGAATATGTATACTGGTGTCAAGAATTCTGAGGCCACATTGAAAATCTAGGAAAATCTTGGACTATTTAACTCACAAAAATGGAAAATCAGAAGAAAAAAAAGTAAAAAAAAAAAAAATATATATATATATATATATATATACCATCCTAAAGGTGCATTAAAAGGTCGCAGCGATGCCATAGAAAGGTTCCACAAAGAACCATTCTGTCAAAGGTTCTTTAAAGTATCTCTTTCTTACCTTTTTATAATCTGAAGAACGTTCTTTCGCCACAAAGAACCTTTTGTAAAACAGAAAGGTTCTTCAGATGGTTCTTTATGGAAAACAAGTTCTTCTATGGCATCGTGAAGCACCAAATTCTGACTTAAAGTTAATTTTATTCAACCAGCAAGTTTTTTTTTTTTTTGACTGGAAATGACACAGGCTTCTCCCAAAAGATAATAAGACGATGTACAAGAACCATCATTGAGGAAAAAAATTCATCTTTAGCGATGAGCTCCAACTCTTTCAGGTTGGAGGGTCTTCTTGCCATCACCCTAATCTTTAGCTCCCTTCACAGATTCTCAATTGGATTTAAGTCAGGACTCTGGCTGGGCCACTGCAAAACGTTAATGTTTTTGTCTGCTAACCATTTCTTCACCACTTTTGCTGTGTGTTTTGGGTCGTTGTCGTGTTCAAATGTCCACTGGTGCCAAAGGCGAGTTTCTCTGCAGACTGCCTGATGTTGTTGTTGAGAATTTTGATGTATTGCTCCTTTTTCATGGTGCCGTTTGCTGTGACTAGGTTCCCTGGTCCACCGGCTGAAAAACACCCCCAAAACATTAGGTTACCACCACCATGTTTGACAGTGGGGATGGTGTTCTTAGGGTTGAAGGCTTCTCCTTTTTTTACGCCAAATGAAGGCTACATCATTGTGGCCAAACAATTCAATTTTTGTTTAATCTGACCATAAAACAGAAGTCCAGTCTTTGTCCAGATGAGCCTTATCTGGAGAAGTGGTGTCCTCCTTGGTCTGCGTCTGTGGAACCCAGCGGTATGCAGTGACCGTTGGACTGTCTGCCTTGAGATTCATCAAGATGGTCTTGGTGATGATCCTTGGATTCTTTTTTTACCTCTCTCACTATCCTCCTGGCCAGCACAAGGTGTCACTTTTGGCTTCCAACCACGTCCTCTGAGATTTTTCTTGTATTTTTTAATAATACTTTGCACTGTAGCCACTGTAACTTCAAAACATTTAGATATGGTCTTATAGCCCTTTCCTGACTTGTGAGCAGTCACAATGCACAGCCGCAGGTCCTCAGTGAGCTCCTTTGTCTTAGCCATAACTGTCCACAAACCAACAGCAGAGAGCTTCTGTTTTTCACCTGCTGAGTTGATTAAAACAGCTGTTCCCAATGAATCAGGGTAATTAGGATGCTTTAGAACAGCTTGGACTATTTGGAATTGTATAGAACTTTCGATTTTCCCATAGACTGTGACAGTTTGCAAAGGGTATGAATAATTTTGGGCATGCCACTTTTTGTTCAAATGTAAATAAAAGCTGAGAAATATTTTTTTCCACACTGATGCCTCTTGTACATCGTCTTATTATCTTTTGGTAGAAGCCTGTGTCATTTCCAGTCAAAAAAAAAAAAAAAAAAAAAAACTTGCTGGTTGAATGAAAGTAACTTTAAGTCAGAATTTGCCAGGGGTATGAATAATTTCGGACTTGACTGTATACATGTATGTGTGTGTATATATATACACTGGTATCAAGAATTTTAAAACCACATTGAAAATCTTGGAATATTTAAGTCACATAAATGGACAATCAGAAAGAAAGAAAAATTATTTTGTGGAATATGTATACTAGTGTCCAGATTTCTGAGACCACACTGAACATCTTGAAACAGAAAATCTTGGAATATTTAACTCATGAAATGGACAATCAGAGAGAAAAAAAAAACATGATTTTGTGGAATATGTATACTGGTGTCTAGATTTCAGAGACCATATTGAAAATCTTGGAACATAGAAAACCTTGGAATATTTAACTCACAAAAATGGGCAATCAGGAAGAAAACAACAACAAAAACATGATTTTGTCCAGACCACACTGAAAATCTGTAATTCTAATCATAATAATCAACTTATATTTAGAGGGGGCAAAACAACTATATAAAACATAAATATTACAAAAATAATTCTAATTCTACACTATTTCTAGAACATTAGCTTTTCTACAAACTTGTGGAGTTCTTGCAGCTTGAGTGCTGTTCTTGTTGCCATTCTGAAACCATGTAATTTTTCAGGGTTTCAGAATGACAAAACACTTTTAGCCCAAATTATTATGCTGATTATATTCAAATCGTAAAAAACCTAAAAGAGAAGGTCTCAGACTTTTGTATCCCATTGTATCGGCTTTGGGTAGATTTTTCCATGAAGAGCATCTTCACATTGCCAGTGAACTCAGTCATAAACTTTTATCACTGGCTCCAAGTGACCAGACCACAGCAGTAATTGCTCTTGCCAGAACCGGCAACAAATCAGCAAGCAACCAGCAGCTGCTTCCAGGTCAATAATTTCTATTCAGGTCTAAATGAGCTTTTTCTTAACTTATCGGTATTCCTGTCCACCCAACCCCTCCCCACATCCTACTGAGGTCGATTGGCCAGTCAATCTCATGGGAAATCTGCACGTAACAGAGGGTTATGTAACATTTGCAGGACACCGTGTCCATAAAGCATTATTTGATTCGGGTCTTTTGGAGCTTTCTCTAAATGCCAGTGGGTGGCAGGGGCAGACATATGATGGCAGGGAGCTGGAGACAGGGGCAGAACTGTTTGGGTTCGGCTCTTTCATCAAAGTCAAGCAATATACAGCTCTGGCATATTGACAGTATTATTGTATGCATCTATGTGATAAAAGATTACATTGTAAACTCAATTTACATTGCAGTTACACTGATAAACAAAGTAATTAGTCACAAGAGACTGCAAATTACAGGGATTTTACAATGGGAGCGGTCTTATAAAGGAACAGTTCAAATTTGCTGAACATTGACACTTATGTCTTAATGATGGATTTGTTTATTACAAACATGCAGCTTTACATTATTAACTGATGGACTGTATTATCATGATGTTTTATCAGCTATATGGATTCTAATTCTGATGGCACCCATTCACTGTAGAGGATCCATTGGTGAGCATGTGAATTGATGCTAAATTTCTGCAAATCTGTTCTGATAAACAAACAAACTCCTCTACATTTCGAATGGCCTAAAGGTGAGTCCATTTTCAGCATTTTATTCAGTTTTAATAGTGCTTGCACATAACTATCAATATAAAAAAAATCACTAACATAACAAAAAGTGCCTTTAGAAGTCAATATATTGTTTATTTCATTTCCATGACAGTGAACAGTCCACAGCGGTCCAGTCTGTGCAAGATTTATTTGTTTTTGTACTCTGTCTGCTGTGTTTTCAAGTGCTGGTTTATGTAAACTTGCACTGAAGTCTATAGATGCTGCCTGGTTTGCATCATGATTTTGAAGTGTATAAATCAAGACAACAACATAATAATTTAGTTTCAGCTCTTTTATTGCATTTCATTGAATATCATATTAATGTATGTTCTTCATTACTTTTAATATGCATTTGACTTCTATCTACTCATTAATATGGTTTATAGCAGGTGTTAACAGTGATTAACAACCATTACTAATGAAGGGCGGGGTCAGGTGGGGTTGCTATAAACCATTAAAGCTTATTTGGTTAGAGAGGATAACAACCCTGCACTTCTGTTGTCAATCACAGTGTCACACCCCCCACCACACACAACGCACTACACCACACCGGTCATTTACAACTCTACCCAGCCCCCCTGCACACCCAAAGCCTTCCACAGCCCGGCAGGGGGGCGACTATACCGACTTCACTTGCTTTTACATACCACAGGGGGTCTGCACATGAAGCTGGGTGCAAACTAGTGCCGGTCAGATGAGAAAGTACCACGGAGTTGCTACAGAGAAACAGCTCACTAGTCCCGCGAAGAGAACTGGCACATCAACCCCTGAACCTCAACTTAGAAGAGTCATTTAGAACGCTTCGCTTTGAAGGCTCTTTATGACGTCATGTTAGTCTAAGACGTTTCGGAAGGCCGTTTTTTTTAAATATAAATACCAAGAACACTTGTGCACCTACATGGTATTAATACATAAAAATTTTTTTCATATAGGCACATTAAATTGTGAGTGTTTTTTATTTTAATATTTTTTTAAGATCACAAAATGCAAATTATTACGTTTAAATGTATGATCTAAACAAAGAATATAAGAAACTTTTTTTTTTAATATATATTTATACGCAATCAATCATGAACCACAGCCAATCAGAACATAGCATGTTATTTTATAGTTTGTGCACTCTCTCAAACTCGGAATGGAATGCCTTGCAGCTGAAGAAAACTACGGACACTTACCTTATTTTTTCATGACTTCCACATTGCTTCAACAGATGGTATGCTTTTCAGGTTTTCCTTGTGAAACTCCAGGTATTTGTTAGATATATCCACGCACTTCCAACAGTCTGAAATCAGCCTCTGCTCGTCCATGTTCGGTCCAATGCGTTTTCTGTGTAAACAGAAATACGCACCAAGAAACCGACGCGATGTTGTTTTCAATGGTATGTCTTGGTGAAACATGAGAGATGTGTAATAATATCTGTTTCTAAACTAAGCAATCAGTTTCTCCTCGTCTATGTTTGATGATTAATATTCGTGCTTGGAGGTAACAATGACATAAGGTGCCTTCAGATCAATTTACTCGGGTCAAGATGGCGATGTACATTTCGATAAACTCGACTTATACAAAATATGACAAACAAACAATGAACACCGGATATGTTTTTGTTTTTAAATGTTTTTAGTCAATTTATGAAGGTGAAGTTCAACCAAATCAGAAAATCCAAAGTTTCCCATTCCTAATTATGACTTGATGCCATTCATATGCGTTCAACTCATAAATACAATCTTTTAACATTACATATTGTACATGAGGAGTGGTACTTTGGTCTAATGAGATTTCACACAGATATTTTTGATGAAATTCGAGAGGTCTCTGACCCTCCAAAGACAGATAGGGTATACAGTACCACGGTCAAGGCACAGAAAGGTAGTAAGGATATTGTTATAATAGTCCATGTGATCAGTGGTTCAACTGTAATTTTACGAAGCTCCAAGAATACTTTTTGTGCTCAAAGAAAACCAAATAATGACTTTAGTCAACAATTTCTTAATGAGAGTACCATGACATGTGTGTGCGTTCCTTGACCGTGGTAGGACCCTTGTAGTCTATGCGTCAGAGAGCTCTCGGATTTCATCAAAAATATCTTAATTTGTGTTCCAAAGATTAAGAAAGGTCTTACAAGTTTGGAACGACATGAGGGTGAGTAATTAATGACAGATTTTCATTTTTGGATGAGCTAATTATTTAATGTTTGTATGTACTGTATAAATAACGCTGTATTACATAATGCTAGTATAAAATGGCTACAGTAGTGTTGTTAAAATTAGAATGTTAACACAATGAAGTGTTACATTTATTACTAATAATTATATAAAAATATACTATAAAATAAATGCAAATTATTCTTCCAAGAAATATAGTCCATTATCTTATGTTTTATAAATGTAAACAATACACTGGGCCATTTTAAAGGATAATCATTTTCAAGACTGGTAAAAGAAAATCTTTTTTTTTTTTTAATGACATTGTCATAATCAAACACTCCATGGGTTGTTGATAATAGAATATAGTGGCTGAGTATGTGTGAGGTAGAGGAACCGCAGCCAGCCACTCGGGGCCAAAAGCAACATGATCCCAGTGTAATGAGAATGTGTCAACAACCCGTCAGCCACGGTCCAACACACACGCAGACACGCACGCACATACACACACGTAAAAAATACACGCCCCATCGTGTGTGTATCTCACGCTGGAGTGGACGTCCAATCAAGAGCTCATATGTTTTGCATGATTTCATGCACAGTCCCCCTGTCAGGCAGGGATTCGGCTGGAGTTGGCCTTGTCTGCTGCAATTCAAATGGCCTGTAAGACTGTTGACTGCTGAATGATGTGGAGATGTACTGTTGTGCTATCATGCATGCTGAATGCCACTGTCTGACGCCGACGGGGGCCTACCAGACACAATATGGAGATGAGAGATTTGCAAGATTATGCCGTCCTATTCGGCAAAAAGCCACTCCATTTAGAATTACTGTATTAGATATAATACAAATGTTTAGAATGTGAATCCGAATGTGTTTTTGCATGCAGATCACAAGTCCCTTTTTGGCCAAAAAACACGTCTTTTTTTTTCGAATACAAGTTAACTATAGTACATCAACTCAGAAAGATGCTCGAAGCAGACCGGTCTCAGCAGATGCCACTCGCAGCACTCATAACTTGCAAATAATTTGCATGCGAGAGTAGCCAATTAGCATATTTGCGAGGGGGAGGGGCAGAGTAAAAGAGAACCGCTCCCCTCTGATTGCTTGTAATCTTGACAGGATAGGCCAATCCCGTGATCCGCTGCTGCGTGGGTGTGTGTTTGCATCTCGGGCCACTGGCAGGTTCAACCGTCTTGGGGAACCTTTATACTGTACTGCATATTATTAAACTGCTGACACCATTTAAATTTTATCAGTTGTCTACTTTTAGTCCAGGATGTGCTAAACTGCACTATTGGAGTAGAGCGCTGTAAGTCTGAATACAGGTATGATTTCCAAGCAATCCATTTCTCTTGTAGAACAATAAACGCTGAAGTTGGAAAAACTCGTTTTTAAAAATAGATATTGATGCAATGTATTTTCGCACGCCAAATCAAACCTCTGAAAGGAGTTGGAGCCTGGCGCGAATAAACATTCAGCATTGTAACGCACTATTGATTCCAAAGATTTATGTTTGCTTAAACATAGCGAGTGAATAACAGGATAAATTCAGAAACACTCGCCATGACCAAAACCACTCAGGAGAGGCCTGTTTGCAAAACAGCTGACTTACAACACATTCAGCGGAGATTCATGGCTGGATGCATAATGTTGTAAGAGAGTAAAGGTTGTGAGCAAGCAGCTGTATGCTTCCTTGACAGACACTTAACACTTAATTCAGCTTGCCACCGATTAGCCTTCTTGAAATTGAGTGATTGTTGAAAGTAGAGGTATATTGTTCAATGTACTAACTGATGTCTTTACCCTCTGCTGTATTCAGCAGGGACAACGCAGAAGTGTAAGACACAGCAGCAGTATGTTGTAATGCACGGTTGGTGGGGAACCGTGAATCTGAGGTGTTGATTTATGTTATAGACTGAAAGCTGAATCTTTGTGAAAAGAAAAAGTTTCAAAGGCATACTTGAAGAGATAGTTCACCCCCAAAAAAGAATTCTGTCATTAATTACTCACCCTCATGTTGTTCCCAACTTGTAAATCCTTCTTGGTTCATCTTCAGAACACAAAATAAGATATTTTTGATTAAATCTTTGCATAAAGTCATTATTTTTGTTTTCTTTGTGGACAAAAGGTACTCTGCTGTCTCTACTAGGTCAGAAAGCTCTTGAATTTCCTCAAAAATATCTTAGTTTGTGTTCCAAAGATTAACGAAGGGTTTGGAACGACATGAGGGTGAGTAATTAATGACAGAATTTTCATTTTTGGGTGAACTATCCCTTTATTTCAGTATTTTAGATTAAAGTGATTGTTACATATAGATTTTCACATTTGCTATGACAATTGGTTGCATTTTTAATATAAAATGTAAGATATATGTTCTTTATATATATTCTCTATTATATTAAGCATTGTTAACAGTCAGTATATTGTTATATACAGTATCTTATATAATATTAACAATAAATCAACATATTTCAGTATGACTTGTCTGTCAGATAGCCAAAGAAAACACATATGTGACCCTGGACCACAAAACCAGTCATAAAGATACATTTTATTGAAATTTTAATTATACAAAAAGCTGAATAAATAAGCCTTACATTGATGTATGGTTTGTTAGGATAGGACAATATTTGAAAAATCTGGAATCTGAGGGTGCAAAAAAATCAAAATACTGAGAAAATCGTTTTTTTTTTTTTATAAATCGTCCAAATTAAGTTCTTAGCAATGCATATTAATAATCAGAAAATAAGTTTTGATATATTTACTGCACTATAGGAATTTTACGAAATATGTCCATGAAACATGATCTTTACTATAATACAATAATTTTTGGCATAAAAGATAAATAAATAATTATGACCCATACAATGTATTTTTGGCTATTGCTACAAATATACCCACACTGCTTAAGACTGGTTTTGTGGTCCAGGGTCACATATTCTCTGAGCATAATAGTAATGAAGATTAATATTATCAACTGTAAGGAGTGGCTCTGAAATATGTGAACTACAGCTGGACAAACCAACAGAGGGCAGTATGTAGTTGCAAAATGGGGTCAATCACTTCACTGCCTTTGTCTAAGATAAAAGCAGGATGTGCTTCATTATTTATCAAATAAATTGTCATATCTGAAATGTGTTCTTTCAATGAAGTGATATATCTGGATTTCGTTGAAGCATAGCATTTTTCTCTGACGGTATGATTTAATTTTCCAGTAATATATAATAGACAATGTCATGAAAGCTTTTCCACATATTACAGTGGAAATCTATTCTTTCTGGGAATGTGTTTTACTTGAAGTAAGACTGAGAAACAAAGAAATATATTATAATATTTAATAACATTTAAATATGTATTTGTGGCCTTAAAGCTGAAGGACCCTTTATTAAAGTGATTTTGGACATTACTCTCATTCTGTGGTAATTGAACATGGTAAATCTGATTCATGATTCGTAACATCATCTTTTGTTCATTACCCAATTTTACTTGATAAAACAGTCATTATAGGACATTTGCAAGATGTTTTAGCTTCTTAAAACTATCATATACAAGTAACAGATTGCACTATGTACACTCAAATACCTATAAGTATGGTTAATATAACATCTTTTTCATTTGTGCTTCAGGTCTCAACAGCGAATGACTCTGACAGTGAACTGAAGGGTTTGTGAGAAGCAGTGAAGTCATGCATACAGATGGCAGTGCCGGTATTGGTGGAAATGATGCTTCCTGAACTGTTGTAACGGCGGTCCCAGAGGACCGAGCCACAGTCCAATAAGATGTCATGAAGACTAGACCGAGAGGAGCGCGCATCAGATCTCCCTCAATTAATCCACCATTAGATGCCTGAGATTCATGGCTCACTGCCTTTGCTTACTGCGTTGGAGCTCAAATCTAATTAGACTCTCTCTCTTTCTTTCTCTCTCTCGGCTTCTCTTTCTCCATGTCCATGCCTCCTCAGATCGAAAGATAGACGGATCTTTTCTCACTGAGCCCTGTGGTTGGGTATTTTAGGTGTTCCTCCCTCCCTCTCTCTCTCCTCTCTCTCTCTCTCTCTCTCTGTCTCAGTATCTTATCCTTACAGCCACATACTCACTCTCAGTCTGTCCCTCTCTCGCACTCCTGCTTTCCCTCCCACTCTCTCTCTGTAACTCCCTCGCTCCTCTCATCCTCCTGTGACTTAGTTTGCCGTGCGCAACAACTGGCAGACCTCTCTCCTCTTCTCCGGCGAGCTTGTTCGGGAGGGGATCCTGCACGTTTGGGCACATGGTCTTACGGCGGCGACGGATCGGCGGCACAACAACCTGAAGGAACGGAGGCACGCCAGCCTCAGCCTCAGCCTTCCCCGTCACTGCCAGATCAAGGCAGCGGACGAATGGGCGGCTTTGTGCTCAGCGGGTGCTGCTCTGTAGAGATCTCTAGGGTAAGCCTGCTTCAGTGGAGTAAGGATTTGTGCCTGTTTTTTTTTTTCTGCCACTACTTTGCCTTTTGTTCCTTTTGTGACTCGTCACAATATCATGGGGGAAAGAAAGATTTGTTGCCTTGGGTATTGTGTGAGCTGATTGTCACTGTGCTGCAGATTTGTGTAATCGCGCTACTATCGGGGCGGTGGATATTTTTCTGCTGGATTTGTCAACTGTGTTTGCCGTATTAACATATTCATGGGATTCCTGCTCCTTCAATTAAATGGCAATCACTGGCAGGCAGCAGGAGCCCTGTGTCAGTGAGCCTCTGTAATGATGTGTGAGTGGAATGAAGAGGAGCTTCACGAGAGAAAAAAAAGCTTTTTTTTGTCCCTTCTGTCCACGTTTTGTCTTCTCTTTTCTTTCGTTTGTCCTCTCTTTGTCCACCTCACGTCATGTTTCGTTGTTTTGTCCTTCTCAAAAGCCCCAAAATGGAGGGAAAAGTCACAAAAGGATTGGGACAGTCACTCTGACTTCTCGTTCGTGCACCTGCTGCAGGAAAAGCTTCTGGAGATGAAGCAGAAGATCATGTCTTTTTGCTATTGGCCAGAGGAAGATGTTGTACCACGGGAACCTGGCTGTACGCATGCTTTGGGGGGCAAGGGAGGGTGGTCTTTTAGCTTTGACAGGGCTGTCCAAACAAGATAAGAAGGGAGTTTGTTTTTTGACAAGCCCGTTGTGCTGAACCAGGGGTTGTGCTGCTGTCACAGCGTCTCCTGTGTGCTGTTTCTCTACTACATGTCTTGTTTGGTGTGTGAATTCTGACTGAAATGTTGTAAGCATCAGTGAATGGGTGTGTCTGAGCATGTTAGATAGCCACGGTCCATGTTTACGCCATGTTTTTGAACGTATTGTGTTGTGTTGGCTTTACACTCCAAGTGTAATGGTGAATCACCAGTGTTCAGTACTCGTTCTTTTGATATTTGCATTTAAAATTTTTTTCTTCTAATGGCCTGTGAGAAATGTTTGAATAAAGCTGTTGTAACCATCTCTCACATTAACATCCTCAGAACAGAAGCAGAGAATCTTTCTTTTTTTATGTTCATGTTAATTTGTGGTTCCATGTGAGTTAGAAAGTGTGTATGAATGAATTCCACAAGGCTGGAAAAATACATGTTCTGATGTCCATCTTTTTCCACTTCCATTTGGGAGCTGCTGCACCCCTCAGAAAATGAGAGCCATAATAACAGTCATTGTTCCCCGTTTCTGACAGCCATCATTGCATTCCCTTTTTCCCCCCAAACGATCTGTAATTTGCTTCCCGCTGCTAATGGATTTTCTGTACGACTCCTCTTCTCTCTCTCTCTCTCTCTCTTTCTCTCGTCCTCCCTCCCTGAATGTGTGTGATGAGCATGTGAGACTTTGAAGGTGACAGTGTTTGACTGTTAATGTGCTGTGCAATAAGCAACGTTAAACCTATGGCGAAGAGAACGTCAAGCCACGCTTTTGTTTAATTCCTACCTCCTTTACATCGTTCCCAGATTTGGCCTGGACGTTTGTGAGCGCATCTGCCCCCAGAGGCCGGGCTGGACCGAGGACAGGACGTGAGGTCCGTGAGCACCCTCTCCCAGGTAAGATGATCCCCCTCACCATCTGTCTCTCCACATAACTAGTTAAACCCAGGAAGGGAAGCGTTTTACATGCAATATCCTCCCTCTCCTGCTACAAATGCAAAGTGTGTTCATTTCTGTCTGCAGATGCAACCTTTGACGGGGGCCTTGCCTTGTGGTAAAGGGCATCTTCAATCAATTCCCCTAGAGAGAAAACTCTGCTTTGGCCTATGCCACTGTGGATGGCTGAAAGTCAGGCGAAGCCCCCTTTTGCTAAGGCTCTCTTCGGTGACGGGTATTCTTGGGTGGATAATACGGCTCTCGTTGTTATTGCTTAAGAATACGCGTAGTTGAGGAGAGTCATTGTCGACTGTCTTCGGGGAGATAACCTCCACTGGTCCTAAAAACCTAGCCAATCATTTTCACTGTGGTTTGTTTGATTTCTGCAACAGGAGACAGGCAGCTCTTGCTCTCGTTGGATTGTCTCCACCTACGTTGGCAAAGCGCCGCTTTATGTACCGCTATTCGAGCGGCATTTTGTATTTCATACAACTTGTTTGTGTTTTTTTTCCCTCTCATCTGAGTGTGCGTGCGAGGGGCGGTTCATGTTATTTTTGCTCTCTTCAGGGAGTGTTTTAGTGTACACATGCCTGCTTGCCTGGCTGATAGGAATGCATTTACTGCTCTTTATTGTTAGTCCTGAGCACCAGCGGGAGCCTCGGACTGCATGGGGTGTTCACACAGATTGATTTTGAGATGGCATTAGGCGTACAGTTTTCACCATTCAGCTGACAGCAGAATCTAAGAGGCTTTGCCATGAAAGGGGAGGGGCTTCGAGTCTAATTACGAAACGCAACTAAGTAGAAGCAGCATAATAGATTGCATGAACGTATCTACTGCGCTCATAGCATCAGCTGTTTCCTTCTGATGGTAACGCAGATTTAATATATTTTTTTCCTCCTAGATAAAGACAAACGTTCACATAATGTTCTTTTCCAAACCACTAATTACTTTTTAATGATGCTCAAATGTCTGAGTTAGCTTGTGCTGGTGAAAGCCAATGAGGCCTGTGGCGTATAAAGATGGTCAGTGTTTTTAAAGCAGTCGTATCATTCTCTCAGCTCTTATCTTGGGAATATGTTATAACCAAACAACTTGAATATAACTGAATGCATTTAAGATTAACCTGCAAAAATATTTTTAGTTTTTACTCTAGGTAAAACTGAAGGACTGGCCATTTTAGATATGCTCTGCTGAAAAAATGCTTCTTTTTCATTTATAAATAATGTTTGTGTGGGTTGCGATTGTATTGTTTTACAGAACCGTTAAGAAATTGTAAATGCATAGCTTGCTTCTTTCATTCTCTGCTTTTTTAAAAGAGGCCTGGAAGACATAGAGACAAAATGCAAATTGGCTGCTACTCAGTTTTAGTCATATTAGCCACAGAGCTTGTGAAAATAACTAGAGGCTTATTAGAAATGCTTATGAAAAGTCCCCATCCCCAGAAACAAAGCATATTATTATGAATCTAGTGATATATGCTATATTATGAACCCATATCACCGTGGTTATATGAAGGTATCTTATTTATTATTGTCATTAATTCATTGTAATGTCATTCTTTGTTACTGATGCACATTCAATGTTTTTGACTGTAATTGTATTTTACTTAAAATTAACGTTTATTTAATGATTCTACTCAACACTGAATGTGCCTTTTATCATTAAGTCATGGCAAATGTTGTATCCAATGACAATTTGAAGCCCTAAATAAACTCTCTATAAAAAGTCCGGAACATTGTTATGAATTTGTCATGACTTGAGTGAGTTTACTCTGCCTTCCCCCTGTTTCCTCTCTCTGTGTTAATAGCTTTCATACACCTGAATCCGTGCAGGTGTTTTCCTCTTTATGATTACCTCTCCCACCCACCGAGCTAATTTCAGCTTTGGAAAAAAAAGAGAAAAAACACTAAATAACCCATGGAAATTTCACTAGTTTACTAAATAACGACTTCATTTGGCACGCTCTTTTCTCTCTCTCTTGTGTAGACAGCCACATTAGTGGAGGTGTTTAACTATTGTGTACCGGGGAAGCATTTCAAATCCACTTGAACTTTATTCAGCTTTAAGACGTTTATCATTATGCATTCCCCTCTTGGGCTGCTATCAACAACAGGCAGGTACCCTTTGTTTCACTATAATGACATTTAAAAAACTAATCTATTTTTGGGTGTTTGTGACACACACCCTTAGTGCGAAAACTGGATCAAGCGCTCCATTTCACCAGCGTTTTGGGGGTGCTACAGGGAAGAAAAAAAAACTGTTAAAATGCAACTCTTTGATCAGAATGCGTCTTACAACTGTTCTGTATTTTTACAAGATGCATTGCCCACTTGATACTTGTGCTGGCAAATGCTGGTTCGCTTTAAAGCAGTTGTCAGAAATAAGCTGACAGATTCTTGTATGCCAAATGCTACCCAGAATTCTGTGTAGGCAAACGTGAGCTAGACATTAGTACACACTCCAAAGACTCTGCATACTTGGCTGAGCTCGAAGCTGCGCTATCAGCTCACCCATATGATATGAGAATGCTGTTCATGTGCGCGTGTGAGCGGGCGCTCTGTGTTTTTTATCCCTTACGGAGGCAGAGATGCCTTAAAAACTCGGGCGGTGCCGCCCCCAAAGGTCTTTTCAAGAGACACTCGATCGGCTTTTAGAGGGTCGACAAATCATCCGTAGTTCTAGAGCCAAAAGAGGCGAAAGTATCTAAAGTTGAAGATGGAGAAACTGGGGTCTTACGATTGTTTGCTCAAGGCTATTAGAGCAACGAATGCGTTGTGGCGACTGAAAGCTCTCGACGAGGCCGTTGCAGGCCTCATGGTCAAGTGGCTGCACTTAAAACATTTGAATACTTTGAGAGGGCCACAAAATTGTGTTTCGCCCATCTCTATCTCTCTGTCTCCACCTCGCTCGCTCCCTTCCCCCTCCCTCTTCGCTCTCGTATAAGCTCTGACCTTTTGATACATAATCATCTCCTGGGGGCTGCACGCAGAGCCTTTGTTTACTCCATCATCAGGACCACCTTCAGACAAGACCCCCCTCCTCCCGCAGCCCTTCTCTTCCCTCTCCATGCAGGTCATATCTTTAATTATTCTGTGATAATTAGTCCAGCAGGGCATTTTCATCTGCATTGATATATGTGCGGTTCAGGGTAGGACGCTCGCTTTGTGAGTTTAAGAGCGCGCCGAGGTGATCGGTATGCACGCCATCTGCCCTCCAATTGCCTTCGACAATTTCGCTGCGGAATAAATGGAGGCCTATCGGCACAAAACAAAATAAGCAAATCAATTATCTGCACCGCTGCAGCTCTTTTACCGAGCACTACGCATTTCGCATGTTTCTCTCCGTGAGAAACAATCTGTCGGGTCCTCGCTTAACTGATGCGAGATCGACTCAAATGTTTTTTTTTTAAATGAGGCAACATTCGCTCTTTGGATGCTCATGCACTTCTTTGCTAATTAAATAGCCATGGCGTCGCAGCTGGTTTAACTGCATTTTGTCAGGGCAAAGTGCAATCGAGGCATCGGATGGAATCAACAGCTCTTTCCGAGGTAGATTTTTACGGTGCCTGATAAGTCAAAGTGCGAAATAAAACTGACTCGGAGAGGCAGTTCACTCAGCCAGCTTTGTTTCATCCTCGGTAAGATTGACACCAACGGGAATTCCAGATCAACAGTTGCCAGTTTTGTGTGCTTAGAGCTGACACATTGACACACATAGCAGTGCATCTCTCTGTTAAACAAATGGCTCGTTGAGCCGCGGCTGACTCCGAGATCAAATAAAAGCTTGCCTAAATCCTCTCAAGGAGGACAAACTCTGTTTCTGTCAGCAAGATGAGCGACTGTTGTATTCGCTGCTAATCAACTTTCACACTTCAAGCTCACTTCAAGAGCTAAGCGTGCAGCCGATCCATCGCCCCTGAAAGCCACAAGAGCACGCGTGTTGCTATCACAACGTTTTCGGGCTGGGCCCCCGGCCAGCTGTTGTGGGTCCAGATGCGCACGCCTTGCTCTTTTCTCACTTGTGCTTTATCACTCTGACTGCCGGCGAAGAAAGTTTCGCAGATTGGTGTCGAACAGAACGCTACGGCTTGGCTTGTGCGTAGATCAGTTTTCATGATACATCTAACTCTCACAGGATTGGCCAGAACCCTGCCGAGAGAGTCTGTGCTGCTACAGCCATCTGGCATGCGTTGGGTCAGCAATGCCTCCCTGCCCTCTGTTTTGGCCTCTATCTAAATCCTGCCCAGAGTTGTTTAACAGATATTTACTGTCTGCTTGCCAATTGCTCATCTTCATCATTCTTTTTCTGTGTCTATATAACAGGTTAGGGCTGCTGGTTGTGCTTGGAAGACTGCATGGTTTGAATTAGTTAGCTAATTAGTCATTTAGCTGATGTTTCTATCCACTGCGATGTACAGTGTGCTTAGTACTATGACAATCCCACTGGAGCAGGCAGGGGTTAAGTGGCTTCCCTCAGAGGTGCAATGGTGATTTTTTTTTCATGGTGCCTATGAAATATTGCAGGATTTGGACAGCCACAGTTGAATGAGAGTGTCTGCTAAATGAACAAATGTAGAAGTACAAGTTTCTTAGTAGTGAGGTGGTACCTATAGCATCGGTAGTTTTTAAATATTAGTCCAGTAAAACTTTACATGAGCAGTACTACAAAAGTACTAATTTATCAATGTACTTAAAGCTGCAGTCTGTAACTTTTGGCACACTAGCGGTTGATAAACAGAACTGCATGCGTCTTGTGAAAAAAAAAAAAACTGTAGCCAGAGCAACTTCTTTATTGTTATGTATATGACGAATTACGCAGGTACTGGGCTACTCTGCAGCGGTTCCTACCAAAACCAGTTTGAAATAGTCCAAAACAGTGGCGTAACTTTGTTTTAAAAAGTGGGTGGGACTCTTTTTTGTGTTTTTTTTTTTTTTTTTGCATTTTTGCCTTTATTATTATAGTACAGTATTAGACCGATATTCTTCACGTCAGAAGAATAAATACATAGTTCTGCCATGAAACTCTAGATGACGCAGGCTGACGGGTTGTTAGCACAACTGATGATATCACAGAGTTATACGACTTGGCACAAGCTGATTGGTTCATGTTGCATATGCAACCAATGAGCTTGCAGCTTGCAGCTATTTAAATGGCTGGTAACATTCACTTGGGCATTTCATAGCGCACTTTCAGAGTTCCTCTGAAACCCTCCACCTTCCCCAGCTCCATCGTATAGTTACGGGTTATTTTATGCTATTTGTGCAGCAGCAGTATGTCTTAAATACTCACAGCACCGTATCGCCATATGCTTTGGCAGTAGCAAGTTGCATTTAGGGTTTCAATCCGCACACGTCTAACCCCCCCCCCATTAAAAAATAGTGTTCATCAATAATCTAATATGCAGAGCGAGGACACAATTTGTGTTTTGTTTTGTGATTTAACCAGAATTAATAGATAGTCTCCTAAACGTTTGAGAGATAGATTAAAGCGCTAGTGTGTGAGACTGTGCAAAAGCAGTAAGAAAATGTTCTGTCACCAAAAACATTGCAATGAACATTCAGCATGATTTTAAAACAACAGAATACAGTGCTGTAGTGATTCAGGACAAGCCAAAACATGGTTTGGAAAATGGATTCATGATGTACTCACCTATTATATAAATTTTGAGTACAAAATATTTACGGACTGCACCTAATATACTTGGAAAATGTATATTTGGTACCATGCAATATCCGCAAATGAATCAGTCTTTTAAGTCAGTTCCTTTAAATGCAGTTTAGCAAAATGATCTAAATCAGTCCACAATTCAGCCTGAATTCAGTATAAACACACTGAATCAGCAGTTTGTAAATTAGTAATGTTGCAGCAATTTGTCAGTTAGTTAAATAATAATCTTTGAAAAGACAAAAGATTCTCAAAATAATAACAGTACCCAAAAACTTGGGTAAAAAAAACTATCTTTCTCAAACCCAGGGTTTCCTGGTTCTCTGGCAAACCTCTAGGAGTTTGTGTACTGATGAAAATCTAATAATTAAATCATGAAAATGTATGTTTGAAAGTTGAAATAAATAATTTAAAAATAATATCTGTCAGAATAAATAACATTTGTTTACCTTCATATCCCAGCTAACAAAAATAAGTTCTAAGAATGTTTGCTAACATACCCATTAACAGTGCTTTGTAGATTACTTACAGATTGTAGTCTGTTACTGATTCCAAATTAAATGACAACAATTGTAGTTAATAACGTAAGCTATTAAATTACAAATTTTAGGTAAAATAATTAGACTACTTTTTGATTCTGATTACTTTTCACCTAACTTGTTTATCACATTGATTTAAATAGCATAATATTGTACCATATAGATATAAAAAATGCAAAGATAATAAAATGTATTCCATTCGCTGTTTAATGCACTCTTAACCTGGAGTTCCTTTAATGTGTTTTTAAAGATAAAGCCTTCCAAAAGACTGATTATGAGTTTTTAAAAATGTAATTTAACCTAATCACAAGTACATAAAAACATTGTGGCAATGTTATTTTTAAATATTCTCTAAACATTCTAAAACAAGTAGTAACATTAAAAAAAAAAAACATTACATGAACGTATATTGAAATAAAAATGCAAAGAGAATAAAAATATATTCCATTTGCTGTTATTAACAATATAAAGTGCATTAAACATTGTCAAAGTTTCTTAAACCTGAGTTCATGAAACAATTGAATGTGTTTGAAAGACAAAGTCTAATATGTTATCCTGCAATGAATAAAAAAAGTAACTAGTCTGATTATGAGTATTTTAAAATGTAATCTGATTACAAGTACTTAATTTGTGAAGTCTGTACAAATTACAAACTTACAAATTCTAAGTCTGTTACTGATTCCAAATTACGGGTACATGACAAAAAATGTAGTTAATAATGTAATCCATTAGGTAGTATAGTCAGACTACTTTGGGATTACTTTTAGATTACTTTTGACCTAATTTGTTTATTACATTGATTTAAATCGGATAATATTGGAATATGTAATCATGCAGTGAATAAAAGTGTAATTGTAGGCTGATTGCGAGTATTTTAAAATGTAATATAATCTAATTACAAGTACTTAATTATTAGAATCTGATTACATAATCCAAATTTCAGGTAATCAGTTACTACCCAGCACTGCCCATTAAGTTATGAAAACGCTATTTATTTACTTTCTCTAAAAGTTTAAAACGTCAAATTTAAAAACATTTTGGTTATGTGAATGTTAACATAACTTTAAATTTTTGCAAACATTATGGGAATGTTATTTTTGAATGTTCTCTAAACATTCTAAAACAAGTAGTAACATTTAAAAAACGCTAAACTAAAATGTTTCAGGAAAAAAATATATAGATAATGTTTTTGTGCTAAAATTTTGAGAACATTATTAAACACCAGACAACTCTAACTGAATGTTCTATTAACATTGAAGGAATGTTTATTCATAACTTGCCAGGACATTAGCTCTGAGTTCTTAGTTTGAAGAATGTTTGCTAGTATCCAGTGTTGGGTAGTTTACTTCCAAATTACATGTACACCACAAAACAATTTAGTTAATAATGTAATCCATTTTATTACACATTTTAGGTAATACAATCAGACCATTTTTTAGATTAATTTTAGATTACGTTTGACCTAACTCGTTTCTAACATTGATTTAGACAGGATAATTTTGTACCATATTGATATAAAAATGCAAAGAGAATAAACACATATTTACAACATTATTAAACACCAGACAACTCTAACTGAACGTTCTATTAACTTTGAAGGAATGTTTATTCATAACTTGCCAGAACGTTAGCCAGAGTTCTGAGAAGAACGTTTGCTAACATATCCATTAACATGGGTAGTTTACTTACAAATTGTAGTCCGTTACTGATTTCAAAATTACAGGTACATGTCAAAAAATGTAGTTTATAAAGTAATCCATTAAATTACCCATTTTAGGTAATACAATCAGACCATTTTTTTTTATTACTTTTGACCTAACTCATTTCTAACATTGATTTAAACAGGACAATACTGTACCATATTAATATAAAAATGCAAATAGAATAAAAATATGTTCAGTTTGTTGTTATTAACAACATGAAACACATTAAACATTATGTCAAGGTTTCTCAAACTGGAGTTTATGAAGCATTTCAATGTTCTTGGAAGACAAAGCCTTCCAAAGACAGACTTGTATGAATAATATGTAATTATACAATGAATAAAAAAGTAATTAGTCCGATTACAAGTATTTTAAAATGTAATCTAACGCTATATATGAATGTTCTCTGTTTATTATCTTTTAATGTTTTAAAAAAAATTTTGGTTATGTGAATGTTAAGATACAGTAACATTGCATTTTTGCAAACATTATGGGAATGTTATTTTTGAATGTTCTCTAAAAATTCTAAAACAAGTAGTAACATTTAAAAAACGCTAAACTAAAATGTTTCAGGAAAAAAATATATAGATAATGTTTTTGTGCTAAAATTTTGAGAACATTATTAAACACCAGACAACTCTAACTGAATGTTCTATTAACATTGAAGGAATGTTTATTCATAACTTGCCAGAACATTAGCTCTGAGTTCTTAGTTTGAAGAATGTTTGCTAGTATCCAGTGTTGGGTAGTTTACTTCCGAATTACATGTACACCACAAAACAATTTAGTTAATAATGTAATCCATTTTATTACCCATTTTAGGTAATACAATCAGACCATTTTTTTTTATTACTTTTGACCTAACTCATTTCTAACATTGATTTAAACAGGACAATACTGTACCATATTAATATAAAAATGCAAATAGAATAAAAATATATTCAGTTTGTTGTTATTAACAACATGAAACACATTAAACATTATGTCAAGGTTTCTCAAACTGGAGTTTATGAAGCATTTCAATGTTCTTGGAAGACAAAGCCTTCCAAAGACAGACTTGTATGAATAATATGTAATTATACAATGAATAAAAAAGTAATTAGTCCGATTACAAGTATTTTAAAATGTAATCTAACGCTATATATGAATGTTCTCTGTTTATTATGTTGGCTTGGAGAAGCCAACATATTGTTATGCTATTTAAACTTATTATTATTATTAAACTTCTTCTGAGACTAAAATTCTATACGCTACTCCTCCTAGAGCTTTAAGGCTACAAGCCCCAAACTCGGCGGAGCCCTGGGCCCTGGTCACCAAAGTGTTGCTATATCTTTTTGGAATGATCAGACTTACAGTTGATTTAATATTAATTTTTTTACATGAAAAATTTCTATGGGATTTCAATGGGCTGAGAAAAAATGCGCCATCTAAAGGCGCAATACCTCTCCACTGAAGAGGCGGGACTCAAACCTCTTGCTTACAGTCACTCTGAAATCGGTGGAAATACAAATAAATACCGCCTTAAAAATTCAAATATTACAGCGATTTAACTCTAAATACCCATTAGAACATATCAACAGCTAAATTCAGTGGTTTGTGAGTAGTTCTTGTAAAAGAAAAGCTCGCACCCTTCAGCGCTTGTACAAGCCGTCAGCACTAGGCTTCTCTCTCTCTCGACATGTGCTCACAAACAACATAAATTGCACGAATTAGAACGCCTTTAAAATAAATATATTTCAGCGATTTGTTTGTAAATACCCATTAGAACACATCAACAAATCAGCCTTTTGTGATCTGTTTTATTTCAAAGTTAAAGCACTGTCTTCAGCAAATGTGTTATACAGACGAGCTTTCACGGCTCGGAGCTAACTTACCCGACTGAGAATTATGACTGCACGTCTTTTAAAAGCATTTAAATAAAAACACTCCAGCGATCCAACACAATAAATATACAAGAATATTTTAAAGAACTACCTTAGCTGCAAATGAGCTTTTCAGTTTCACAAACGAACATGTTACCGAGCTGAGACTTACTTTCACTTTGATTTCGGTGGAAAATGCATATAAATAACGCCTTTAAAATTACAATATTCCAGCCATTTAATTGTAAATACCCATTAGAACACATCAAGACCTGAATTCAGCTGTTTGAGCGAATTTATTGAAAACCCTAAGCAATTCCTTCACCGTGTACAGATTGCTTTCAACGAGTATACATGGAGACGAACGACATAATTTGCACGAATTAGAACGCCTTTAAAATTACAATATTGCAGCGATTTAATTCAGTCCACCCATTAGAAAATATCAACAGCTAAATGCAGTTGTTTGTGAGCATTTTGTTTTTTCATACAGAGAGCGCTGCATTCAGCAGTGTGTTAGACATGAGCTCCGAGATGTCCGACTGAGAATTATACATGACTGCACGTCTTTTAAAGGCATTTAAATAAAAACACTCCAGCGATTCAACACAATAAATATAGAAGAATATTTTAAAGACCTGCATTGGGTGCAAATGACGTTTTTCATAGGCTTAACTAACTAACATGAGATGCACGGCTGCATTTATGTGTCTGTTAACAAAGACATCATTTGCACGTCTTTTAAAGGTATTTTAATACAAACACTCCAGCGATCCAACACAATAATAGTTCAGTCATATAATAAAAAGTTTAAATGCTTGCTTATTTCTGCTTTTCGGCTCAACCGCACGGCAACGCGACGCGGCTTTGAAGCAGGCGCTCATCACTTATTCCAGTATGGCAAGCCGTTTTAACCTAAAATACAATTATTAATCCACTATGGTGTTCTGGGCTGGCCCTTTTGCCCGAAGGCTGCCCAATTTGGCTCTCCAAGCCAACATTTAAAGTTTGTCATCGAACTTTAGCTTCTAGTTATTATTATTATTAAAATTCTTCTGAGACTAAAATTCTATACGCTACTCCTCCTAGAGCTTTAAGGCTACAAGCCCCAAACTCGGCGGAGCCCTGGGCCCTGGTCACCAAAGTGTTGCTATATCTTTTTGGAATGATCAGACTTACAGTTGATTTAATATTAATTTTTTTACATGAAAAATTTCTATGGGATTTCAATGGGCTGAGAAAAAATGCGCCATCTAAAGGCGCAATACCTCTCCACTGAAGAGGCGGGATTCAAACCTCTTACTTACAGTCACTCTGAAATCGGTGGAAATACAAATAAATACCGCCTTAAAAATTCAAATATTAAAGCGATTTAACTCTAAATACCCATTAGAACATATCAACAGCTAAATTCAGTGGTTTGTGAGTAGTTCTTGTAAGAGAAAAGCTCGCACCCTTCAGCGCTTATACAAGCCGTCAGCACTAGGCTTCTCTCTCTCGACATGTGCTCACAAACAACATAAATTGCACGAATTAGAACGCCTTTAAAGTAAATATATTTCAGCGATTTGTTTGTAAATACCCATTAGAACACATCAACAAATCATGCCTTTTGAGATCTGTTTTATTTCAAAGTTAAAGCACTGTCTTCAGCAAATGTGTTATACAGACGAGCTTTCACGGATCGGAGCTAACCTGACTGAGAATTATACATGACTGCACGTCTTTTAAAAGCATTTAAATAAAAACACTCCAGCGATCCAACACAATCAATATACAAGAATATTTTAAAGAACTACATTAGCTGCAAATGAGCTGTTCAATAGGTTTCACTAGATGTTACCGAGCTGAGACTTACTTTCACTTTGATTTCGGTGGAAAATGCATATAAATAACGCCTTTAAAATTACAATATTCCAGCCATTTAATAGTAAATACCCATTAGAAACACATCAAGACCTGAATTCAGCTGTTTGAGCGAATTTATTGAAACCCCTAAGCATTTCCTTCACCGCGCACAGATTGCTTTCAACGAGTTTACATGGATACGAACGACAAAATTTGCACAAATTTGACCGCCTTTAAAATTACAATAATGCAGCGATTTAATTCAGTCCACCCATTAGAAAATATCAACAGCTAAATGCGGTTGTTTGTGAGCATTTTGTTTTCATACAGAGAGCGCTGCATTCAGCAGTGTGTTAGACATGAGCTCCGAGATGTCCGACTGAGAATTATACATGACTGCACGTCTTTTAAAGGCATTTAAATAAAAACACTCCAGCGATTCAACACAATAAATATAGAAGAATATTTTAAAGACCTGCATTGGGTGCAAATGACGTTTTTCATAGGCTTAACTAACATGAGATGCACGGCTGCATTTATGTGTCTGTTAACAAAGACATCATTTGCACGTCTTTTAAAGGTATTTTAATACAAACACTCCGGCGATTCAACACAATAATAGTTCAGTCATATAATAAAAAGTTTAAATGCTTGCTTATTTCTGCTTTTCGGCTCAACCGCACGGCAACGCAACGCGGCTTTGAAGCAGGCATCACTTATTCCAGTATGGCAAGCCGTTTTAACCTAAAATACACATATTAATCCAATATGGTGTTCTGGGCTGGCCCTTTTGCCCGAAGCCTGCCCGGTTTGCTTCTCCAAGCCAACATTTAAAGTTTGTCATCGAACTTTAGCTTCTAGTTATCTTTTAATGTTTTAAAAAAAATTTTGGTTATGTGAATGTTAAGATACAGTAACATTGCATTTTTGCAAACATTATGGGAATGTTATTTTTGAATGTTCTCTAAACATTCTAAAACATGCAATAACATTAAAAAACAGGTTTCAGAAAAAAAATTGTGAAGATGTATAAATGTTTTTGTGGTAACGTTTTGAGAACATTATTAAAGACTAGACACGAACGGATGTTCTATTAATGTTCGAGGAATGTTTATTCATAATTTTGAGAGAACCTTAGCCAGAGTTCTGAGAACATTCCCTGTTAGCTGGGAACCAAAAATGGAGAACACGCTGTGTTCTCAAACTACTGAAAAATTGCCTTAAAGCTCAGTGATGCTTCAAGTAAACATTTTAGGTCTAATTGGGTTTATAAAAAGTTTGATAATAACAGATGATATCAGTGGATTTTTTCTGTAAATTAGTTGTTTACTTAGCTAGCTATTTTGCCCAACACTGAGATATGAGCATACAAATTTCAATTACAAGCACAGATCTTTAACCAATAAGCAGCAGTGTATGTTACACAAAGGTGCGTCACAGCAGTTAATTAATTTTCTCTGTTATATCCTTTAAAGTGGAACGTATCATGCTGCTCCTTGTCACATGTACTTAAACTGTTCCTCCAGCACTTGCTGTTGGAAACCTGAGACCTCCAGTGAGTACAGGGATGAAGTGGAGAGGACTGCAAGGGCTGACGCTTTTCTTGTTAAAGTAACCCTAAGGTCAGCCACAGCCCGATCCTTCCAATCCAGGTAGAGCTGCCGGCAAAGCTGTCCAACACCTCGCTTTTTCTCAGTGCCCCCAAATCCTTGACTGGCAGTCAAAACAGCCCTGAGCAGAATCAGAGGTGTAGTTGACCGCCTCTCGTCTGCGCTTTGCAAACCATCCCTTCAAGTCGCCTCTAATCCTCTGCTAGCCTGGCCTGCCGCGGTGCCTTTAATCCCGACGCTTTCTGACAGAACTGAGCCCAGGCCTGAAGTTTAGGCTCTGGTTGCTCGGGAGAAATAAGGTGATGGTGAGAAGCATTTCGGAGCTCAGCCAAACAGAGCCGAGCCTGGACGCATCCGATGACAAACAGACAAGGCCCGGATCTGCCTTATGGCTGATGGTTAGTGAGCCTGAACCTGCCCTGTTATCATTCAACACACTTTTCTCTGCAGTCTTCCATCAGTGTCAGATGGAGGAAAGCAGAGATGACAACAAATAGTAGCTTCGAACCTCTGATGTTTAAAGAGATACGACTGGTTAAAAATAGTGTGTTTGAAAACAGGCTCTCAAGTTACGAAAAAGGTTGTTATTTGCTTTCAGCAGGTCTCCTTTTTAGGTGCCAATTTCATATGCTGCAAAGATTCATGTTTTCTTTTTTTTTTCTCTCTCTCTCTAGTTTTCCAATAAAAATATCTAAACATTATTAAAACAAGATAAATGGAAACTGTGTTGGGTGATACGACTTGTTTTCAGAGAATATATATCTTGATTTTTTTATATTTAAATATATTTGGGGATTATATTTTGTAAAATGTATTCTTAAAAAGAAAAGATTGCCAATGGGGAATGAAAAATCTTCATGTAATATATATTCTCTGAAAACTTGAGAAGCAAAAATTGTTTCGCCACCTTGAAATTATAAGGTTCTATCTGACACTTTGTCAAAGTTGAGTTATTCCCATTATGTGATGTTTATTTTGTATGTGTTCAGAATGCAGATAGAACATTATAATTCCAAGGTGGAAGTTTATATACACCACTGCACAAAAGTTTGGGCTTTTTTTCCATCAAGGACACATTCGGTTACATTAAAAATATTAGAGTAAAGACATTTATAATGTAACAAATGCTTTATATTTCAAATAAATGTTTTTCTTTATTTAACATATGTGACCCACTGATCTATATAATGACTCTATTATAGATCAGTGATGTGACCCTAGATCACAAAACCAGTCATAAGGATTTTCTTGAGTAAAAATGATTGTCTTGTTTTCAGAAAAAACAAGTCAAAATTAAGGGCGTTTTAGCTTGAAAAAAGCAAAATAATCTGCCAATGAGGTAAGAAAAATAACCTTGTTTTCTGTTTGAAATAAGATTTTTTTTTGTCGACCCCATTGGTAGATTATTTAGCTTGTTCTAAGTAAAAACTCACATAATTTTAACTTGTTTTTTTCTGAAAACAAGAAAATAATTTTTACTCGTCTAGAAAATCCTTCTTGATTTAAGAATTTTTAGACATTTTGGCTGAAAACAAGACAAAAAATCTAAGTAAGAAAAGCATTTTTTGCAATGTAAGACAATATTTGTGTGAGATACATCCAAAATCTAGAAAGGGTGCAAAAACATTAAAATACTGAGTAAATTGCTTTTAAAGTTGTCCACATTAAGTTCTTAGCAATGAATATTAAAAAAATCAAAAATTAAGTTTTGATATACTTTAGGAAATGTACAAAATATCTTCATTGAGACATGATCTTTACTTAATATCCTAAGTGATTTTGACCCATACAATGTATTTTTGGCTATTTCTACAAATATACCCATGCTACTTAAGAGGTTTTGTGGTTCAGGGTCACATATAACTTTCTATTCATCAATCATGAAAAAAAAAAAAGGTTTTATGGTTTCCACAAAAATATTAGTAGCACAATTCTTTTCAACGACAGAATGATTTTTGAAAGATCATATGACATGATCAGCTTTGCCATCACAGGAAAAAAAAATTGAAAATGGTAAAATAGAAAATACTGTATTTTAGATCAAATAAATGTAATTTGGTGAGCGTAAGAGATTAAAAAACCTTAACTTTTAAACAGTATTTTTAGTATGTATTTTTATTAATAAACAAGACAGAAATTCTTATTTTAAAAAAGATTTTCATAAAATCCCTACGGTAATTTTGTGTGTTCTCTTTGTTGGGATTTCTGTGCGCAATTTCTGTCGTGAGGTGACCGGCTGGCTCTCTTCTCAGGCCTCTGTGTTTTCGAGTGCCGTTCTTTTTCATGTCTCCACCAAAGATGTGCTGCTAGATTCAGACCTCTGTGGAACACTAGAGGGAAAATGAAAGAGTGTTAATGTTTAATGCTCCACCAACAACAGAGAATAGGAAGTTAATATAAAATGTCATGCATTTTGAGCCTCGACGTTTCATTCGATCTGAATTTTCACAGACCTGTCATTTATATGAATTACTGTATCAATTAATTGGAATGACTGGGAAGCTGTGTGGTTCCTCCTGGAACAATATTGCGGTATATTTCTCTGTTGTTTCATCATATCAGAAATAGTTATGGTTTCCAATATTCTTTTTGTTCTGGATGTCTGCCAAGTTCTACACAGGCAGTGTTGCCAGACGGCAGGCATTTTCAATCCAGAATGCTAAGACCTACTGTGGCTGGCAGAGAAGAAAAACACTCGAAGCTTGACATTTGTTAATGCTTTGTCCTAATCCATGGAAGACATAAATGTAGAACAAAGAAATTGAATAAAGAATGAACAGGAATTCTCTAATTTCTCCGTTAAGGATGCCGAAACTGTTGAGTGTGCAGGTGAAGAGAAAGAAAGACAGCGAAGCACTTCCACTGAAAATCATAGCAACAAAAGTCCAGGCTGAAAACTGATGAAAGAGCTGTAATTTTCCATGCACGCTGCAAATAGGACATTTCCTTGTGCTACTCTTTTCAGAAACATCAAATGTTTTGTGTCACAAACAGTATTTACAGAGGTTTTCTGAGAAGCCCAACAAGAAAAAAAAGGGAAAAAAGAGAAAGTGAACCAAGGTCTGTTTTCTCTCTCTTCCCTGTCGCTGACACTGTCACAGGAGGTAGCCTGTTAAACGCAGGAAACCGTTTGGTGTGTTTCTCTCTCTCTGACTGCCACACAACACTGTTTGTCGTTCCCTTTTGAACCGTCGCCTACCGGATCAAAGCATGCATGAAAGTGTGCAGGTTAGTTAAAACCAGAGATGTGTCGAACCACGTTCCATATTCACACACACAGAGCTCAGTCACTAAGGATAGCTCCACTCTGATGATGAAGCAATGTGCTTGTGTAAAAGGTATGCGAGACTGCAAATGAAAGGGACCTATTGATCCCAAAAAAAATCACAGGTATTTTTGAACCCACAAAAAAGTAAAAAATGGACTAAATGTTTTAATAACTGACAGATTAATTGGTTGCTATTTGGCCATCTCTGTAAAACTATGTCTGCTTGGCTGTTATTTTCGTCATGTAACACTTCTAAAATCCACTAACAGACATGCTGATGAATAAATAGACATTAAAACACATCCACATTTTGTGTTTTAGTGAATTTAGGATATTTAGTAAAATAACTGATGTAAATCATTTTCATTCGTTTGTATAAACTACTGAATAGACGTTTGGGGTTAGTAATGTTTTAAAAGCATATGTGACCCTGGACCACAAAACCAGTCTTAAGTCGCTGGGGTATATTTGTAGCAATAGCCAAAAATACATTGTATGGGTCAAAATTATTGATTTTTCTTTTATGTCAAAAAATCATTAGGAAATTAAGTAAAGATCATGTTCCATGAAGATTTTTTGTAAAATTCCTACTGTAAACCTATCAAAATGTAATTTTTGATTAGTAATATGCATTGTTAAGAACTTCATTTGGACAACTTTAAAGGTGATTTTCTCAGTATTTAGATTTTTTGCACCCTTAGATTCCAGATTTTCCAATAGATGTATCTCGGCCAAATATTGTCCTATCTTAACAAATGTATATATCTCAGATGTATATATCTCAGTTTTGTAAAATTTTACCTTATGACTGGTTTTGTGGTCCAGAGTCACATAATATGTATCAGCAAAGTCCGTTTAAGGCAAGTCATGTCACTCGGCGGCCATCTTTGAAACGCTACTCGGGCATTCAAGTGCAGCTCCTATCTCTTTGAATGGGGAAACATCAAATTCTCCAAAACTGTTCACCAAGCTTACGATTAAATTTCATATTTTAAATCACCAAATAAATCCAACAAGAACTGCCCCATAAATATGGTTCCTTGTGCTCCTATAGGGTTAAAAAAACGCTTATTTTTCAGGAAAGAGGAGCCAGTGCGCATGCGCAGAACTGAGCGCGCGTCTCAGAGCGCCTTTTGTTTCTATAGCAACCAGGACTTCTAACGGCAACTGCAGTGACGCGCCGACTTTACTAATCAATAATTGGCTATTTCATTAAGAAGGCGGGGCTTCGCGGCCACAATGAGCGTTGCATTTTTCCCCATTCAAAACTACACGAGTGACATGTCTTGGGTATTCCATAGTCTTTGGTATCAGTCTCAACAAAGCTTAAATATTTTTAGCATTTAAAGTGAATATTTTCTGTTTGAACATATTTTAAAATATGTTTTTGTATGATGGCAAAGCTCAATTTTCAGCAACATTTCTCCAGTCTTCAGTGTCACATGATCCTTCAGAAATCATTCTAATATGCTGATTTGCTGATTCTTTAAACACATTTATTATTATTAATGTTGGAAACAGTTGTGCTGCTTAATATTTTGTGGAAACCGTGATACATTTTTAATGATTCTTTGATGAATAAGAACAACATTCTTTAAAATAGAAATAAACAAGTACACTGTTAAATAGGGATGCACCGATCCTTATCGGCCGATCACTTGCGCGTTTTGTCAGTAAAGCCGGTTCTGTAATCAGCGGTAAATGCCATCAGGTGCGTGATTTCACGTTGAGCCGTATATACTACACACAGCCATTGTTCACTGACGAGCTGCGCACATTCACACTGATAATGAACATTGATTTGCGCAGCTCGTCGGTAAACAACGGCTGTGTGTAGTATATACGGCTCAACGTGAAATCACGCACCTGATGGCATTTACCGCTGATTACAGAACCGGCTTTACTGACAAAACGCGCAAGCATTATCGGCCGATTCGTATCGGTGCATCCCTACTGTTAAAGGTTTTCACCAGATTTAACTTAAAAACCTATGTTCAGCAGCTGCCTTAAGTTTTTAAGTTAAATCAGCTTAAAACTACAAGTCATTTGAACATATTACAATAAAGATTAGTTGATTTAACTTGTGAGTTTAAATGACTTAAGTTGATTTAACTTAACATTTTAAGGCAGCTGCTAAACTTAAGCTTTTAAGTTGAAACAGGTGAAAAACAGGTGACTTTTTACAGTGTATAAATGTCTTTACCGTCACTTTTTGGTCAGTTTAATGCATTTTGCAACATAAAATTAAATAATAAATAAAATACAATACTGACCCCAAGCTTTTGAATGATCAATTTTTAATTTATGCCAAAAATCGTTAGGATATTAAGTAAAGATCATGTTCCATTAAGAGATTTAGTAAATTGCCTATGGTAAATATATCTAAACTTCATTTTTTATTAGTAATGTGCATTGCTAGAACTATATTTGGACAACTTTAAAGGCAATTTTCTCAATATTTTGAATTTTTTCACTCCAATTTTTCAAATACTTGTATCTTGAGCAAATATTGTCCTATCCTGACAAAACATACATCAATGGAAAGCTTATTAATTCAACTGATGTATAAAAAATTACCCATATGACTGGTTTGTGGTCCAGGGTCTAGTATAATTAAAAATAATTGTACATTTTGTCTAATAATTGATGTATTTTGAGTATATTTGTTTATATGCACAAACAAATATACATATTGTAATAGAATTTATGCAATGCACAAATCTGACATTTTCAGATCAGACATAATGGCTACTATAAAATACACTAAAATGTTTGAAACACAAAATGTGCAATCTAATGTTATCTGTTTGTTATTGTTATTTATTGGTCACCTTACTGTCTAAACATCAGTATCTGTATCAGTTTTTGAACAACCCATATCAAAGTTATTTTTGTTCATTACTGAATTTATGAAAATCTACATGCAGTCTGTTCAAAACTGTTTAAAGGCCTTTAAATATAGAAGGGGCTGTTTTGTTTTACAGCAGGGCAGAGAAATATCCCAGCGTACTGACAGCAGCTCGGTTCACAAACGACTAATCAAGCCACCTTCCTTCTTTGAAAATGAAAGGACAATTCTCTGATGTCAGGTTTGTTACTGCCCAAGGACTGAGATCATTTCTCTTTCAGCACACAAACGCTGGGTGACGAGAATCAATCAAACGCTGATTCACCGAATTGGCCAACACGGAGGAGAAGAAAAATTCACGGGAGCCAAGTGTGTCATCTGTTGCCAGAGTCTGTATGCGTGATGACAATGCTGTGCTGGATTCTGGTCCAGAACACTGGGTCTGTACTACTACAGCTGCTTGATTATAATGATATTCTGACCCCTGCTGATTCTAGAGGATCCACAATCCCTCTGATCAGTAAGTTGCCTCGGGCTTATCAGCTCTCAGCATGAGGAGGCTGCTGTCCCGAACATAAATATTAGATTTGAAAAATATAGGGCGAATATGAATCTAACAGAGAGCAAATAGAAAATACTGTTCGGGACGTTGGTTTTGTTTTTGTGATTATCTCTCTCTTGTTGTTTGTATTAGAACATTCAAATATTTAAATGAAAGATGCGTACTGTATTCAAACCTCCCTAAACTCTACATCACTGTGATTAGAATGACTGGCAAAAATAATTGTCTTGTGGAAACGACTAACATTGTGTTGAATGATTATAATGAGTGACACAAATAATTGTCTTGATATAAAGCACACCATTGCGTTGAAGGCTAAGTAGACTGCAGAAAACACTTGAGGTGCAAACACTCACCACACATATACAGACCCGGAGGCACACACACACACACACACACACACACACACACACACACACACACACACACACACCACTGAGAAGCTCAGCTCAGCTCCAGAGTTGCAGATTTGAAAAATAAAGCTCCTCAGCAGTCGGCAGGTGTTTGAACATCAAGCCCTGCTCACGTTTGGCCTGCTGTGTTGGGTTGGAGAGAAACCCGCTCTGACTGCAAAGACGAGAGATGCAAGCAGGCAGGAGGAATAAACACTAGTGAATGGAAGGTGAAGTGACCTATTTCTGTATGTGATGGCAGGGGTGTCTACATAAAAACAGCAAAACAAAGCTTCCTGTCTTAAGGCTAAATGGAATTACAAGTCTGATAAGATGCTCTGCATGTTCACTCTTTCATTCCTTCTTATGTACTACAGCACAATGCTACGATGAAATATCTGTTGGAAATATTTGTTTTTATAATAAAGCAGAAATCTGTAAACGACTTTGTGTGTTGATTTACTATACTCTGATATTTTTTAGACACATTTGTTTATCCTGAGGTGGATCTTATGTAAATCCCACCAGCATTTTAATTTAGTTTTTAATTATCAATCATTTCTATTTTTGAATTTCTATGCCTGCTAAAAGCTTAAAAAAAAAGGTTCTTTGAAGAGCTTTTAACATTCATGGAACCCTTCCATTGCTCTAAAGATTCTTTATAGTGGCAGAATGTTCTTTAAACTGCTAAAATGTGGTTCTTTTAAGTGGTTCTTTTAAGAAATCTTCACTAAAAGGTATTATTTGGACAACCCAATATGTTTTTATTTTTATGGAATTTCTGTAAAAATTTTTTATGTTTGCTGGATATTGCATAATACCACAGTTTAGGAACATAGTAACTTGGAGTCATCAGACTTTGAACCTCAGGGTTACTGAGAAAAAAAAAAAAGGAGAGGGGGCGGAGCCAGTAATATAATTTTCATAAGCCACTCCCCTTATTGTGAGACTGGCTCAAAACATTTAACCCTAGCCATAGGTTTTTCATCTTTGAGGTTTTAACAAATATGTAATTTGACTCAAGTCATATCAATATGCAGTAAAACTATATAAACTTGAAAATTATGACAACAATAATTAGATTAGATCTGAAAAATGTCAATATTATGAAACAGATGAGTATGTATCATTAAAAAAATGTATGTTTAAATGTGTTTTTAATAATACATCCACAGCATTTATTAATCATAGTTAATGTTAATTTCAGCATTGTTTAAATTACAAGTTGTGTTTTTAACATTAGTTAATGCACTGAACATGAACAAACAATGAACGACTGTATTTTTATTAACTAACATTAACAAAATAAATACTGTATATGTATTGTTCATTGTTTGTTCATGCTAGTTAATACATCAACTAATGGAAGCTTATTGTAAAGTGTTACCGATATTGTATACATGTATTTAAACATTAAAAACATGGATTATAAAATCAACACGTGCACGTGCAGACTAGCCTTACCCACCGTGTGTAAACTTTGACCCTAAACTTCGTCTGTTGTCGGAATCTACCATTTCAACCAGAACTACTAACATTTTACCCATTTCTGTTAATTTTCAAAATAAATAGAGTGAAAAGAGACAATAGATGTAAACAGGTGGTTTAAGAATATCACTTTACCCTGTCTGCGTCGATACAAAGTTCACAGCTGCTGCTGAGGTGAGATGTGATCGGTGACATAATGGACCAGTCGCGTGCTTTTAGGCGCGCTCACTAAAGTTCTGAGCGCGTGCTTTGATCTGCTGGCGTCGAGCGTTCTCGCGTCTCTTTAACGGAGGAGAGATCGGATCATAATACTGCAGATTGGACATAATGGCTACAATGCTGAGCAAAGAATTGCCGGATATCGAGGTAAAGCGACACTCGTAGTGTATCTGAGCTTTGAATATTGCGTTCGGTAAGACGTTTTTACAGACTCATCTGTTGCTAGACTATTTTTGGGCACGTGTCCATGATTTGAAGTCAGGTAAGGTGATTTGTGTGGGAGACTGGGAGACAAAACTTTGAAAGTTGAACTGTTGTGCATAATACAGACACATTGAAATAAGAAAAATTATGAATAAAAACATTGTTGATTTTAATAAAAATGTGCACTTTTTAACAGTATCCTACTTGTTCAGAATGACTAATTTAAAACTAAATCTAAAAGCTTATTGCACAACATATTATTCAGATTTCTACATTTGTGCACTAAATGTTTGTCCATTTACTTTGTAAAAGCTAGGATTTTCTTCTCCAGTCTTTAATATTAAAACTTGAAGGACAGTTAAACCCCCTGAATGTTTTAAAAGGTGGAGATGAATAGGTAAAATGAATAGGTTTTTTTCTAACATAGCCTTGTGTGCTGCTAGAAAGAGATTTCAGGACCTTGGACAGGGACTTAAGTAGTTGAGCTCACAGTAGCTGCTCAACACTGATGAAGCCATAATTAGTAGCTTAATGAAAATGTACAGTTCCAATTTAAGGATCATTTCCTCCAGATAAACAAGTGTACAGTCACATATGTTACGCATTTTCCTCTGATGTACTTCGGAGACAACAGGCCCTTTGATTTGTGAGCTGTGTATGCATGACGGCCTACACAGTTTTTGTCTTTCTTTTTCCCCCCCCAAAGCAAGGTACAGGCATTGACGAGTCTTTTTAGATTTCAAAGCAGTAAACATGCCTGTTAAATCATGTTTTGTTTCTGCCAAGTGCACTTAAGCAACTAGGTTGCTAATTTAGTGGCTAAATTAGTCTAGAAAAAAATAGGCATTACATTTTTTTTTAAAATGTCCCTGAATTAAAATCAATTAACCTAATCAAAACATAGGAAGTAATCAAATGTTTTGTTGCTTCTGAAATGGTGCAGTGCTTCCATTCAGGCCCATTCTCAACTTTGGTGTTGATGTATATCCGGTATTAGTTCCTGCTGTCCGTAGCATTTCCCTTGTTTGATCTAGCATTAGTGCATCTGATTTACATGAATCCTATCTGTCAGCGGTAAGCCTAAGAGAAAACGGTCTTCTTTATGACGTCTTGGTATGCATGGCACACAGCGGATGACATCTCTGCTCAGGTGAGATAAAGCGTTCTCTTTTAAGTTGAGCAGATATGGGCATTGACTTTCATAGAGAAAATAGAACTGTTACTGACGACTCTCATTAGCATTTCTATTCATGAGTGTTATGACTACGGCAACGTGACCTTGGCGTGCAGAGTGCACTTAAAACGTGCTCTAAACGACTCCTGTCTGCCACTGAAAATACCTCACTAAATGTCATAATAATGGCTGTCTGTGGGGCAATTAAATTGGCCATTCATTTTGGCAGTGCTGTCAGACGTCTCATTTTAATATCCTGCTTTTCCGAGAGCGCTAAACGTGTGCCTTTGTGTGTGCTCACGGATTCATTAAAAAATCCTCCGGGATGGCCATCAGTGTTCGTTAAAAACCAGATTAATGTGGCCGCTTACACAAAGGGCTACGGCTTTTTATGGAAGGCCCCGAACCCCAACAATGACCACTTCCTGATAGCGAGTCAAGTACCGTGATAGAAAATTGTCGACTTAAAAGCCAAAATTGCAATATGAACGTTATGAAAGCCCCATTAGCTGACAGACATCCATATCATGGACGTCAAAGTCAGATGCTGTACCTGCTGGAGCTTTTATCCGTGCCGTAAAAAAAGAAGTCATTTTCGGGTTCAGGAGGAAATTTGGGAATATTTTTAATCCAGTAATGGGCTGCGATTACATCTGGTTCTTACCAAGACATTGGCCTCATGACATATGCTACTGATGTAAGTGCTTATAAAAGTGGTTACATAGTGATTGCACAAGGTAGATACACCACTCTCTGTCAGTGAGCAAACGTGTGTACTGTTTGAAACAGATTAGATAGGAAGGAGGAGCTTTTTTTCTTTCTTTCCAAACAACTGAATTCAATGTGTTTGCTATGGCTGGTAAGAGTTATCATTTTATGATGTAAAATAAATAATAATAAATATAAAATATGTCACCCTGGATCACAAAACCAGTCATAAGGGTCAAATTGAAATTGAGATTTATTCATTATCTGAAAACTGGATAAATGAGCTTTTCATTGATGTATGGTTTGTTAGGATATGATTTGGCCAAGATACAACAATTTTAAGATCTGGAATCTGAGGGTGCAAAAAAAAAAAAAAAAAAAAAAAAATTAAGAAAATTGCCTTAGAGTTGTCGAAATGATGTTCCTAGCAAAGCATATTACTAATCAAAAATTAAGTTTTGATATATCTCCGGTAGGTAACTTAAAGGCATAGTTCACCCGAAAATGAAAATTTGATGTTTATCTGCTTACCCCCAGGGCATTCAAGATGCAGGTGACTTTGTTTCCTCAGAAAAACACAAACGAAGATTTTTAACGAAAACCGGTGCAGTCTGCCAGTCATATAATCGACGTGGATGGGCACCAAACCTTTAAAAGTAAACAAAAACATGCACAGACAAATCCAAATCACACCCTGCATTAATGTCCTAAAACACAAAACGATTGGTTTTTGCGAGAAACTGAACAGTATTTATATAATTTTTTACCTTTGATACCCAGCCACGTCCATCTGTCATGAGCACGAGCTTAACATCCGGCTCGTTACATGTGAACGCCGGAAGGGGAAATCAGTGAAAAGTCCCGGACGAGTTTCGCAAGCAACGTAATCTTTTAGCTTTAAATCGGTTTGAACAATCAGGATAAGCACAAGTAATTACCATTTTGAATAGCCGCTATACCCACAATCTCTGTGCACTGTGTAAACAATGAGTGTTGTATACATGCGACAGATTGCTTCCGGTGTTTGCGTATACTACGCCAGAGCGCGTTCACATGTCACGAGCCGAATGCTAAACTCGAGCTCATGACAGATGGACGTGGCTGTGTATCAAAGGTAAAAAATGATATAAATACTGTTCAGTTTCTCACAAAAACCGATCGTTTCGTGTCTTAGGACATCAGTGTATCGTCACGAGCCGCAGGGTGTAATTTGGATTTGCCTGTGCATGTTTTTGTTTACTTTTAAAGGTTTGGTGCCCATCCACTCACATTATTTGGCTGGCAGACTGCACCGGTTTTCGTTAAAAATCTTTGTTTGTGTTCTGCTGAGGAAACAAAGTCACCTACATCTTGGATGCCCTGGGGGTAAGCAGATACACATCAATTTTTCATTTTGGGGTGAACTATCCCTTTAATGGAGCATGATGTTATTAATCGAATGATTTTTGGCATAAAAGAAAAATCCATAATTCTGACCCATACAGTGTATTTTTGGTTTTTGCTACAAATATACTCATGCTACTTAAGACTACTTAAGTGGTTTTGTGGTCCACGGTCAGCTTTGATATCACTGGAATAAATCAATTTTAACATATGTTAAAATAGAAAAAAGTTATATTTAAATTATAATAGTATTTCACAATATTACAGTTTTTACTGTTTTTTGATCAGATAAATGCAGACTTTGTGAGCATAGTGAGATTTCTTTTAAAAACAAAAACATAATCATAATAAATAATAAAAAAAAAATAATCATTCCAGTAATATGACAGATAGATAGATAGTTACGACAAGAACTCAGAGTTAAACTGTGTCAGAACAAATTAATCTTGATAACCACGAATGAATTAGTCAAGCCAAAATTTATTCAGGCACCTTCAAAATTTCTCACATTATCACAATTTATTCGCTATAGTTTAGAAAATGGTGATAAAATATGACAAGAACTGAAGAGTTAAACTGTGTTAGAAAAAAATCATCTGACAATGTCAGATAACTTTGAAAGAAAGGTATGTAACAAAACATGGTGAGGTTAAAGTGTCAAATCAAAGTTTTGATCCTAAATTTATATTAATTTTACTGGTAGTCCACTGTATGAAGAATTTGGTGTGTGAATAATTTTTGGTTTGACTGTATACACACACACACACACACACACACACACACACACACACACACACACACACACACACACACACACACACACACACACACACACACACACACACATTATTTTACAGATAGATAGACAGATAGATAGAATTGCCAGAATTCAACAACATTTTTACCTTTTACCTTAATCATTACATTGAACTTATTGACCCTGGTTGCTTAAAAAAAGTGCTTGAAGGACATTGATTAGCCTGCAACCCTTCAGCTTGGGTTATCATAGTGTCATCCACTCAACCAGTTCATGACCCTAAGTCAATGATTATCCCAGGCACATGTGATCAGTATTAAGAAATCTGTTCACAAACAGCCTGTTCAGACCCTTTGAACAGCATGACTTGCCTGTCATCTGGAACACAGAATTTTGATCTTGGTCCATCCTGTTACCCTTTCCTTAGTTTAAAATAATAAACATTAATGCATACATTTTCTTACTCTGATCCTGTTTTTGAGGAAGTGCTAAATGTAGGACAGAATACAGGGTTTAGTTGCTTAAATACAGTACATCCAACATGTTATGACATGTCTTGAGAACTAAATCTGACCAACTAAGTCTTAGCCTAGGTGCTTTTCTTACGTTTTGAATTTCAAATTAGACCAGTCTAACAATCTAATAGTTCCTGCCATTGGACTGAGTGATTTAAGATCTTAAAGGGATAGTTTACCCAAAAATGAAAATTTGATGTTTATCCTCATACCCCCAGAACTTCCAAGATGTATGTGACTTTGTTTCTTCAGTAGAACACAAACGAAGATTTTTAATTCAAACCGTTGCAGTCTGTTAGTCATATAATGGCAATCAATGGTTACCAAATCTTAAGAGTAAAAAAAAAAAAAAATACACAGACAAAACCAAATTAAACCCTGCGGCTTGACATTACATTGAGGTATTTAGACACGTAATGATCGATCTGTGTGAAAAACTGAATTATGATTATTTACCTCTGATCCACCAGAACATTCAGCTGTTTGAAGCGCGTGCACATCAGCCAGCGCGTGGCGTGTCAACGTGGCAATGTAGTCGGTGAAAATTCAACACTCCCAGATGAGTTCACACAAGAAAATGTAATCTTTAAGTTTTTAATCAGTTGCCAGAATCAGGATAAGCACAAGTAATTACCATTTTGAGAGGCCATTATGCACATTATGTAAACAATGAGTGACGTATACACGCGGCAGATCGCTTCCGCTGATGTGAACGTGCTCAGGAGAGTAGAACTCTCTAGATTCAGAGGTAAATAATGATATAAATATTGTTCAGTTTTTTGCACAGACCAATCGTTTTGTGTCTTAAGGCCTCAATGTATCATCCCGAGCCGCATGGTTTAATTTGGTTTTGTCTGTGTATGTTTTTTTGACTCTTGAAGATTTGGTAATCATTGACTGCCATTATATGACTGACAGACTGCAACGGTTTGAGTCAGAAAACTTAATTTGTGTTCTACTGAAGAAACAAAGTCACCTACATCTTGGATGCCCTGGGGGTAAGCAGATAAACATCAAATTTAAATTTTTGGATGAACTATCCCTTTAAAGAGACAATTCACCCAAAAATGTACGTGCCTTAATGTTGTTCCAAATTACTTACTTTCTTTTGTGGAACATTGAAGAAGGTATTTTGAGTAATGTCTATATTGTTTTTTTCTTTTCTTATATGATGTTGTCTTGGAGTATATACATTCTTCAGTATAACTTTAAAGGGGTCATGAACTGCCTTTTTTATTATAATTTTATTTTATAATGTTATCAAGATTTTTACATCAAAAACATTATAATCTAGAAGTAGTAGGCTATATTCTGTTCTGTTTTGACGCCGTCATCAGAACACAGAACAGGTGTAGCTGATTTGTAGACTCGGAAGTAAATGCTCACTGCTATGCAGTGTTGGGCACGTACCTTTAAAAAAGTAATTAGTTATAGTTACTAGTTACTTCTCACAAATAGTAACTGAGTTAGTAACTGAGTTACATCATTTATAAAAGTAACTAATTACCAGGCAAAGTAACTATTGCATTACTTTAAAAAAAAATCTAATTTAATATAACTATAAAATAAATATAAAGCATTGTACACTAACCTACACTATTTTAATGTTGTTGTGGGACAACGTTAGAGACAACTATCAAATTCAACATATTATTATAAATATCATCATTACTATAGTGGAACAATAAAGCACAATAGATGGTTTAGAACTTTAAATATTTATTGCACAGACCGACGCAGAGTGACTCTTTTTTTTTCCTGGGCATAAGTTGCACGTTACATAAACATTTTTGCCTTTCACCTCAGCGAGGGAAAAGTAGTGCTTATTATACTTCCAGTTTGCGAAAGCTACCTTTGAACTTGTTGGACTTGCCATCGTTGTGACTCCTGGATGTTGGTGTGTGAGACTGATCGTGCGTGTGCTTGTGTGTGAACACCCGCACTACTCTGCCTCTGATTGGCAAACAATGGAAATTTACTCAATCTAAGCCAATCATCGCGTTCTCAGTTACACCACGTTTACAGACACACCAATCATCATCACTGGTTATGTGTCCCTCCCCGGCCCCGAACACAACCACACACAAACACACACGCCCCAGGGAAAGAGAGGTCCTATGGCTGAGAGAGACGCTACTCACATGAAAACCGCTTCAGTGTTCTCAGTTATAGTAACGCGCATTTTATTGTCAGTAACGGTAACGGCGTTGTAACGGGGGAAACAGTAATTCGTTTGATTACTCGTTACTGAAAAAAGTATCGCCGTTAGTAACGCCGTTTATTTATAGCGCCGTTATTCCCATCACTGCTGCTATGATTGGCAAATAGTTGTGGATGTTTGACAGCCTACATCCTTGATAGATTGGCACTGCTTCGATTTAGGTTAAAAACGCATAAATAGTCAGTACATATCAAATGATCTGTAAAAACAGAGAAAGCAATAGTGACCACATAATAAAACCAGTTACTCACACTTGTTTGGTGCGACATTACTGTCGGATCCAATATAGTTGGCACAGTGTTGTCTTTTAGCTTAAATTTTCTGAAAATCCTGTTTCTAACTGTGACTTGTTTGTAAATGAATCTGCGGCAAAATGAAATGAACAAAGGACCAAGTTCTTACTCACACGGTCTGGAACTTAATTAAAAATATAGCTCATCTACTCTGTCGCTAACATTAGGATCAGAAGGAAGTGAATGCAAATACTGTTCAGCATCTTGTCTTGGGAGCCATCTTAATTTGTATTGTCAAACGATCAAGGGATTTTGATTTCTCAGTTCATGACCCCTTTAATGAATATTTTCAGAAACGTTTAATACCTTATTACTAAAAATAATGTGAAGAATGTGTGAACGTGGTTGGTCAAAAGCATAGTAGGCCTCTCACAGATGCCTAGCCAGTGATCGGATGTGCTTTTCTGTCTGAATCAGCTCCATTTCACTCATTACATGCTCTGAAACCTGAAGAGAAGCTTCAGCAGACCTTTAGCTGAGCAAGATGATGTTGATGCCAAATGATCTGTATTGCTCTCTATAATTATGTTACAGGACTAAATGATATTCTGGGCTTGTGCTGAACATTGCTGAGCTGCTGGAGTGCTGTGGCTTCATTTCAGCTATGGAGGATCAATTCCTGTATTGATTTCAGGCGAAAAGACTAGGCAAGAATCTCTGTAGATTGTGTTTAACTATTCCGCCTTAGGGAGGGAGGGGGCTGTGTTATGAAAGATGAAGTGTGCTTCGGAAAGGGGTCAAGTTGCCTACATTGAGATCATTGCATAAATGCTTTTAGTTATGAATTTGCCCTTTTTTTTGCATCTGGATGATGTTTCATTAGTATTAATTATAGCAGAGAACACCTGAACTCATTTAGACGGAGACAAAAGCTTGCTTTTAGTGTGGACTCAATGTTCTGGGTTGGTGCTGTCGTTTATAAATTACCCATTTAAAAGTTCACATTGAAACCCACATTGGGCTTCAAAATCTAATTTGAAACTTTACTTATGCATAAGGTTTTAGGACTTAGAAAAAATGTAAAACGAGGTATTATATAAATGACAGAATAAAATAAATAAGATAGACTGGAGATTTCTACTTGTCATTTATCATGTGAATCCTTGTACAGTGAAGATTAAGATGCACTTTGGATCATCAAATCACGTAAATATATCACGTAAATATAAATTATACTAAAATAAATAAAAATATAATTGTATTAAGTAACGGTGGTAAAAACATTCATAATGTTACAAAATGTTTATTTCAGAAAAATGCTTTTAAAAAAAATCACAGTTTTCACAAGAACATTAAGCATATTCGTTTCCGGAACTGCAAATCAGCATATTAGAATGAATTCTGAAGGATCATGTGACACTAAAGACTAGAGTAATGTCAGCTGGCATGAATAAATTAAAAATAAAAATATTTAAATAGAAATAAGGTATATTTTTTATTAAATACATGCAGCCTTTGTGAGCCAGGCTTGTGCACAATTCAGAATTGAATTGAGAATGACTTCAATTCTTGAATTTGAATTGATGTCAAAAACAGGATCTAGAATTACAATTCGAATTTTAATTAAAGGAAGCAGAATTGCAATTCAATACAAATTCAAAGGAATTCATATACATAAGTGAAGTGTTACATTGTGTTATTTGATTACTTTGAAATGAAAATAACATTTTGAACAAAACGAATCAAACATTGAGGGAGTAATTTATTTCAAGAATTTGATCATTATCTATAGAGTCAATTCAATTCAAATTCCAACTCATGAATTGAATGGCGGCCAATTCTGAAATTCTGAATTGTGCACAAGCCTGTTGTGAGCACACAATACTTCCTTTGAAAACATTGAAAAAGCTTTCAAAAATGGATTTGCTTTAAGCATATTTCAGTGGGAGTGTATATATATATTACACCCTATGAAAGGCTTGCAGAATCCTTATATGACATCAGACAACATCATTTGCTATCATTTGATCATATTCACTGTTCTGGATAGGGAGCAGATTTTGCTTACTTTGGCAGGAAAAAAGCCAGTATTGATTTGTTGTCTCAGTGGATCACTATGACCAGCAGAGAGTGATAATGCCAGTCTCCAGAGCTCTCCCTGTGGAAATGAAACACAGCACATCCCATGCTGCTTAAAATGCCTTCTCTTTCTTGCCAAAGCCTGGCATGTTTTAATGAAATGTATACACTTGCTCTTCAGTGTGCGATTCTGCTTTGATTTCATTCTGTTGAATTCCACAGCTTTTTTTTTTTTTTTCATCTTGCGGCTTTGGTATTTTGAGAGGAGAAACCTACCTCACGGAAGAAACTCGAACCTTGCTGACATTTTAAAACAGGTTTTATTTCAAGCGACAAAGCGATGTACCCTCTTGTGAACGGAGTTCAATCTCATGAAGGCTTACTGTATATATCTAGTAAAAGAAACCCATAATACCTCACCAATTACCTTAAGACCTTTCGAAGTGAATACACAAAAAGCAATAACTACGCAGAGCGATCCTCTGTTTGGTCATAAAATTGGGCCCACACTTTCATTTCCATCTTTGTTCTACTAAAAGCCTATTTGACATGAAATAGACTATGATTTCCATCTAGAGCTTGTTTAACCGTCACAGAGGGACTTTAGAGGAGATATTGATCTCTTCTTATATAGATCTTTTCTTCTTATGGATGTGTTTCCCCTTACACGATATTGATCTAATTGGCAAAGGTGCACAATGTTTTTCATTGCTTACAAGAAACAGCCTTCACTCTAAAATCATTAAGTCACTCTAAACATACAGGGCATGTTTCTGTACTGGCCTTGATTAAGTGTTCTTTTTTATTATTAATACATGTTTGTTTTTCCTTTTTCGGCTCTGTGCGGAATGTGCGCCACTTTGAGGTTGCCGGCCATAGATTTCCAGATCTTTTCATCTGTGACTGGTCAAACATGGCTTAACTCGCTCATCATTACTTCAGCTTCTCAGACTGAGCCTATTTATGGCAAATAAACAGTAGCTTGACTGACTTATCTGCAGTCCCAGCAAGAGAACAATACTATGCAAACTAATTTCTGTGAGAGATGAAATGAATGAAAACAAAGATGATTTCCTTTAAACAACACTGTTTAGGATTGTTATTTCCATCTAGTTTAAACTGTGCTAAGATTGCCAAACTAAATGCTACGGACTATATGCTGAAAGGCTATATGCTGGCAGCTTTGTAGTTTTCTTTTGAAAAGTGAGACTGTTTTGCATTATTTAACAGTCAGAAATTTACTAAATATTTGCCGTCATGCAAATAAACAACAAAATCATGGTTGGGTAAAAATGAAATGTTGCTTTTATGACACTGCAGCTCTGATGTCTCTTGTTTCAAACAAATGCACAGACTTCAGAATTAATATTACTGTAATATTATTACAGTAAACATTTTAGGCAAACATTTCAGGAATGTTCTCCATATAGTTGACTTCAATGGTGACTGCAAGTTTGAACTTCCAAAATGCAGTATAATTGCAGCTTCAAAGGACTCTAAACAATCCCAGCCGAGGAAGAAGGGTCTTATCTAATGAAATGATCCGTTATTTTCTAAAAAAAAATGACAAATTATATACTTTCTAACCTAAAATGCTCATCTTGTCTAGCTCTGTGTGTACTCTGTGTATTCCAGTTCATGGCAGTTGAATAACTCCCATCTCATTTTCTCATCCAACTTCAAAATTGACCTACATTGCTGCAGAAGTACCAACCCAGTGTTTACAAAGTGAAAGTGCAAAGAGGGTCAAACATTCTTCACAAAAAAAGGTAAAACAAAAAAAGCGATGTAGGACGATTTTTAAGTTGGAGGTAAACAAATAAGATGGGAGTTTTTTTGACATACCCTAACTATCGACGAGCATTTGAAGTTAAAGTATATAAATTGTCAACTTTAAAAAAATATATATATTGTTTCACTAGATAAGACCCTTCTTTATCGGCTGGGTTTGTTTAGAGCCCTTTGAAGCTGCATTTAAACTGCAATTTGTAAGTTCAAACTTGTGGGCATCATAGAAGTCCACTATATGGAGAACATTTCTGAAATTTGTTCCATCAAAAAACATAATTTCTTTACGACTAAAGAAAGAAAGACATAAACATCTTGTATGACAAGAGTGTGAGTAAGTCAATGTGGGTAGTCACCCTAAAATGAAAATATCCCCATGATTTACTCCCTCAAGCTAGGTGTATATGACTTTCTTCTTTTAGACAAATACATTTAGAGTTATATAAAAAAAATTCCTGTCTCTTCAAAGCGTTACAATGGCAGTAAATGGGTGGTAATATTCAACATACCACTAAACGGTGTTCATCCATCATAAAAGATGCCCCATATGCTCCTGGGGGTTAATAAAGGCATCCTGAAGCAATTTTGTGTGTGTGTGTGTGTGTGTGTGTGTGTGTGTAAGAAAAATATCCATATTTAAAACTTTCTAAACCATAATCTCTAGCTTTGACTGTTTCAGCAGTGTTTACAATAAAACGCCATTCCAGCTGATGACGTAAGACGTAGGCGCAGCAAAGACAATAACTATAAAGATAATGATAAAGATATATATTTATAAAAATCGTTTGTTAGTTGAGCCTGATAAACGTTCATTGTCACAGCTGTAAACACAGCGGCTTTCTTTTTCCCTGAGGGGGTTGGCATCACAGCATCTCTCTTTCCAGGTTAAAGAACGTGACGCACACGTCTCCTGGAAATCCTGTATAACCAATCAAATGACGACTTGGAAACTCCTGAAGTCTTTCCAGTTTTGTGTGTTTATTAAATGCATATGGATATTTTAGAATACAATTATAATTGAAGATTAAAATATGAAAGTTTCATGCAAGACCTACCTTTCCAGCTCAGTGCTCTATACCCCAAAAGCTAAGAATGATTTACACATGCTACATATTAATACTGTTATCAATAATTTATCCCTCCATGCTTCTAAGAGTAAATGGAAGGCCTGTAAGGACTGTTTCCTCCATCGTACTATATTTATTGTCAAACATATTTCTTCTGAAAGTTTTGTAGCATAAAATGACAAAACACACCACTAAAATTTGTTTGGGAAATGGTGCATGACTGATTGTAAACCACATTAATTGGACAAATATTCACACAGATAACGCTGAAGTGTCACCACGGCGTTCAAGTGTCGTGGCAGGAATTTCCGTCAATGTCCTCTTTTTAGGTGAAGGTTTTTCTGACACCTGGCTCATGGGTTAGAATGCCAAAGTGGCTTATTTCAATTTGCTCCTGGCCTCCTGTTCTGGCCTTTGTCCGATAGTGTTTCAACACAGTGAAATGACTGTGGACATGGTATTCTTTTACACTACGAAGAGCATGAAATTGGTATTAGTGTGATGGTAATGGTTGCTTCTCCCTCACTTGTTCTCTTCTCCCTCAGTAAACTGCCTGTTAATTGTGTTTGCCATTAAAAGATCCCACACTGGTGCCTGCCTTCAGCTCCTCGAGTGTGGTGGGGTGATTTGACTGGCAGGCGTGAAGGTGCCGTACGTATTTGAAACGAAGGTTGCTCCTGAATCAAATGATGATGGTCCCCATCATGGCTCTCATTTCACACTTTACTGTTTCAGTCGAACCCCTCTTTATTGGCCCCGCTGCTCTGGTGTTCTAATCAGTGTTGTCACAGATGGCTTTGAAGGACCTTGACTTGAGCGTGCTTTGTAGTTCATATCAATGTTTTAAAATGCTTTCATGTTTGTGGAACACAACTGCATGATTATCTTAGCTTTTTCTTCTTATTATTCAAGTGTTGGCTAATATTACTTTTAAATGTAATGGTTTGCAATACTGAGTTAGTCAGAAGAAAATATAAAAATACTTTTTGAGGAAAGTGATGAATTACTTTCAGTTGACTGAGAATACAAGGGCATGATTGGCTTGCAGGCATTTTTAATTTCAGAAGTGCTACTTTTGGCATGTTTATAACCAAATGTATATTGTGTGCAGTGATGTATAGGGAATACTAGGAAAAAAAAAAATCTGAATATGACTATTTTTATACAGAACTCACAAGGTGTAATGTCCCTATACTAGATAGATAGGGGATTTGTGACACATCAGGATTTTTAGATTAGTGGAGTAGTGCTCACTGTATAAATTAAAGGCTGCTCTCACTTTAAGACAAAATGCACAGATCTATTAGATATATTAATACACATCCAATTTCTTTCTGTGTACGTTAACTTCACTTAAGAGATAACCGACTGTGTTCACAAGAATACTTGCCGAGACCGGTATTTTTAAAGAATTTTGTATGTATCTGTTCATTCAAGCGCAAAGAGACATGAAAGAGAATTCTGTGTTTCTGTGAATTCTGTGTTTGTGTACTGTTTGCTGTCTGAAACGTGTCTTTCTGACAGTGTGTGTGCAGACAAAACAGAATGTGAGTACTGAACTGACTTCTCTTTCACCTCTTCTTGCACTTAAACAGTTTAAAATCACTTGAATGTTTAAAGTGGCAAGTCTAATATGTGACTCTCGACCACAAAACTAGTCATAAGTGTCAATTTTTTTATTTATACATCATCTAAAAGCTGAATGAATAAACTTTCAATCGATGTATGGTTTGAAAATTGAAAGAAAAAAAATTTAAAACTGTTTGAAAATCTGGAATCTGCGGGTGCAAACAAATGTAAATTCTGAGAAAATCGCTTTTAACGTTGTCCAAATGTAGTTCTTAGCAATGCATATTACTAATCAAAAATTAAGTTTTAATATATTTACAGTAGAAAATGTACAAAATATACTTAATATCCTAATGATTTTTGGCATAAAAGAAAAATCGATAATTTGGACTCATACAATGTATTTTTGGCCATTGCTACAAATATACCTGTGCTACTTAAGACTGGTTTTGTGGTCCAGGGTCACATTTTTGCATCACTCTATAATGGTTGAAACTACTACTTATTCAATTAACTAAATTTTCAACACACAATTTTAAATAGAATAGTTAATAAACAGTTATAAAAGTCAAAAGTCATTTCATACATTCTTTTGAAGTTTAGCTAGGGGGGGTTCTTTGAATCATTTGTACCATCATCCTGCACATACTAAACTTATGTCTAAATGTCTTTCAATTTAAAAGTTAATGCACATATTCCTTAAGAGAGACATCTTGTCTCATCTTACCCCATGTGTATAACACGATACACCATGCAATTGTGGTGTAAATTTAGCAAGTATGCCTATTAGGATACTTTACTCATTACTATTACTTAAAAGTTAATAGTCTGTTTATGTAACACTGCATCACTTTTACCAGCATTTAACAACGTATCATAATAATTATGGTGTGTAGAGTGTGAAGATTCATTGCAGTGGTCATATGTCTTGAAAAATTCCTGTTGTTTACTTTATTTGTTCTGCACTGATTAAAAAAAAACAATGGTCTTGCATTGGTTGAACCTTTAACCTTTTAACAACCTTGATTATGTTTAATTGTTCTTCAGAGTATCCTTGCCTTGAACCCAAGGGTGAAGACCCACGCAAATCTCCATTCCACCGCCTCTAAGAAGAATGAGAAGAAGCACTGGAAGAGAAACCCAGAGAGGAGCTGTGATGTGAGTATTGTAAACAAAAACAAAAACAAAGACAAGTTCTTCTCACAGAATGCCTGAAATAACTCACTTTTCCAAAAATCTCACATGTATGGCTGCCTTTGAGTTTTTACATTAAATATTAAAGAAACAGCCAATGGGAAGAAAAGCCCTTGTCACGGTATTGCGAACTTGCATGTCTTTCCTTGTTCGTGGAATGTTTACATGCTGCTGATTGTCACAATGTGTTACGGTCACAAAGTACAATGGAAATTAGAGGGTAAAGAAGAAGAACAGCGCACCGTGGAGATGTTAGAGCTGGTTCTCTGAACCTCCTGGAAGCTGCATCCCTCATATTCTCTTCTGAGAGCAAACTTCGTCCCAGTTTACCGATGATAATGAGTACTCTGTGATGTAGTTTATGGTGTGGTGATTCAATGATTATGTCGGCGATAGCCGTGATCATATTACTCTGATGAGCAGTAATAGGGCCGAAGATTATAATTCTATAATTAGTTCCAGCCGCCTAGTTTGTCCAATTATTGTAGAGATTCAAATTTTGACTCCTTCTGCCCTTTTGCTTACAATTTGTCAGTGAGTAATTCTTTAGCACTCATCAGAAAACCGCAGCAAAAGCCTAAAGGAGACATTATGAAAATGCATCATAAGCAGATGCCCCCCCCCTTCCCAAATCCCCCAAGTGGATTAAATATTCCAAATTTCCTCTCAATTATTATCATATTCTGTGAGCCCTATGAGTCAAGGCTCATAAGCATATTCAAATGTTCATTTTAAATGCTTTTTCACCATGTGGCGACTGTGTTGATGAAATACCAAATCTTGTTTCCAGAGCTTGCATATTAATTAGCTGTTAAATTATACTACCAATTCCCAGCACTAAGCATTTTGTCTAATTAATAATAATAAAGCCCCCAAGATGTTGGATTAGACTAATCCTTTGCAGGGGGAAAATGCTACACATAATTTCAAGAGAAAATGTCAATGGTTATCCCAGTCCCAACAATGCCTCAGTGTAATTGGAAATGTAATTATGTTTCATTTTACCACACAGATGAGTTTTAATACCACACAGAAGCTGTGAGATTAGTCTACTGTGACACAGGGTTGACCAAGGTCAAGTATTTTCGCATTTGAAATGACAACACAAAATAACACATGGTGCTTTATATGATATAGGAAAAGGTACGTGAATAAAAATGTGTATCAGAAAGAATATGTGAGTGCATTGCCCACTCATTGGAGAAACACACTGCAATTAGATTCCATCACAAACGCTCTATTTATTATTATTTTTCTATTATTATTTTTAACATGCAATTTCTACACAGTATCAAGGCTTGTTTGTAAAAGTATTACAAACAAGTCGTGTTACATTCCAAATTCTCTGATGTGAGTAAATCATAAGGTTTTAATTACTGAAAATGATCTCGCTCCCGCACATATCACATTCAAAATGAGACTCCTGAACTTGTTTAGCATGATGCAATTGGTCACAAGACACACAAGAGCCAATTGCATTTTACAATCAAAGCTTACGGTTAGCTTCTTCTGGCGGCAATTTTTTAATTTGTGCACAGACTGCACACAGGATGAGCTTTACTGTGTATAGAAATGGCGATCGCGTCTTTCCTCTTAGAAATCAATAATTTTGCCTCAAAATACTTGGGACTTTTTAAATAAATTGTGACTGTAGTTGTATCTGCCTGTTATATCCTGTGTTTTATATTGACAAATTGCAGGGGTTGGGTTACGTGCTTATAAATGTGTAAATAATGTAATGTTAAAAAATAGTTTTAACTGTTTGCATTGAACAAAACACACTCCAACATATATGCAATAATGGCAAAATTATTACCCAATATGTATATACACCCAATATAGTCATGTATCATGACGATTAAATTCCCAATGCCTTTCGAATCAGCATATTGACCAAATATTTTTTTTATTTAAAGCAATGGAGGACCCGGCACGTCGAAGTGAGAATGTGTTGTATTTTTATATTTGAGAACATTTTGTACATTTTCGCATTCATTTTATCTGCTGTTAATTTTTACTGAACATTTTACATAGTTAATCCAAAAATCCCTAAAAATTATTCACCCTATTCTCATTCCAAACCCGTAAGAACTTTATCTTTGGAACACAAATTAAGATATTTTTGATAAAATCCAAGAGCTTTCTCAACCTGCATAGGCAGCAAAGGTAAGTAAGGTAAGAAAGGTAGTAAGGACATTGTTAAAATTTCCATGTGACATTAGTGGTTCAACTGTTTTTTTATGAAGCTATGAGAATACTTTCTGCGCGCAAAGAAAGCTAAATAACAGCCTTATTTAACAATGTCTTCAATTTCATTCAGGAGAGTATCACAATGCATGTGTGTGCATTCCTCTGCCTGCAAAAAAGCTCAGCGCATCCAGGTCCTGCATTAGAACTCTGGCTCTTGTGTCAGCAGCACCATGAATGGCATCAGGGAATGGCACAGAAGAGAAAATGAATGAATGAAGTCATTATTTTTGTTTTCTTTGTGCACAAAAAGTATTCTCTTGCTTCATAAAATTATGGTTGAACCGCTATTTTATGGATGTCCTTCTTCCTCTCTGGGCATTGAACATGTCAGTTGCGTTGCTGTCTATGGAAGGTCTGAAAGCTTTTGGATTTCATTAAAAACAACTTAATTTGTGTTCCAAAGATGAACGAAGGTCTTATGGGTTTGGAATGACATGAGAGTGAGTAATTAATTACAGAATTTAAATTTTTGGTTGAACTGTCCCTTTTTATTTATTTTTATCAAGATTTTAAAAATTCCAAGTTTTTTGCTAGTTGTCTATTTTTGCTACTGTTTATCATGTAGTGAATTCCTGGTGACTACATGTGTCAGCACTGGTTAGCAAGCACAGAAAGTCTTTTGTTAAACTAAACCGAACAATAGCTTTCAGGAACAGGATTAAGAACACTAACAATATAAATCTGGAACAGGTGGACACAATAGGTTGCTAAGGGAACACATAATCACACATTCATTAGGAAATATAATCAAACTCAACACAGGAGCAAGGAACACTAGAACTAAACCAGAACAGAACATACATGTGACAGTAATAGTACTCACATCTCTAAATGTAAAATGTTTGCAGTTTCTAGAGACAGATTGTGCAGTTATAGCCATTGAACATTATATTTGAAAGCCAACATTTTTCACATTCAATAGGCCTTAACTTAAAATAATCTGACTTCTTATTTATGTATTTTTTCTACCATTCAAGAAGTATTTTTACTACTATTTTAAAAGATTGGGGTCACCATTGCTGCATTTATCTGATAAAAATACAGTACAATACAATACTGTTGTGAAATAATACAATTTCAAACTGTAAAACTTAATGTATTACTATGATTGCAAAGCTGAATTTTCAGCAGCCATTACTCCAGTCTTCAGTTTCACATTAACATTCATAAATCATTTGTGTTTTTTGAACAGCATTTATTTAAAAAATTAAACATTTTGTAACATTATAAATGTCTTTACAATAATTTTTGATTAATTTAATGTGCCCTTCCTTAATAATTTTTTTTTAAAAGACCCCAAACTTTTAAACGGTTATGTATATTTATTTATCATTTATTTGTACTGCATGCATCATTCAGCATTTATACTTGTGTTCAGATAAGCAGAAAGTGAAATGGCTTCTATCCTACTATTTGCTAATGCAATTAGTTTTTCTTTTTCAAAACATGTGATCCACTTAAACTTTAATGATTAAATCACTACTTAAACTCTTAAGATTGATAGTTTTATGTGAGGATCATTCATCTCAATACAGCATCAGTATCAAATGTACTTCAAGATTGATCCACCCATCTGTATTGCTGAGTTGTATTATGGGCTGTTAACATGTGTTCTGCTCATGATAGAGCGGTGTCAGATTGATCGCCAGGAGAGCAAAAACATGCTCCAACTTAAAAAAAAAAAAAAAAAAACCTCTTCTCACTCCAGGCAAAAAATCATGGCACTCTGGTTTTCCACACTGCTCACATATTCTGCTATCAAATCAAAATGATATATAGTCAGATGTTTGAACGTGGTGAGGTTATGATAAGATATTCTTTGAAATCTTTTGTGTGGTATCAATAATACCAGCAAATTCTTCTTGTGGCAATCAAGGCATCATACTGAGGCACCATTTTAAAAAATTTAATATGTGCGTTGTAAAACAGACTTTGTCTCTTCTGAATCTGTATCTTGGCAGAGATTTCTGCAACACAAGGTTGCCAGCCGAAGAGCAGAATCCAGTGGAGGTTCATAAAAGAACTATAGCGAAATATCAGATGGCTCGCTGGATTGCTTTCTTATTCACCACCCATCTGTGTTATAATAAAATGTAGTAACTCAGCCTCATGCCATAAATTAACTCAGTGCATGAAATCGAGTTAGCCTCAATCTCAATCATGTTGTGATTTTATTTTCTTGGCGCCTCAGCCGTATATATGTGCGGGGGAATTTCCTGGCTCCTCATCCCTTTGAATTTCATTAAATAGCTTAAGTCAGTTGTCACAATGGCTTCTGTGAAACTGTATTAGCTTATGGAATAAAGAAAACAGCTTAAGCAGCTTGAACTTTGCCTCCTAAAAAGGGAGGGGCTGGGGGAATCCTCTTTAATGCCTCTCTGATAATGTCAGCCATGTCATGTTACAGTGTTAAATGGCACCAATTAATCCTTCCGTTTTAAAGTAGAAACTCGTAAATCTTTAAAAGCAGGATAATCTCTGAACAGTCTACTCGACAGCGTAATCCTTCAGTCTGGTCATATTCAAATCTACAGCCTACAGAATATATTTTGTAGCTGTTTTTCCTCAACGGTTGTATTATTTACAGAACATGATAAAGAATTGATTATATTAATCTGTATATTTGCTGTGTTCTATTCATCTTCTTCCTCAGCACAGCAGTAAGCCTATGGGAGAGACTTCCGGTCCATTAGCCGCTGTAGGGAAATAATGAGAAGATTAACAAAGTGTAGTAAACTGTAAAACTGTTTGCATACAAACCAGCATGTTCATAAAATAATACATTAAAATATTATGGTAAAATACACCAGTTTGCAATATCAAGCAGCAACACGAGCTGTTTTGTACAGCTAAAAATAGCTGGAAGGGGATGAGACCGGAGCCAGACCCATCAAATTTACAATGGCTGCACCCACGCTTACAGGAAGAAAAGGGTGGATAAATAAATCATAAATTTATGAATTACAATTTAAACCCACCAAAAAAAAAAAAAAAAAAAAACAGAGGTCAAACAAAAGATTGGAGTGACTGTAAATTAACAAAATCAGTTTTAGTTCTTTATATTACTATATACAGGAGATTTTTTTAAGGGTCATAATGCATATTTTTATCTGGCACAAGATGGAAAGGAAGCTTGTGTGCGTTCACAAAAAAATATTGTTACAAATTTCTCACACTAATTTGGAGATTCAATGTGAAATTATAACACTATAAATATATTATAGTAATATGGAATGAATTATGACACAGATCACAGAAAAACGTGTGATTGAGTGTGTTTGTGTGAGTATGTATGTGTGTGTGTATGTATGTGTATATATATATATATCTATCTATCGATTGACAGCGCAGAGTTTGTCCTTAACCTTGAAACCAATTTTTTTTTTTTAATAACTTACTTGTTCTCCTGTCATTCCAAAGTTCCAAAACGTCTAGGTTACGTAGGTAACCCTCGTTCCCTGAAGGAGGGAACGGAGACGTTACATGGGAATTCGCTTAGAATCCAATCATCTCTGAGCCTTATACAAAAGGCCAATGAAAATTGGCGAGTGGCATTTGCATGACGCGCCACGCCCCGTACATACGGGTATAAATAGCGACGTCATGCGCCAGTCAGACAGGTTCTTCGCTGAGGAGCCGGATTGAGCCGGCGTCAGCGCGACGACAGGGACGTGGCAGGGGATGTAACGTCTCCGTTCCCTCCTTCAGGGAACGAGGGTTACCTACGTAACCTAGACGTTCCCCTTCAGTCGAATCACTTCGACGTTACATGGGAACTGACCCTATGGAACAAGCCACGTCCCTGCGCCGCGTTACGCAACGACCACGTGCCGGCAGGCGGACGTGTCAACAGGCGGACGTTAACGTAACCTTCCCAACGCCCTGGGGCCCGAGAAGGGGGGTCCCCAGGGATGCCAGAAACTGAAGCAGGGGTTGGGGGGGCGGAGACATGAATTCTGTCCATGTGAAAGTAAGAAATTCAATATATCCATAAGGGGGTTTTAGGGATATACGAGGGAAACAGAGGCCTTCTGGTTGACCCCTGGAAAAATATAGAGAAAAATAGCCACAACCTGCGGGGCGAAGGAGACCCGGCAGGAGCACAGTCAAGAGCTACTCCGCGTCTAGCCCGGACTGAGGGGCATGGAGGGCCCAGGTTCGCCGGAGGGAACAAACTGGGAGATAGCGCACGGATCCACGTGGGAATGGCGCAGCAAGCCGACACTAGCCGTCCTCCCGGTCACCTGTCAGAACTCGGGAAGAGACGGCCTCTAAGCGAAGGTTGTAAAACCTGGCAAAGGTATTTGGTGTCGCCCAGCCGGCAGCTCTGCAGATGTCCGCTAATGAGGCGCCATGTGCCAACGCGTAGGAAGATGCAACACTCCGTGTGGAGTGGGCATGCAAGCCTAAGGGGCAAGGCTCTCCCTGATATAAGTAAGACAGGGAGATGGCTTCTACCACCCAATGCGCCAACCTCTGTTTGGAGACAGCATTCCCTTTCTGCTGACCTCCGAAGCAGACAAAGAGCTGCTCGGTGCGTCGAAGTGCCGAGTGCGGTCTACGTAGGTGCGCAGAGCACGGACTGGACACAACGATGCTATAGCTGGGTCTGCCTCCTCCAAGGGCAGAGCTTGCAGGTTCACCACCTGATCGCGGAAAGGCGTGGTGGGAACCTTGGGCACATAGCCGGGCCGGGGTCTCAGGATGACGTGAGAATCGCCGGGCCCGAACTCCAGGCATGCTTCGTCGACAGAGAAAGCTTGCAGATCCCCCACCCTCTTGATGGAGGCCAACGCAGTCAGGAGCGCTGTCTTCAATGACAGAAACTTAAGCTCAACTGAGGCGAGGGGCTCGAAGGGAGGTCCCCGCAGGCCCTGGAGGGCGACGGAGAGGTCCCAAGAGGGTACGAGGCGCGGTCTGGGAGGATTGATCCTCCTAGCGCCTCTGAGGAATCTCACGACCAGAGGGTGCTTCCCTAGGGATGATCCATCCACTGCATCGTGATGTGCGGCAATAGCGGCAACATACACTTTGAGAGTCGAAGGGGACAGCCTGCGCTCCAACTTCTCTTGCAGGAAGGAAAGCACTACTGCAATCGTGCATCTCTGTGGGTCCTGTTCTCGTGAGGAACACCAGTCGACGAATAGACCCCACCTCAGTGCGTACGCCTGCCTTGTAGAGGGGGCTCGGGACTGAGTGATGGTTTCTACCACGGCCTGTGGAAGGCCGGCGAGGTCTGAAGCGTCCCGTCCAGGAGCCAGACGTGCAAGTTCCATAGATCGGGACGTGGGTGCCAGATAGTGCCCATCCCCTGAGAAAGAAGGTCCTTCCTCAAGGGGATTTTCCAGGGAGGGGCTGCCGCGAGGGAATTGAGTTCTGGGAACCAGGTCCTGGCAGGCCAGTATGGGGCGACCAGGAGAACCTGCTCCTCGTCCTCCCTGATCTTGCACAGGGTCTGTGCAAGGAGGCTCACTGGGGGAAAGGCGTACTTGGGCCCCGGAGGCCAGCTGTGGGCCAGAGCGTCCCTGCCGAGGGATACCTCGTTGAGGGAGAAGAACTGCTGGCAGTGGGAGGATTCGGGGGAGGCAAACAGATCTATCTGGGCCTCCCCGAAATGCCTCCAAATCAGCTGGACTGTCTCGGGGTGGAGTCGCCATTCTCCAGGGAGGGTGGACTGCCGTGAGAGCTGATCGGCTGCACGGTTGAGTTCCCCCGGAATGTGAATGGCACGTAGCGATTTCAGCCACGTTTGACTCCAGAGGAGCAGACGGCGGGCGAGTTGTGACATGCGACGAGAGCGGAGGCCGCCCTGGCGGTTGATATAAGCCACAGTCGCAGTGCTGTCGGTACGCACAAGTACGTGCTTCTGACGCAACGTCGGTCGGAAGCGACGAAGGGCCAGAAGCACAGCCAGCAACTCGAGGCAATTGATGTGCCACTGCAGTCGAGGTCCTGTCCAGGAGCCCGAGGCTGCTTGCCCGTTGCACACAGCACCCCAACCCGTGGTGGAGGCATCCGTGTAAACCACGATGTGCCTGGACACCTGCCCCAGGGGTACTCCGGCCTGGAGAAAGGCAGGGTCTGACCACGGGCTGAACAGGCGGCGACACTGCGGGGAAACGCCAATCCGGAGTGTGCCACGGTGCCATGCCCGTCTCGGGACTCGGTCGTGTAGCCAGTGCTGAAGCGGTCTCATATGAAGCAACCCCAGCGGCGTTACCGCGGCCGCAGCTGCCATATGCCCCAGGAGCCTCTGAAAAGTTTTTAGAGGAACCGCTGTCTTGTGCCTGAATAAATCTAGACATCTCAGCACCGACTGAGCGCGCTCGTTGGTGAGACGGGCTGTCATGGAGACCGAGTCCAGCTCCACACCGAGAAAAGAGATCCTCTGCACTGGGGAGAGTTTGCTCTTTTCTCGGTTGACCTGAAGGCCCAGGCGGCTGAGGTGCTGAAGCACCAGGTCCCTCTGGTCGCATAGCACCTCTCGAGAGTGGGCTATCAGAAGCCAGTCGTCGAGATAGTTGAGGATGCGGAAACCTGACAGCCAAAGAGGGGCCAGGGCCGCTTCCGCAACCTTGGTGAAAACGCGAGGAGAGAGGGACAGGCCGAATGGGAGAACTTTGTACTGGTATGCTCGACCCTCGAACGCAAACCGAAGAAAGGGCCTGTGGCGAGGAAGAATCGAGACATGGAAGTACGCGTCCTTCAGGTCGATGGCTGCAAACCAATCCTGGGGACGAATGCATGTGAGCATGCGCTTCGTAGTGAGCATCTTGAACGGCAGCCTGAGAAGGGACCGATTCAGGACTCTGAGATCCAGGATGGGTCTTAACCCACCACTCTTTTTGGGCACGATGAAGTAGGGACTGTAAAACCCTGACCTCATCTCGGCTGGAGGGACAAGCTCGATCGCATCCTTCGCCAGTAGGACTGCGACCTCTGCACGCAGGACAGCGGCGTGGGTGTCTGAGTGGACACGAGTGTGAAGGACACCTCTGTACCTGGGCGGAGCTTTGGCGAACTGAATCGCATAGCCGAGACGTACCGTCCGTATCAACCACCGCGAGGGGCTGGGGAGCTGAAGCCAGGCCCCCAAGCGCCTCGACAGGGGTGTCAAGGGAACGTTGACCGACGTGACCGTGGTGGGGCAGCCTAGGGGGGGAACAGGAAGGGGAGACAAGCTGCTCTGAGCAGGGCCTACCTTCTTCCCAGGTTCCCGCGCTGGCGAAAGACAGCTCCGAGTCCGGCTCCGAGAGGGCATCCTGGTGCCGCCCGGAACGGGAACACGGGGCCGAGGCCCCGGAGGTGAAGGAAATTGCTCTTTTATTGAAGTTGTGGGTACCGCCGACCCGTGGGCCGGCGGCAGCGTTAAAGTGCACAACAACCCCCGGCCCTCCAGCGGGAGCGGGGACGTAGATGTTCTCGTCCCCTGAAGAACAAACTTCTCCACCTCCGGGTTGCCCGCGTCAGGGACGTTTCGCGGCTCTTTTGCGGGTGTTCTTTGCAGGTCCCTGAGAGGCGGGCGGCGCCGCACCCCCGCGGCCGGCTCGACGTCGGGCCGTCTCCTTCTTGGGTTCAGCAGGCGACGGAGCAGTTTTGGTGGGGGCCGCGGGGGGGCGCCCTCGGCGACGAGCGGGGGGAGGCTGAGCCACCGGCGGCGGGATGGGTCTAGACTCGCGGCGGGGCAAGATGTGTTGAATGGCCTCCCTCTGCTTCTGGACTGCCGAGAACTGCTGGGCAAAGTCCTCGACAGTGTCGCCGAATAGGCCACTCTGGGAGATAGGAGCGTCAAGAAAGCGAGCCTTGTCGACGTCTGCCATCTGGGCCAGAGTGAGCCATAGGTGTCGCTCCTGGACCACGGCTGTGGACATCACCTGACCAAGGGAACGCGCCGTGACCTTCGTCGCCCGTAGGGCGAAGTCGGTGGCGGCGCGGAGTTCTTCCATAACCCCCTGGTCGGGACCACCCTCGTGCAGCTGTTTCAGGGCCTGGGCCTGATACACTTGAAGGATCGCCATAGCATGCAGGGCGGTGGCGGCCTGTCCAGCGGCGTGGTAAACGCGGCCCGCAAGGGCGGACGAGCGCTCGCACGCCCTGGACGGGAGATGCGGACGATCCCTCCAGGTGGCGGCGCCGCGTGGGCACAAGTGCACCGCCACAGCGCGCTCGACCCGGGGAATCGCTGCATACCCCCTGGCCGCCCCGCCATCGAGGGTGGCGAGGGGAGAGGAGCTGGGGCGGGGCCGTGATGAGAAGGGGGCCCGCCAGGATCTGGTCAGCTCCTCGTGCAACTCCGGGAAGAATGGGACCGAGGGGGGGCGAGGTGGAGCCGCGGGGGCCCTCCCCAGGAACCAATCATCCAGCCTAGAAGGATCGGCCGGGGGCGCCTGGGGCACCTCCAAACCGATCCCCCTGGCGGCCCGGAGGAGCATAGCCGATAGCTCGACGTCCACCTCAGACGGAGCGGCCACCTCTGGAGGGGGCCGCGCCGCCGAAGCGTCCGCCTCGCCAACCGACTCTCCCTCTGATGCTGCGGTCGACATCTCATCCTCCGCAGGAGCACCGAAGGAGACGCTCAGCCCGCTGGGCGGGGAAGCGTACTGCTCCGGGAACTCGACGGGACCACGCTGTGTGACAGAAGACCGCAGGGCTTTCTGGGCCGGCGGTGCGTTCTGCACGGTGACAGTTAAGTCCCCCCCGCGTCTCGCCGCGGTGGCCGAAAAGCATTGACGGCTTAACGACGGACCGCGAGAGGAAGGCGGGGGGAGCCGCCTCGCGAACGAGCGGCGGGACTTCAGCGTGCTCATGGTCATGCATTCGCAATGAATGCATTCACCATCCATGAACGCTGCCTCAGCGTGCTCACTCCCCAAACACGTGAGGCAGTGATCATGTCCGTCCGCAGGAGGGAGGAAACTACCGCATCCTGAAGCGCACGGCCGAAAAGCCATTCTGAAAAGAACGTCTTGCGGCCGCGAGAAATTGCTCTTTTAGCTCCCGGTCTGCCCAGGGAAAAAGCCGCGGGGCGGCTGTGCACTCAACGGGACTTTCTCGCTGGAATGCAGTGCGGCTGTAATGGCCGTGAAAACGGCAGCCCGCAGGAGATCGCTGACGGCCGCCAAACAGAAAGCTCTTTTAGTCTTGGCAGCACGTCAGGAGAGAGAGCAGGAACTCTTTTGAAGAACTCTTTGTTGTAGAAGTCTCGTAGAGAGAGAATAGCAGGCTCAACATCAGACGGATCTGAAGCGAAGAAGCTGTCTGACTGGCGCATGACGTCGCTATTTATACCCGTATGTACGGGGCGTGGCGCGTCATGCAAATGCCACTCGCCAATTTTCATTGGCCTTTTGTATAAGGCTCAGAGATGATTGGATTCTAAGCGAATTCCCATGTAACGTCGAAGTGATTCGACTGAAGGGGAACTGTATTACATTTTTTAGGACATATTTTGAGAAGTATTTAGTTTAATCAAAAGCATCTCTAATGAATTGATTTAAAATTCAAATTTAAAATGAATTAATTGATATGTGTATATGTGTGTACATAATAATAATAATAATAATAGTATTATTATTATTATTATTATTATTATTATTATTATTATTATTATTATTATTATTAGTAGTAGTAGTAGTAGTAGCAGTAGTAGTAGTAGCAGTAGTAGCAGTAGTAGTATATTTTTGTTCCCCCAGAAATACTGTGTTGTGTATTTACATTTTTATAAAAAAATAAATAAATAAAAAAAAATTGGTAAATAGTTTTACTGTTGAAAATAATAATTTTATTTTGAATAATAAATTTATTAGTAGTAGTGGTACTATCATTACATTAAAAAATATTTCTGTCACGGTTTCTTCAAGTTAAACTGTACTTTTATTTTGATGGGTTTCTGTGAAGACCTTTAAGCTTCTGTTTGTATATGATATAATGATAGTTTTTCTCATTAGAAACGGTAAAATGTTCATGAAGTGACTCTCAGAGCAGTTCTAGAAACTATGTTTGTGTTCATGTACTCATATATTGAGCTGGCAGAGGCTGAAAAACATGCGTCACACACGCTTCAGTATGCGTGTAGTAGATGAAACTGTGCGTCTGTGCCATTCATTCACACAGAGACACGCAGAACATGCCTATTTAAATAGTATTTTTGCAGCTTAATTTAACTATCCAAAATTTGCCAAATACTGCGACATTCCACATTATACAGTAAATTCTGTTTTTATGACTGAATTCTACCATTCAGTCCTTGTTTTCATAGGGCCCTAAACATGGCTACACATTACATGTTTAAATTTATAGCAACCTAAACAAAGTCAAACAATCATACATCATTTTGATATATATTCAGATATAAAGTATTTATTCACAGATCATTCATTAATGCTGCGTTCCAGGCAAGTTTTTGAGCCCGCAAATCACAACTTCAAACCACAACTCACAAATTTGTAGCGATCCAGGACAAACTCCCTGAGCGCTTTTATTCTTATTATATTATTATTAATTTGGTTGCAACATTATTGTCCTAAAGTCTATTTTTCCACCACGTACTGTAACAGAGGCCAGCTAGTAGGTGCTGTGCAGGTAAACCTCACTCCCCGATCTCAAGAGACGCACTAGCGACTGACGCTAGAGGTTGCAGCCTTTAGCCTCCTTGTTAGTGCGTCCGCCTCCCGTGCTCGAGACCCACTCGGAGCGGGTGCAGTAGGACCCGGGTGTGAGGGGTTACATTGGTGCCGTGACCCGGATGGGAGTGAGGTTTAGGGGGGTGAGTGTAACAGAGGCCAGCTAGTAGGTGTTGTGCAGGTAAACCTCACTCCCCGATCTCAAGAGACGCACTAGCGACTGACGCTAGAGGTTGCAGCCTTTAGCCTCCTTGTTAGTGCGTCCGCCTCCCGTGCTGGAGATCCGGGTTCGAGACCCACTCGGAGCGGGTGTAATAGGAACCGGGTGTGAGGGGTTACATACCACTTGCATAAACCACGTGCATAAACACCGCATCCATAGAGGCTGTCATTGTTGTTTTGCGGACTATGTGACGTCAGAGCTCGGAACTGGGAGTACGTTTGTAATGCTGTCCTTCTGAAATTCATTGTTAACTGACACACTAACATAAATGTTATTGTTTTTGTTCAAATACACCCTAAAAATTCTGTACGGCTTCACAATGTTTACATGGCTTTGTGTGTTTCACTCCCACAGTCTTGTCTGAATTTGGAGAACAACTTCGATGACATCAAGCACACGACGTTGAGCGAGCGTGGGGCACTTCGGGAAGCGCTGAGGTAAGCACTGTCTCCATGGCAACAGTCACAGTCAACGCAAAGAGGAGTTTCGGGTGGGCAGCCGAAAGAAAGCGTGTGCATGTGCGTGCCTTTCTGCGAGGTGAGAACGAGTAGCGGCGTAAGTCATTCTTCATTATTGAGGGAATAGAGGGGTGTACAGCACTTGGCTCTGCTTTTCTCAGGGATTAATTTGTTGGAAGGAAGTCTCCCTCTGGGCTTTGCCTTGACTCTTCAACCCTGCAGGAGATGCTAAGGCTGAGTGCACAGTGAAAAATGTAAATGTTTAATTTGTTAGTTGAAAATGCTTTTGGGGATCCCAAGACAACATCAGAATACTTGATCACGAGGACCGCTGGTGTTCTGGTGTAGCTTTCAGTTTGCAGCCTTAAAAAACAATGTAAGTGATAAAGATTTGCGCGTTGTAAATAAGCTGAACAGGGACCTAGCTGAAATCTGTTGAGAACAAGGATCTTCATATAAATTTAGTTTTCCACTAACTTATTTGTTTCTGCACAGATATAGGCACTAAGCCTATATTTTCGCTTTATAGAGACCTATTTATCAATATAAAGAAATATATCATCCATCGTTTTAAAGTAGACACCTTTTGAACTTTTTCTGACTAAAATGCGATGATTGAGTTGTATATAGTTTACATTTTTCGGCTTTGTGTTTCATTCTGTGCTAGTTAATTACTGTGTAATGTGATCTCCTCCTGTAAATTAGATTTCATGATGGTATAGTTTGTGATAATTCTCTTTAATTTCTCTCTATTTTTTTCTTTATGAATTATGTATGACATTAAAGGAAATGTAGAAAGAGACAAATATCAGTTTTCTGCATAGAGCCTAGGTCTGAGTGATGTAATGAATATTCACAGTATATTTGTGATGGTTTTGCTGACAGTATAAAATTCAGCATCATCATGAAAATTATTTTAATTTGCTGTTTACGTGGAAGTCTCATTAGATTACTTTTGTAATAAACTTTTCAAAACTTATTTAGCTATTTGTGCCATCAATCAAAAAAGTTGTAGGCATTTTTAATGTGTTAAAGGGATAGTTCACCTAAAAAATAATATTTTATCTGCTTACCCACAGGGCATCCAAGATGTAGGTGACTTTGTTTCTTCAGTAGAACACAATCGAAGATTTTTAACTCAAACCGTTGCAGTCTGTCAGTCATATAATGGCAGTCAGTGGGACCCACGGCTTTGAGAGTCAAAAAACCATACACAGACAAAACCAAATTAAACCCTGCTGCTTGTGACGATACACTGAGGTCTTAACACACAAAACAATCGGTCTTTGCAAGAAAGTGAACAGTATTTATATAATTTTTTACCTCTGATCCACCGCAATGTCCAACTGTCCTGAGTGCGTTCACAACAGTCGGCACGTGACGCGTCAACATGCTCTGGCATAGTAGATGCATGCGCGTATACGTCACTCATTGTTTATTTGGTGCAGAGAGATTGTGGGTACGGCTACTAAAAGTGGTAATTACTTGTGCTTAAAACTAAAAAAATACGTTTGCTTGCGTGAACTCACCCGGGAATGTTGACTTTTCACCTGATCGACAGATTGTGACTGTTGTGGACACGCTCAGGACAGTTGGACGTTGTGGTGAATCAGAGGTAAAAAATGATGTAAATACTGTTCAGTTTCTTGCACAGAATGATGTTACATGTGTTAAGACCTTAATGTATCGTCACAAGCCGCAGGGTTTAATTTGGTTTTGTCTGTGTGTGTCTTTTTGACTCTCAAAGCCGTGGGTCCCATTAACTGCCATTATATGACTGACAGACTGCAACGGTTTGCGTTAAAACATCCTTTAAGATGTTTTAGTAAAAATGTGTGTAGGTAAATATTGCTAAATATTGATACATTTTTTCAAGGATTTTTGATAAAATAAAAGTTCAGCATTTCAGTTAAAAGTAATAAAAAAATAAAAAAAATAATTCGGCAACACTTTACAATAAGATCACATTAGTTAAAATTAGTTTACTGCATTAGTTAACATGAACTAACAATGCAAAAAAGTATTTATAATTCTTAGTTAATTTCAACATTTACTAATACATTATCAAAATCAAAAGTTGTCTGCTAGCATTATTTCATGGAAGTGAGTTAACATTGACTAATAATGAACACTGTAACAAATGCATTGTTAATTGATACAGTTGAGGTCAAAAGTTTACATACACCTTGCAGAATCTGTGAAAAGCTAATTATTTTACTAAAATAAAATGGATCATACAAAATGCATGTTTTTTATTTTATTTAGTACTGACCTGAATAAGATATTTCACATAAAAGACATTTACATATAGCCCACAAGAGAAAATAATAGTGGAATTTATAAAAATGAACCAGTTCAAAAGTTTACATACACTTGATTCTTAATGATGTTTCATTAACAAAGTTCGGGAGAAGACCGTCAGATACTTAGCGTAAACATCTCAAGAGGAGCCCACTCAAGCCAATCAATGCCATAGGTTTAAATACAGCTGACTCACCTATATCCACTTGACGGTTTATCAGTATCCCTCCACCACCATATCTCCTCACTCCGAGTTCTCACTACTCCTATTGGGGGTACTCTGGGTTCGGGCCACTCCCGAGCTCGGAGCCCTTCTCCGGACAGCACACCAAACACGCACTACTATACTCCGGCTAATTATATTATATGACCTTATTGTAGAGTATTCCAAACTTGTTGAAAGTTAGTTTACTTTTTGTAGCTATATTGCCCAGCTCTAATGGCCAGATGTGAAACGTAAGCCTACTGAAGCAACACTTATGTGTTGGTTATTTGCATAGTAAAAAACAGGAATTTTTTCAGAAACAATTAGTTGTTTGTACCATAGTTTATGGTGAAATAAGAGTGCATCTCTAGATGAGCCTTGAATACTAGCATTGATGACACAACAGGTGAAGTTAGTCATATTGTTTACCCTGTATCTGTTCTGATCACATCTGATCTATTTTTCGGACATCTGTCTTCTAAACATAATGATCTATTCAAATGTATACTGAAATAGCACCACATAATGAGTTCATTTGAATAATATGTCTTAATTCTGCATGGCATCGAATATGCATGAGCACAGCATTGCATCTGCTGATCATGAATAAAAAACAAAACAGCAGCGAAAACCAAGAGTTGGGAGAAAAAAAAATAGCGCTGAAAGATATTGGAGACATTAATGCACACTTTTGTCCTGCAGAGGTTTGATTTTAATCCTTCTCTAAACGAGACTCCCCTGCAGTGCCGGTCGGCAGATTTGATGAAAGATTTAGGTTTTATAACTGCTAATAATGCTAAACATGAAAGTCAGAGCGGCGCGCTGTTCTGGTGCTCATCACAGGAGGCAGCTGGCTTATTTGGCCTGTTTGTTGGGCGCAGAGGAAGCCCCAGGTCTGCATTCCCAGTGTCACGAAACAGCCAGAAAGTTAACTCCTCATTAAAGACCACACATTGGTTAACATAGTGAAGCAAAGTTACTGAAATACTACTCTTTCATACCTCAAAACTCTTATCAAAGATGCTGCATTACAGCTCAAAAAATTGTATTTTGACGGCTTAGTGTCAGTGAAATCGCAAGCACTCCAAGCACTCACAGCTTGAATCCTCTTTGATTTCAGAATAAATCCGATAATGACTAAGGAAAATTGTGATGTTTCATCCAGAAGTCTTTTTTAGGTGATTATGAGGTAAGGCAGTTTAGTCATCATATTGACTTGTTTATATAGGACCTACTTTGACATTTCTATTAAAATTCTAGCTGAAAAAAGCTAGTTCCTGACATGTTTCTGACATATTCAGTTAATGGAGGCAGTTGTTATATTTATTTTGTTCTCCCTTATAAAACAATCATAAAATTTTAACTGCTTGTTCAAATCCCATTTTAGGGGTCCCATCAGTAGGGTTGGGAACTGACATCTGTTTTTAAATATGCCTTGCATGAATCAAAAATGTGTAGTCTACTCTAATGAATAAATTATTTTTTGTGAATCAAACACAGTGTACAACTCTGAGACTTAACCGGTTAGTAAATACACTTTATATGACTACACAGGTGCAGGTTGTACCCATGGGCCCTGTTTGAAATTGTGTAAATTGCACAAATTAATACATACAATGAATAAATAAATACAATAAACAATGTTTTAAGTTTTTTCAAGTTTGTAGGTGTCCAGGTACAGAAACAGAATAATCAAATCTAAAATGGCATTGCATTGTCTTTACTGTGCAAATTAAATATAGATGAATTATTGTTAAAACTACAAAAACTATTCAGTCAAGAACAGTGAGTGATTTTCTCTCGTTTTTTCTCTGATTAACATTTATGGAAAAGTAAAGTAAGTAAATTAGGCATGTTCACTTTAAGACACAATGAATGGATCCAATATAATGATACACATCCAATTTCGTTCACAACTGTGAACGTTCATTTAAGACATAAGCAAAAGTTTTCCATGGATACTCAACAAGATAGGTATTTGGCTTTTTTAAGCATAAGAAGACACACAACTCAATTCGGTGTTCACAGGCTATGAGACACCGCACACGGGTGCTGAATTAAGTTCTTTTGCGTCTTTTTGCACTTGAATGTATAAATAGGCGTAAGACAACTAAATTCTGTGTTTGCTGCTCTCTGTGTGCGCACCAAACACAGTGCGTGAATACTCTGTGTTCTTTGCATCTTATTGTGCTTGAATGCTTTAAAATCTGTTGAATGTTTAAATTGGCAAGGCTTAAAAACACATGCAAATGATATGCTCTCGTGACAACACACAGCAGTTGCCCGTCAACTTTCCTGAGCGTCTTTCATCATGCTGGTCTCGGGCAAATCGCTGGCCAATGATATTTTATGAAATTGTAAAACATTATACAATAAAAATTAGTCAGTAATATTTTATAAAATTGACGATTCAAAAGGTCAGTAAGATTTTGATTATAAAATAAACCAAGGCTGTAAAAACAATAACATTGTGAAAATTATTGCAATTTAAAATAACTCTATTTTAATATCTTGTAAAATGTAATTTATTAATCCCATAACAAAGCTTAATTTTCAGCAACATTACTCAAATGTGTCTCCAATGTCACATGATACTTTAGAAATCATTCTAATATGCTGATTTGGTGATCAAGGAACATTATTAGCAATGTAAATATATTTTCTGTCACTATTTATAAATTGAATGCGTCTTTGCTAAAGTATTAATTAAAAAAAAATTCCAGAGTTCAAAGTCAAACTTGCTGTATTGTCAAAATAAAGGCAAAAAAGTCTTGTTGAACCCCATCAGATGTCGCACTGGGACGTTTTCAGGAAATTCGAAAAATAGGTTGAATGTCGATTTTTGTCAAAATTAGGTTTTCAGTAAACTATTATTCTTTAACATCCTGTCTATCATCTCTGAAAATATCAAAATTAACTTGTTTAGTGCAGAAAAATTGTGATTTATTGCAGCAAGCAGAAATCACTGTCTTTCTCTTATGTTAAGAACACTCTGCTTTTCCAAATGTAAACTACAAGGTACGCTATTCTTGCTATCTAAACATTCAAGGGGTGATCAAAATTTCAGAGACTAAGCCCATGATGAACAACAAAAAACAGATGTTAGTCGGTTAGTCAGATGCAGTATAGCGCTCCTGAATTGACAGACAGCTCTTGTTAAACCTGTGAAGTTAAAGTGAAACCCATCGCACTTTAAACCTAATTTTCTCAAAATTCCATTCTTGAAATCATAGCTATCAGTCAACTTACGATATCCATAACTTTTGTTACATTTAAGGTATGGACAAAATAAAAAAATTTGAACCCAGTTTTCATATGGTATCAAAACCTAAAAAACGGTAAAATTTCACTATGTGTTTGGTTTTCACACAGTTACTTGCAGAATATTATGTTATGACTTCAAAACAATTTTAACACCCTGCTTGGTTTGAAAACTGATACTTTTTAACGTTGTCGTCACATATACAGCTTCCTATGCATGAGTCTTTAAATTCTGTAGGTTTGCTCAGTAGCTCACATGATATGGCTCGATACAAAGAGCTCCGGTACGAATCCCATGAAACTACGGTGTGACAAAACAGCTCAGATTCGCATAAGGAAGATAAAAAAGCACGGCTGCATCAACAAATGCGTTTATATTTCTCATTTGCATTTGTTAACACTATGGGGTAGGTTTAGGATTGGGTTTGATGTAGAGGATATTTCCAACATTTCCAACACAATAGAGCATTAACCTTTAGCGACACTCCCCGGATATTTGAATTCTTAACAGCTACAATATATATCTCTAGCAATGTAATAAAAATGCAGCAATACGTGCCTGTACCAACATACGTGTGTTTTAGCACCACTCTCTGGACATTTCACATTGAAACTGCCGCTAAACGTGCATTAAAGAATTAGTTCACTACTAGAACAAAAAATTACAGAAAATTTACTAACCCCTTTGTCTTTCAAGATGTTTATGCTTTTCTTTCTTCAGTCGTAAAGAAATTGTTTCTTTAGGAAAAAAAAAATCAAGAATCATCTCCATATAGTGGACTTCAATGGAGCCCCCAAGTTTGAACTTCCAAAATGCAGTTTAAACACATTGAAAATTTACATACTTTTTAACCTCAAATGCTCGTCTTGTCTCATCTCTGCGATGTGCAATGTAGGGCAGTTTTGAAGTTGGGGAAGAAAACAAGATGGGAGTTTTTTGACATACCTTAACTGTCTTGAACCGGAAAAAAACAGTTAAAGCAGACATGGACAAGACAAGCATTTGAGGTTAAAAAGTATATAAATTGTCAGTTTGTTTCAAAAATTACTGATCGTTTTGCTAGGTTGGGATCGTTTAGAGACCTTTGAAGCTTCATTTGTAAGTTCAAACTTGGGGGCACCATTGAAGTCCATTATATGGAGAGAAATCCAGAAATGTTTTCCTCAAGAAACATAATTTTTTATCGACTGAAGAAAGAAAGACATAAACATCTTGGATGTCAAGGGTGTGAGTAAATTATCTGTACATTTTTGTTCTGGAAGTAAACTACTCCTTTAAGGTACAAAAATTATGGTGTTGCAGAAATGTATATAGAGGCATGTATTTTCCTGGGTTGCAAACTTTTGAACAGTAGTGCATGTTACTATGTTTGTTTTAATATTGTTTAATATGTGGTAAATGTGTCGATTTTTCGGCCTTGTTTTGAAGAATTATTGTATTTAATTTACCATTTAAATGAATTTAGAAATGTATTTAGAAATGGTATTAAAATTATCTCATAACTTGGCAATGTAATCGCATTTATTTTACTTCATATTTATTCCTTAAAAGTACTTGTAACTTTTTAAAAAAACTGGAATGGAATCACTAACTTCTTAATGATTTCCATCCCTAGTCACAAAAGTTTCACTGCACTTGTACTAACAGTCTGAAAGGTGAATTTGGCTTCATATGATACATTCCTGCTTGAAAGCAAAGGTCTCAAAGCCGACAGCTGCCTTTAGAGTCTGTTGTCAAACCGATTTCACAGATGTCAGATGACTGAAGTCACATGTTGCATTGTAAAAATGATGAGCTCTAATGAGGAATAATTCTCTGCTCCACCACACCCCTGACAGAAGTCCTCTTTTTCTTTCCCTGTATTTTCTTTGACACACGAGCCACACTATATAAAGGTGGATTGATCATTAAAACCGTCCTCTCGTTGCAGCTGTCCCAGCACCTAGTCTGAAAGGAGGCCCCTTTGATTCGGAGCCAGGCTTAATTGGTCGTATCTAAAATGGTTTAAGTAATTAAGATGACAGAGCGGGTCTGTGAGAGGACACTTTCCTCGTGTCCTCTCGCAGAGGTCTGGCACCTCTCTAGGGTCCTCATTATGACTCGGTCCCCACAAGTTACATGTCCTCACAAGTGAGGATTTTGACGGGTATCTCTCCAAGTTGACCTCCCACACACACATGATAAATTCATCATCTCTACAGAAGAGCGTTTGGGATTAAGTTGGTTGTGGTGGGAGGCAGGAGGTGATTTGACAGCGTTCGCTAATGCCCACGTTGATTTTGAAATGAGCTAACATTGTATCATGTTTTGTTGCACTGAGTAATGCGCGTGCTGCGTGTTGTTGCACCAGAACAAGCATGCTAGTGGGATCCAAAAGAGACCACAATGAAAATCTGGGTTGTAAAATCTAATTTAAACCTACAAATTAACAATCATTCAATTCAATTCCGATTCATTTGAAATATTTCAGATTCGACACTATTTCTAGATCACTAATTAAGAAAATTTGTGACATTGATCAAGTGCAGATGGTCGGATGTTCTTTCAAGATGCTCTTTGGATCATTCTCAAATCATCCTGGAGAACATGATCATCAGGTTTTAAACAAACTTGTGAAGTCATTCTGGCAAAAAGGGAAGCGCCAACTTACTCCAAATGGGCCATTTTAATCAACTTTCCAGTTCAACTTTTTACAAATCACTATGCTGATTATATAGCTTAAAAAATACTTAATTAGAAGAATGCAAAACAGTTTTTACAAGTGTTCTCAGACCACACTGTATTTCATTTGTACAATTTGATAGGATCATTGGTGCTTGCAGCTCTATATGAGCATGCACTTTTTAGTGTTATCATTGCTGCTGTTATTATTTTTATGCAATTTGTGGTGATTCACAATTTATTTCACAATAAAAGGGGTCATTGGATTCCCATTTTCCACAAGTTGATATGATTCTCTACGGTCTTAATGAAATGTCTAAAATACGTTGGTCAAAATTTCTCAATGCCCTTTTTACCTTGTTCTGTTCACAGCAACGTTTAGGTGCATGCCTCTTAAAATGCTAATGAGCTCTGCTCACTAGTGTTAATTTCGTCACCTATTTTTAATTTAGTCTTAGTCTTAGTCTTGTGCCAAATGTCCTTGTTAGTTTTAGTCATATTTAGTCATTCACATATCTTTTTTTGTTAGTCAAGTTTTAGTCGACGAAAAGTCTCGTCATTTTAGTCTAGTTTTAGTCAAAATCAAACTCAAGGTATCTTAGTCAAGTTTTAGTCGACTAAAAGTCTTTTAATTTTAGTCTAGTTTTAGTCAAAAAAGAAGTCAATATATTTTAGTCTAGGTTTAGTCAAAAAATTGTAGTCTTTTTTTAAAATAACACATTATTACTGAGATTATTACTGATACACATTTCAGTAAAAAAAGTGTTTCACATATCTCAAACATTGGTTAAATGTCATAATTACCTGACAAAATACACTTGTTGAATGATTTTTGTTGAATGCAAATGTTAAACGTGTCTGGTTTTCAATTTCTGATTTAGGAGACACATTCACAAATGATTAACCCTTTCAGTGGTGAGTTTAAAATATTCTAGCGGACCCCTGAGAGTGAGTTTTTTTTAAGCGACCGTTATTTTAGAACGTTCGTCCTTATTGTTTCCATGGTGACGCATCAAGCTTGTCATGTGACACAACACAGACACAATAACACTGTATGACAGATAGATCGCTTTTATTTCGTTTTTCCTTTTTTTCCAGAATACTCACTCACACACTTGCTTACCATGTCATGAACTATCTAATATTCCGATTCACAAATATGTGTGAATTAGTATGTTTCGTCGTTTAAAACCCTATATAAATGATCTGGATCGTAATCTGTAACGTGAGATGGGCGCGGCCATGTTTGTTCGCGCTGCTGTTCAGAGTCCTGTCAGCCGTATTTACAGCACATATACATTCATCCGTTTCTCCCGAAATACATGCAAGTAAGTGGCCGGTGAACTAGAAGAGGAATAGAGTGAACTTTTTAGTTACTAAGCCTGTGTGTATGTGACATGAATAAAACACATCGGCAAATTATATTTGAATAGATTGTTATTTGCTGCTTCCATAGACCTATGTGTGTATTTTACAAACTCTAAATGTCTCCTTTTACTTGTACTTATGTGTATTTAAATGTCTGAAACCTAAAATAAGCGTTATGTGGTTAAAAACACTGCATAGTTGTGATTATATGACAATCGCAGAGCTCGTCCGTCTCTGGCTCAGCGCCAGCCAGCGCGCCAAAGCGCAGTTTGAATATTTTAAAGCCGTAACAGCTGATGAAAAAGCAGAGAAGATTGTAGACGAAAATGAAGAGAGATTTTATCTTAGTTTTTATTTTATACAAAACATTTTCGTCTCGTCTTTTTTCGTCAACAATAATGCATGTTAATTTAGTCTTAGTCAGCGTTTTTGGACAGTGGTGCAGTCTTGTCATCGTCTCGTCTTAGTCATGAAAAAAAAGGTCGTTGACGAACATATTTCGTCTCGTCTCGTCTGACGAAATTAACACTACTGCTCACCCCGCCCCTCTTTTCAGTGGGGTGATGAGCCGAGGCTGTAAACGTTAGATCATTTAGCCATGAAACTTGCTAACTAGCACATTATTAGGAAAGACGATTTGCAAGGATTCATAAAAAAACCTTATACTCTTATACTCTTCTGTAGGTGAAGCTGAGTTGCGAATGATTGGCACGAACATAGACCCATTTAGGCATCGGAGGGCACATTCCCTACAAAAATGAAAGTAATCCACTGCGTCTTCAGCCGCTCAGATGTCAAGAGTTAATGATGACTGCTATGTTCATTATTACACCCAACAACAAAACACCTTATCGTTTAGGAGACATTTCTGTCTACACCTGCTCAGGCGTCGAAACAATGGCGGTCGGACTGTTCACAGCTCACTCAGGGCAGGTCTACACTCAAAAAAAAAGATTTCGGTCTAAACATAAACTTTATGTAATTAAATTACATGCAAATTTTCCATGCATTTGGATCACATAGTTTTAATATAAACATATTAATAAACTTAATGTGATTCATATGCATCAGTCATACGTGAATGAAACAGGTAAGATTTATGTAATATTTCCCAGTGTTAAACAAGCACTGCTCAGTGTTCATGTGTTTCCACACTACAGAGTGTTCAAGTAGCATTGACACAGTGTTGGAGTTAAGGAGATGTGATGATTGACCATTAATGATGAACACCTGCTGTTAACAAGCAGAATCACTGAAGAAAAGAGAAACAAGAACTACAACTGACTTCAGCCACAGCCAAGATGAAATCAACTGAAATAAAACAATACATTAAATCTCTCAAGATCTGATTAAACAACTCCACAAACAGCTTTACCAGCTTCACTCATTACTAACCAGACTGACTTCTGTCAGACTTCTAGAGAAGTTCTTATTGAGAATTAACAGATGTTTAGATGTTTTGTTTCATTTGAAATCACCATCAATGAGACCTGGTTAGTAATGAGTGAAGTTGGTAAAGCTGTTTGTGGAGTTGTCCACACGAAGCCGGTGCGTTCCCTATCCGATCATTTTTTTTCCTCGTTCTAAAAAAAAATTCCGTAAACACGAAACCACTGAAAACGGTGTTGTCAGTATCATGTCTGTGTTTTGTCCTGTTCTGTCATGTTTTCCTAGTGTTTTTCCCCCTATGTTTCTAGCTAATATGGTTTAGTCCTTGTCTCCCCCTTTTGGTTATGTTTAGTTAGTTCAGTCATGCCCATATTTGTATTTCCTCCTCGTTATCTTGTTATCTTGTTTGTGACCACGCCCCCGTTTCAGTATATTTAAGAGTCTGTGTGTGCACTCCCCATTTGTCCGTCAATGATTCTGTTACTGCTGTTTGCTTAGTTTCATGTGCTCATCTTATGCTCCCGGTTTTTGTTTGTTTGTGTTAGTTTCAGTGTTTCATTTAATAAACTGTTTACGTTTTCATTTACTCCGGTTCTCCTCATCATTCTCCACTCCTCAACCCCGCCTGGATCGTGACAGATTGACGGACCCAATACTGAAAGATGTTCCAGGAGGAGCGGATTATGGAGATTCGGCAGGCGGAGAGGCCGTTGGAGCAATATGTTGAGGAATTTTTGAGCGTTTGTCATCTGGTGAGTTGGAGTGATGCTATGGTTAACACATGTTTTTTAATGGGGCTAGACGATGATCAGTTGTTCTGTTCGGTAACTCCTGTGGATCGCTGCAAACCTGTTGCAGAATTTATTAACCATGTCTTGGCCCTTAGTCATTCCAATTTTTATGTCGATGTGGAAGATTCTAATCTTCCCCCCATTAGAAAACACGTGGCCACTCCAGCTCACCACCAGCCAACTTCCTCCACATGTTGTTCCAACGAGCCCGCTGTTTCCGGTCTTCCCTCGCTCCCTCCAGATCTCCATAGCTCCTCCCTCCTCGTCAGCCCGGAGCTCGCGGTCAGCCCTCCAACGTCTTGGCAAATCTTGATGGCTAGCGTGCTAGACCCACCATTGAGGTCAGTACGGGCCGCCACGCCAGCTCACAAGATGGCTGCCACACCAGCTCACAAGATGGCTGCCACGCCAGCTCACAAGATGGCTGCCATACCGGAATCTGCACGCAAGATGGCTGCCACGCCAGATTCGGAAAGCAAGATGGCTGCCACGCCGGATTCTGTAAGCAAGATGGCCGCCACGCTGGATTCTGTAAGCAAGATGGCTGCCACGCCGGATTCTGCAAGCAAGATGGCTGCCACGCCAGATTCTGCAAGCAAGATGGCTGCCACGCCAGATTCTGCAAGCAAGATGGCCGCCGTTGCAGAATCCTCGGCCAAGATGGCCGCCAAGCCTGAGTTCCCGGTCAAGATGGCCGCCGTTCCTGAGTTCACGGCCAAGATAACCGCCGTTCCTGAACCCTCGGCCAAAATGACCGCCCAACCTGAAATCCCGGCCAAGATGGCCACCAAGCCTGAGTCTGCACCCAAGATGGCTACCGCCAAGTCAGAGTCTTCGCTGGTTCCGCCCAGCCTTCCTGAGTCTCCTCTGGTTCCGCCCAGTCTCCCAGAGTCTTTGCTGGTTCCGCCCAGCCCTCCAGTGACTGCGCCGCCAGAGCGCCCTCCATTGACTGCGCCGCCAGAGCGCCCTCCAGTGACTGCGCCGCCAGAGCGCCCTCCAGTGACTGCGCCGCCAGAGCGCCCTCCAGTGACTGCGTCGCCAGAGCGTCCTTCAGTGACCGCTCGCCCAGAGCCTGCTCTGCCAGAGTCTCCGCTGGGGTCGTACAGTCCTCCAGAGCCCGCTCCTCAAGAGCGCCGTCCAGAGCCCGCTCCTCAAGAGCGCCGTCCAGAGCCCGCTCCTCAAGAGCGCCCTCCAGAGCCGACGCTATCTCCTGCGCGCCCTCCAGAGCCGGAGCTGTCTCCAGCGCGCCCTCCAGAGCCAGAGCTCTCTCATGCGCGCCCTCCAGAGCCGGAGCTGTCTCCAGCGCGCCCTCCTGAGCCGGAGCTCTCTCCTGCGTGCCCTTCCGTGCTCTCCTGTGTGGACTATACCCTAGGTTCCCCCAAGAAAATTTTGGGGGGGGCTACTCCCCTGATCGGCCATGGCCACCTGGACTGTTTACCCGGCCATGGCCACCTGGACTGTTTACTGTTTATGGCCACCTGGACTGTTTACCCGGCCATGGCCACCTGGACTGTTTACCCGGCCATGGCTGCCTGAGCCACCAGATCCACCATGGCCTCCTGAACTATTGTCCCGGCCATGGCTGCCTGAGCCGCCAGATCCACCATGGCCGCCTGGACTGTTTACCCGGCCATGGTTTCCTGAACCCCCAGTTCTGCCATGGTCTCCTCGACTGTTTTCTTGGCCATGGCTCCCTGAGCTTCCTGACCCGCCATGGCCACCTGAGATCCCTGATCCGCCCTGGAGACCACCTCTGTATCCCGTGTCCCCTGTGTCCTCTTAGCGGTCTCCAGGGCGCCCACCCTCCCTCCCCTTTGGATGTTATTAGGCGCGGGACGCGCCTTCGGGGGAGGGGGGGGGGGTAATGTCAGTATCATGTCTGTGTTTTGTCCTGTTCTGTCATGTTTTCCTAGTGTTTTTTCCCCCCTATGTTTCTAGCTAATATGGTTTAGTCCTTGTCTCCCCCTTTTGGTTATGTTTAGTTAGTTCAGTCATGCCCATATTTGTATTTCCCCCTCGTTATCTTGTTATCTTGTTTGTGACCACGCCCCCGTTTCAGTATATTTAAGAGTCTGTGTGTGCACTCCCCATTTGTCTGTCAATGATTCTGTTACTGCTGTTTGCTTAGTTTCATGTGCTCATCTTATGCTCCCGGTTTTTGTTTGTTTGTGTTAGTTTCAGTGTTTCATTTAATAAACTGTTTACATTTTCATTTACTCCGGTTCTCCTCATCATTCTCCACTCCTCAACCCCGCCTGGATCGTGACAGGTGTAGTATATATGCCAGACCAGTGTGGGGTGCTGTAATTCTGCCATAGAGATACACTATACACGGAGAAGAAGACTTTGAGCATGCGCATAACCTTGCGCGCTGTATACGAACTAAGAAGAAGACGAAGATGCGAACATTATCGCTTGTTGCTCATAACAGTTGCATAGAAGCAATAGATTTTGCTGTAATAAAGCTAGTAGGCTTAGTAGCAACACGAACACAATCATGTAGTCCGCCATTATTGTTGTTGCTGTTACGTGTGACGCAGCCGACACGTGATGTGATGACATCATCGTTTCACAAAATATACGTATTGGCTGTACACACGAAACCGCGAGGGTGTCGTTTTCAGATTTATCCACTTTGGGACCCGGTTTAAAAAAATAGCGGATTCAGTCTCCTAAAACGCTGGATCCGTGTGGATGAAACGCCAATACGATAAAAAATTTATACGTATACAGCGAAACACGTCTCCGTGTGGACAGGCCCTTAATGTATTGTTTTGTTTTAGTTGATTTCATCTTGGCTGTGGCTGAAGTCAGTTGTAGTTTTTGTGTTTCTCTTTTCTTCAGTGATTCTGCTTGTTAACAGCAGGTGTTCATCATTAATGGGCAATCATCACATAGTGATCTCCTTAAATCCAACACTGTGTCAATGCTACTTGAACACTCTGTGTGGAAACACATGAACACTGAGCAGTGCTTGTTTAACACTGGGAACTATTACATAAATCTTACCTGTTTCATTCATGTATCACTGATGCATATGAATCACATTAAGTTTATTAATATGTTTATATTAAAACTATGTAATCCAAATGCATGGAAAATTTGCATGTAATTTAATTACATAAAGTTTATGTTTAGACCGAAATATTTTTTTGAGTGTAAGATAAAACACCAATGTCAATCAACTATTCGTGGAAGTGGCCTTTGCAGAGCTATGAAAACCAAAACCACTTTTTGTGCCAGGCTGTAAACATATATTTTTCTGGGCATTTTAATTGGGGAGTCAATGGGATTGACTCTCTTTTAGAGCCAGTTTAACTGACTTCCATGTTGGTTTCAATAGCGAGAGCGGGAGGTTGCTGTTTGGTACACACACTGCCAAGACACATTTATGTTCAAAAAACCTGTGAAAGTTAATTTTGCATCCAATGACCCCTTTAAAACAAAAGCACTGTTATTTTAGCAGTAATATTTCTATTCCATTATAGTTTTAAATTTTTTGAATTTGCTTTTTACTTAGTTTTTAATTACTAATTAAATGTAATTGAATTTATTTTTATAAAAAGTATTTTTATATTTTATTCATTTAAACTTATATCAGTTAGTTGCCAAAGCAAAATTTCTAATTGTCATTGTAGTTTATGTATTTCGTGTACTATTTTTTTTAAATTTAGTTTTGTTTCAGAAATTAAAGGGATAGTATACCCAAAATGAAATGACCCCATGATTTACTCAACCTCAAGCCATCCTAGGTGTTTATGACTTTCTTATTTCAGACAAATACAATTTGAGTTATATAAAAATGTCCTGGCATTTAAATGGCAGTGAATGGGTGTTGAGATTTTGAAGTCCAATAAAGTGCATCATAAAAAGTACTCCACAAAGCTCCAGGGTGTTAATAAATTGCTTCTAAAGAGAATTTATGTGTTTGTGTAAGAAAAATATCCATATTTATGTTATGAACCGCAGTCACAATTTGCTAATTGTCGTACGCATTTACAAAATAGTGACGTTCTAGCAGATGGCGTAGTTTCAAGTTTTGTTTACAGCAAAGGAAAACCACTCCTCTTAGCTTATGTAGAAATCTACAGACATTTTTATTTACAAATCCTCATTTTGTACTTCCAATTCTTGTCAGATGTTTTGTTTAGTTTTGTTTTGTTTTGTTCACTGAGTATTATTGACGACGGGCCATTGAATTCTAGAAAATAATGCACACCCGAGGTGGTGATGCATTATTACATTATTATTGTTACACCTTGGTTGTGCATAATTTCCATTGAATTCAACAGAACAAAGTCAATTGTATTCGCTTGTACTACGGTTACCACACCTCAAGACATTGATCAAATGATATATTTCAAGACATTCATCTGGTTTTTGTCCTTAAAACGCTATTGTGAGTAGGGTTAATTTCTTACGCAGCTCATCCAATGCCTTTGTTGCTAATTCCAAAACGTCATTTTAGACCTAGTAACGATGCTTGGCCCGTTGATGGCAAACTAATGCAGTTAATAGAGAAGCTTAGACAGACCGACCAACAGGCAGACAAACAGAAAGAGAGATTAAGAAAGAGGGAGAGAGATTAAGCTTGTGAATTACCTCTCAAGTCTGCGCATCTTTCAAATGTGATTGGCAGCATCGTCTCTACCAATAGTGAAACTTTAAGTTCATTTTTTTTTCAAGACCACTCTGTTGTTACATCGCTTGTGAGAAATGTCATGTAGTTTTTAAGTTGTTAATCATCAGAACAGTGCTAACAACATTAGTGCGTATGCGAACGTGTGTGCAAACTGTATGTGTGTTAGTCTGTAAGAGAGAGAGAGAGTGGGAGAAATAGAGTATGTGCTTTCCGTACATAATAAAATGTAATATTGCGGCAAAAACATAAATAATCTGTCGTTTTTAATCCGAAGCTAATGAATCATATTATCAGTATGTTAAAATAAAGAGATCACACCTTTCAGAGGATGATGAGCATGTCTCAGCCAGGTTCGTCACTTAATGCTGGGTACACAAGGGTTCCCTTAAACATTTCCGATGTGGTTTGTGCGTATTTTTGCTTCGATTGTATTTGTCTTATATACCTAGGATGGATTGAGGGTGAGTAAATCATAGGGTAATTTTAATTTTTGAGTGAACTATCCCTTTAACAAAAAAATAATTTAATAGTTTTATATAATTATTGTTAAATAGTTAAAAAAAAAAAAATATTTACCAATAATAACCCGGTTACCAAGCCCTATTCATCTAAAATAAAAATTTTTATGATTATGTTTTTCTTTTTTTTATGAATTTTATGCATGCATATGCTCCTGTGCTGGTCAGGTTCTTAGCATCCCCCAGGCAAATCCTGCAGGCATCCCTGTGAAGGATGTCTGTACAAGTAAAAGAGAATGTAAACTGCACTGTCACAAGAAGAAGATGGTTTCACAGGATCTGTTTTAACCTTGGTTTCTGTAATAAGAAGCACGAGTTGTGTAGGTCAGGCTTATGTGAGGTTTGAAAGAAAGCTTTTGGTTGTATGCAGCTACAGAACAAGACTGACTAGATTCCTGAAATGAAAACCAGGCTGTTTGTACTTTTAGCGATCAATAAATCATTGAATTTTCTAATATTGTCTGTGAATTAAAAAGGAGAGTACAGGTTTTGTGTATTTTGACCCTGATGAATGGGGTACACTAGTGTACATTTAATCATTGACATAAACTTGAACATGAAAGACTGTTCGGAACCACCACATGAACTTTTGTTCCCTTCAAACTAATGCTTATAGACTTACAATAACATCAGAGTGCATTTGGTATAAAAATTCAACTTAATAAAATCGATAATAATGTTAATCAACTAAATAAGTGCGTAACTGTAATGCCATAAGTAGAAACTGTGAAGTGCATACTATATATAGTGTTCTCAGTCTAATTAGCTTCTGTTCAGCAAGTTTATTTTTTCAACCTTAAGAAAGATGAAATTGGACATTTCTGAAGACTATAATATAGGATAGCTCAGTCAGAGATAACTGAAATAAATACATTCCCTTGTCACTTTATGTATTTTGTATATTCCTTCCAGCTGTGCTAAGCACAGACAACGCTACTTAATCAGGTTCATTAGGATTATTGATGGGATTCTTGGATGAGGATCATTAACAGCGAAAGATTCCTGCCCGCACCGCACTCCAAATGCGCGGATGACTAGAACATATATTTCCTCAACATCAGTCAGATGCGACCTCTGTCAAATGAAATGTGTACAACGCTCTGACACTATAGCGACATGAAGTATTACCGCTGACACGGTGTTGGAGCAGAATGCTTATTGCGGAGGTCATGTTTAGTCTGACCTCCCATTGTGGCTCATTTACCAGCAGGTGCTAAGACCAGGTAACAGACGCAAATAAATAATGAAACAAGCTGCTGAATTTAAGAGTGCAGGGGTCAGAGCTTAGCACTTCTACTGCGTTCATACAACAGAAAAACGCCTGATTTCCAATTCAAAATGTGAACGCCGCCTCCAGCGCAGCACTGTGTGGAGTGCTAAGGAAGTACGTACTGTACATGCGTAAATGAGCTGTTTTACATCAGCCGAAAGCAAACTGAACTGTGGCATTATTAGGCACAAGCAAATATTTTGAGGCATAAATGTTGTGAGTTAATGTCATAACTGATATCATTGAAAATCCCCACAGCCTTCATTCTTAAATAATGTAAAAATCTCAGTAGCAACATCGTGCAGCATCTATCAGAGATCTCAGCCGCAGCCCACAGCGCAAGCTGACTCTGTTAATGACCACACTGCAATTATTCTGCCCTTGAAACTTCAAATGCATATTCATTTGACTGAATTACATTTAAGGCATAAGCTTTTCATTTCTCAAGCAGTGCAGCATTGATTCTATAAGTTGGTCGTCAATGTCCAATGCTACAAATAAAATGATTAGGATGTTTGCTTTCGCTATGTCAATGTAAGTATGATTTTTTGTGAGATACAAGACTTTGGAAATGTGCCTTTCTATCTTGCAAATATGCTTGCTACATATTTACAAAATAAAATTCCAGTGTTGCGACATCACTACTGAACAGCATCAAACAGATGCAACAATGTAGTCAGATTATGAATGATTCTGATGAGGTGATTCTTTTTAGAGAATCAAAAACACAAAGCACAACCAGTGGAGTCTGATTTCTAAACAAAATACTCGGAGACAGTTATTATTAATGAAGGAAAAAAATACAGCACAACCAATGAAGTCTGATTTCTGAACTAATGACTTTCACAGAATGAGCCAGTTCTTTTTAACGCATAAAAAACCTACAGTGCAGACAATGTAGTTTGACTCACAAACAAATGATACAGCTCTTTTTAAAGAATCAAAAACATACAGCACAGACAGTGTAGTCTGATTACTGAACAAAATACTCTTCTGAACCAATTCTTTTTAATGAATAAAAAACAAACAGGGCAACCAGTGTAGAAAAAATGATTATTTTGAATCAGTTATTTTTATAATAACAAACTACAGTGCAGCCAGTGTTGTCTAACTCACAAACGACTCTTGAGCCAGTTCTTTTTAGTAAATCAAAAACATACGGTACAGCCAGTGTAGTCCAATTTCTGAACAAATGACTCAAATCAAATACATACAGAATAGTGTGCAACTTGAATCCGTGTAGTTACTGACTGGTTGTTCATATGACAATGTATATTACATTATTTTATAAAAACAATTTGAATGCATATATGAAAATATATTAAATGTAAAAATAAACACATTTTGTATGGTTGTTTTATATTTAGTTAAGGCCAGTTATTAGGTTGGATTTATGTTACTTCTTTAGTGATCCTTGAAAAATCATAAAATATCTCACTAAATACATGTTCTACATTTATTTTTACTTAAATTAACCCATCATTTGGTGATGAATGTGAATTTCTTTTCCAGATATTTCTTACAAGTACTAAAAGAATCGATAATGGAATCAATAAAGGGATAGTTAACCCAAAAAGGGAAATTTTGTCATTTATTATTCACCCTCATGTCGTTCCCATAAGACCTACATTCATCTTCAGAACACAAACTGATATACTGATATACCTAAAACTCTTAAACGAATGCAGTCATTTCCATTGACATTTACTTAAATGCATTTGCTCCCAGTCAGTCAGATATTGTACGCTCAGAAAAAGTGTCAGGTCATCATGAGCCAAACCATTTTTAAAGATGTACTCTATGTGACACTGCCCAAGAATCAGAAAAGTGACCTATGATTATTGCAACAGTGTTGCACTTTACGTGTCAAACGCATGATATTTTCGCTCTACATTTCAACTGGAATTTCACGGTCACAGGGACCTTACCTATATCTGAAGCTGTTCTGCTTGCTCTCTTCGATGGAATGTGCCGCATGCATTTTGTACCTCCATGAATATTTAATTGCCTGGAGCCAAATTATCCCATGTATAATTTAAAGCAGGCATGTTGTTGTCTACCAATATGGAGTTCCTTGGTCATTATGAAGTCAGCAGTATTTATAAGAGGTATCAGTCTTCACCACAGTCAGTGCAGAGACATGTCTAGGATAGAACAAGCATCGCTCAGCCATTTGTTCTCAGCTCTCCTTTTTCAAACCACACAAAGGGCAAACCATTATCTACTGCTGTACACCATCAGCAGCACAAGTAGTATATTTGACTTAAGAATTTGTATGCTTTACCTTTTTTAAAAGAGAGTTTACCCAAAAATGAAAATTCTGTCATGTCATTGCAAACCTGTGAGACCTTCGTTCACCTTCGGAACACAAATTAAGATATTTTTGATGAAATCCAAGAGCTTTCTGAATCTGCGTAGACAGGAACGCATGATTAAGGCCCAGAAAGGTATGGGCATCATTGGTAGAGAAGAAATCGTTGAATGAAGTTGTTGTTTTTGTTTCCTTTGCACACAAAACGATTCTGGACATGGACTATTTTAACAAGGTCCATACTACTATGGCAAGCCGTTTTAGCCTAAAACATACTAACCATTACTCATCGTAAATGCATTTTTACAAGTAAAAATTCAGTTAGAGAGCTCTATAATCCAATTCCTACTAGTAACAATGCCAATTAGAGAGCTCTTTAAATCAATTTTTACTAGTTACAATTACAATTAGAGAGCTCTATAATTTAATTCCTGCTAGTAACAATGCCAATTACAGAGCTCTCAAATTCAATTCTTACTAGTAACAATTCCAATTAGAGGGCTCTACAAATGAATTTTTACTAGTCATATGTCTCCATTGACTTCCATTCATGTATGGCAAGCCGTTTTAGCCTAAAATATACTTCTTACTAGTAACGATATTAATTAAAGAGCTCTCTAATTCAGTTCTTACTAGTAACTATTCCAATTACAGTGCCCTCTAATTCAATTCTTACTAGTAACAATTCCAATTAGAGAGCTCTCTAAATCATTTTTTACTAGTAATAATAATTCCAATTAGAGAGCTCTCTAATTAATTTTTTACTAGTAAGAATTCCATTTAGAGAGCTTTCTAATTCAATTGTTACTAGTAAGAATTGAATTAGAGGGCACTGTAATTGGAATAGTTACTAGTAAGAACTGAATTAGAGAGCTCTTTAATTAATATCGTAGAGCTCTGCAATTAAACATATCTTTAATGTGTTTTTTTATAGTAAAAATTTAATTGTAGAGCTCTGTAATTGCATTTTTACTAGTAATAATTCAATTAGAGAGTTCTGTAATCAGAATTGTTACTAGTAAAAACTGAATTAGAGAGCTCTGTAATTGGAATTATTACTAGTAAAAATTGATTTAGAGAGCCCTCTAATTGAAATTGTGACTAGGAAGAATTCAATTGTTGATCTAATTGTAATTCTTACTAGTAATAATTCCATTGTAGAGCTCTGTAATTAAAAATGAATGGAAGTCAATGAAGACACGTGATTAGTGAAAATTTATTTGTAGAGCTCTCCATTTGGAATTGTTACTAGTAAGAATTGAATTAGAGAGCTCTCTATTTGGCATTGTTACTAGTAATAATTGAATTAGAGAGCTCTGTAATTTTAATTGTTACTAGTAAGAATTGAATTAGAGAGCTCTCTATTTGGCATTGTTACTAGTAATAATTAAATTAGAGAGCGCTGTAATTATAATTGTTACTAGTAAGAATTGAATTAGAGAGCTCTCTATTTGGCATTGTTACTAGTAATAATTTAATTAGAGAGCTCTGTAATTTTAATTGTTACTAGTAGGAATTGAATTAGAGAGCTCTCTATTTGGCATTGTTACTAGTAATAATTGAATTAGAGAGCTCTGTAATTTTAATTGTTAAAGTAAGAATTTAATTAGAGAGCTCTCTATTTGGCATTGTTACTAGTAATAATTGAATTAGAGAGCTCTGTAATTTTAATTGTTAAAGTAAGAATTTAATTAGAGAGCTCTCTATTTGCCATTGTTACTAGTAATAATTGAATTAGAGAGCTCTGTAATTATAATTGTTACTAGTAAGAATTTAATTAGAGAGCTCTCTATTTGGCATTGTTACTAGTAAAAATGTAATTATAGAGCTCTCTAATTGGAATTATTATTACTAGTAAAAATGCAATTATGACGAGTAACGCTTAGTATATAACGACCAAGATGGCGGCGCGTACACATCGCGAGCCTCAGTGTCTCTCCAGTTTCTGCAAATTTGCAGTATTTTACTTGCTCATCTCGGGTCTGTTCGTACAGAACAGTCGTGCCTTTACATCGTACACCCGACAGGAGCTTTTGGATATTGGTTTGTACATTCCCGACAGTTTTATCAGTAATCTTCGACTCGTCCCTGAGATCACCAGAACACCTACGGCTGCGCACTCTACCTGGCCGGGCGGAAGTGCTCGAAGGCGGCGACGCGACCATAAACAAAGACGGGGGAAGCGTGGAGGATTTAGAGCTAAGCTAAAGCTAACACCACACTGGCTCTCTTTACCCAGCATTTTCCTCGCTAATGTACGGTCGCTGGTGAACAAAATGGACGAGATTCGACGCCGCATCAAACACAGCAAGAGACTTTTGAACTGCAATGTCATGATCTTCACTGAAACATGGCTAAACAGCGATATATCGGACAGTGCTATTGCTCTAGCTGAGTTTCAAACATTCCGGGCAGACAGAACGGCAGATGACTCCGGTAAGACCAGAGGTGGAGGATTGTGCATTTATGTTAACAAAGCTTGGTCCACGAACTCTGTTACTATTGGGAGACACTGCTCAGCTAACCTAGAGTTTCTCATGGTTAAGAGTAGACCGTTTTATCTGCCGCGGGAGTTCACCTCCACCATAATAACAGCTGCTTACATTCCTCCCGATGCTGATGCCAAGCTTGCTATGAATGAACTTCATGCGGCCATCAGCAAACAACAAACTGCTCACCCGGAGGCTGCATTAATTGTTGCGGGGGATTTTAATCACTCAAACTTAAAGACAGTACTCCCCAAATTTCATCAAAATGTTTTCTGCCACACCAGAGGAAATAAAACTTTAGACCATGTATACACAAACATGGCTGAAGCTTATACCGTTACCCCCCTCCCCCACTTGGGACAATCAGACCACCTTTCTTTGTTCCTCACCCCCAAATACTCACCCCTCATCAACAGTGTGAAGCCATCAGTGAAGACCATCAAAGTGTGGCCAGCGGGGTTAGACTTCACACTCCAGGACAGGTTTCTACACACAGACTGGAGTATGTTTGCTTCTCAGGCCACCTGTGGCTCTCACACGGACATTGACAGCTACACTTCCTCTGTTCTGGATTACATTAATACTACTATAGACAGTGTTACAACCCAGAAACAGATCACCACATACACAAATCAGAAACCATGGATGAGCAAGGAAGTGGATCTCCTGCTGAAAGCACGCAACACTGCCTTTAGATCAGGTGATGCACAGGCCTACAGCACTTCCAGAGCAAATCTGAAGAGGTGCATCAAAAAGGCCAAGCACTGCTACAAACTTAAGCTAGAGGAGCACTTTTCTAATTCTGACCCTCGACGCATGTGGCAGGGCATTCAGGCCATCAGTGACTACAGACCCAGCCACTCCACCCCCACAGCCACCGATGTCTTCTTCCTGAACGAGCTTAATGACTTTTATGCTCGCTTTGAGAGAGACAATATAGACACTGCCACCAAAATCACTCCCTCAACCGACCACTCACCCATCACACTTGCCTCTTCAGACGTCTACACCGCACTGAGTCGGATCAACGCGCGCAAGGCTGCTGGACCAGACGGTATCCCTGGCCGCGTACTGAGGGCATGTGCAGAGCAACTCGCTGGGGTATTCACAGACATTTTTAACATGTCCCTTGCCCAAGCAGCTGTACCAGCATGTTTTAAATCCACCTCCATGTGCCAGTGCCGAAACACTCCAACCCAACATACCTGAATGACTACCGCCCTGTAGCACTCACACCCATCATTATGAAGTGCTTCGAGCGGCTGGTCCTCTCACACCTCAATGGCTCCCTCCAATCCACACTGGACCCACACCAGTTTGCCTACCGTGGCAATAGGAGCACAGATGACGCAGTCTCCATAGCGCTGCACTCTGTACTCACACACCTAGACAATACAAACACTTATGCACGAATGCTGTTTGTTGATTTCAGCTCAGCATTCAACACTGTCAGACCATCTAAGTTAATCACTAAACTTAGAGACCTGGACGTTAACACCTCACTTTGCAACTGGGTTATGGATTTTCTGACTGACAGACCTCAGCATGTTAGATCAGGTCACATCTGTTCCACTACCGTCACACTGAACACTGGTGTACCACAGGGCTGTGTGCTGAGCCCCTTTTTCTATTCCCTCTTCACCCACGACTGCAGGGCCTTTGTATGGATCTAACACCATCATCAAGTTTGCAGACGACACTACGGTGATCGGTCTCATCAGCAACAACGATGAGACTGCCTACAGGGAAGAGATTCAGCACCTGGCCACGTGGTGCACAGACAATAATCTGCTCCTTAACACCACCAAAACCAAGGAGTTCATTGTGGACTTCAGGAAGGGAAGAAGAGGCTCACACGATCCCATCCACATCAATGGGATGACTGTTGAGTCTGTTTCATCCTTTGAATTCCTGGGGACCCACATTTCAGAGGACCTATCCTGGACTACCAACACCTCCAGCCTGGTCAAGAAGGCTCACCAGCGCCTCTTCTTCTTGAGAACACTCAAGAACCAACCAGCTGTCCTCAGCCATCCTGGTGAACTTCTATCGCTGCACGATAGAAAGCATCCTTACGAACTGTGTCACAGTCTGGTACGGAAGCTGCTCTGTTGTGGAGTGTAAGGCACTGCAGCGGGTGGTGAAAACTGCCCAACGCATCATAGGGACTCCACTCCCATCCATTGAGGACATTCAGAAGAAACACTGTTTGCGTCGAGCACGCAGTATTCTTAAGGATTCCTCTCACCCTGCCCACAAACTGTTTTCTCTCCTGCCTTCCGGCAGGCGCTTCAGATGCCCAAAGACTAGAACCAGCAGACTGAGGAACAGCTTCTTTCCCAGAGTTGTCTCCTTATTGAACTCTGCCCCCCACTGACACCTTTGCCCTCACACCCCACACACCCCTAAAGTCTCCCCATTACCATTGCACTACTTAATCTGTTGCACTACACTGTACATATCCATTTGTAAATGCACATTTCCATTGCACATATACATTTTGTAATTTTTTTATATATATCTATACATTTGTAAATTATTATTTGTTAATTCCTGCTTTAGTAATCAGCTACCTGTACATTATGTTCGTATCAATCTGCAATTCCTGATTATAGTTAACAACAACCTGCATACTATGCTCCTCTATTTGTACATTCTACTTGTTAATAGCGCCTGTAAATCATGTCCACAATACTTTCATCTGTAAATAATTTCCATAGTTTCTCCCTGTACATATCTCCCATAAGTGCACTTATAACTTATAAATTATACCTATATCCTGCACTTGCTGCTTATTGCACTCCTGGTTAGACCTAAACTGCATTTCGTTGCCTTGTACTTGTACATGTACATGTGTAATGACAATAAAGTTGAATCTAATCTAATCTTAGTATATTTTAGGCTAAAATGGCTTGCCATAGACATATGACTAGTAAAAATTAATTTGTAGAGCAAATTAGAGAAATTGGAATTGTTACTAGTAAGGATTGAATTAGAGAGCTCTCTATTTGGCTTTGTTACTAGTAAAAATGTAATTATTAGGGTTGTTCCGATTCCGATACTAGTATCGGAAATGCCGCCGATACCACAAAAAAATCTAGCATCGGAATCGGCGAGTACTTGATCCGATACCATTTTCTTAAGATATAAGTTATTCCCGCTAGCAAATCAGAAGCCAGTTCTTCTTCGCGGCTCAGAATGCAAACAGTGTTGCCACAAGCAACCACTGTTTAGAGCAGCGAAGAAGAAATACAAATGTGCTAGCAGTTTGTCCGCTAAAACGGCGGCATGTCTCATATGTAGGGCTTTATGATTTCTGCGATGCGGATAACACGGACGGAATCGCAGAATCCAGTCAAAATGAAACTTACAGTTTAACGTGGAACGTCACGGAATTTGTCAAAGTTTGATGCATTAATCAAAGGTAGTTCATTACACTTAAATCAAATCGTGATATGGACTAATATTAAGCCAAAAACCGACTGTTTAAATATGAATTAATGCGTGGTTCTGTGTTAATGAATTGTACAGGTGCGTGGTTTGTTTACTCCTTGTACTGAAGCGCGCGGGACACTTGCGGTAATATTAAAGGGCTCCAGACTGTGACCAATTTTTCTGCCAGTGTTACTAATTTTCGTGAGCGGTCACACTGGCGCGACCACCGCGTTGTTCAACTCATAAGCTCTGCCATTTCTGTCTCAGATGAGAAACATAAAATGGCACGCGAAACGAAAGTGAAACTAACACGACACGTTTGAGCTGCTTAGCACTGACCGTTTATCAGCTTGGACCGCAATGCAAACAAACTTGCACAAACCCCGAACAGCTTTATTCGGGAGCCAACGTTGAATTTGCAACACTGTTACTGCTGCGAGATGCAGTGAGGAGCATTTGAAAATGCCGCACAATGAATAAGGTTGCTGCGAGATCTAGTGAGAATCTTTCAAATTCTGGCCAAAATTCTCTGTTATAAACAGGGCTGATGTACGTCAGAAAACCAGATTAGTAATACTAACTATATGAAAAAATATTACTGTCAAATGTATGTCATATAATAAAAATACTCTAGTTCACTGTATATGTCATATAATAAAAGTTCAATGTATGTCATATAATAAAAATACTCTAGTTCACTGTATATATCACTGTATATTTGTTTTATTAAGGAATAAGTCTGAAGCACACAATAAAATAATTTATTAGTATTATCTACAGCTGTATATACAATTACACACCCAGGTATCGGATTAGTACTCGGTATCGGCCGATACCCCGAGCCCAGGTATCGGAATCGGTATCGGGAAGGAAAAAAGGGTATCGGAACATCTCTAGTAATTATAGAGCTCTCTAATTGATTTGTTACTAGTAAAAATGCAATTATGAAGAGTAACACTTAGTATATTTTAGGCTAAAACGGCTTGCCATATACTACCTTTCTGGGTCTTAAACATGGTAGTTGTGTTGCTGTGAGGAAATTTTCAGCTAATTTCAATTTTGGGGTGGACTATCCCTTTAAAGCAATGGAATACAATTTTCTTTCAAGCATACTGGTTTTGCATATACCTGAATTTTTCAAAATCAAAATGATTTTGCTTTTTCACAGATGCCTGAAATGTGCAGATGCTCCCTGCCAGAAAAGCTGCCCCACCAATTTGGATATCAAGTCTTTTATCACCAGCATTTCCAACAAGGTGAGACATATTACAATGCTTGAACTTGCTCGCTCAGCAGCTACACCGAATAGAGTTTATTGATGTTGGCTTAAGTGATAATCTCATAATCCTTTGTGTATTATATTTCTCAGTTAGTTAAGCACAAGCACTTATACGTGGCTTTATTTGACCAGGTAAAATCAGCTTTATTTGACACTCTATTGTGTGTCTTCTAGAACTACTATGGTGCTGCCAAGGCAATCCTGTCCGATAACCCTCTGGGTTTGACCTGTGGCATGGTGTGTCCCACCTCTGATCTGTGTGTGGGGGGCTGCAACCTCTATGCCTCTGAGGAAGGCCCCATCAATATTGGAGGACTGCAGCAGTTTGCTACTGAGGTAAAATCCACTGGCTAAAATTGCAGATTTTTAACCCTTAAGTCAAAGATCTGATGTGGTGATCATTCAACTGAACCTGAAGCTGAAAAGTAATGTAAAAATAAAAATTGTATGTTGGAAATCCAAGTCTTATTTTTAGACTGTAATGGAATGATTCCTTCAGTGGTCTACTGATAGTGCTTTCCTCTGTTCTTTCAGATGTCTTGTACTTTGTGCTGTCTTGTACCCAGTCTTGTACGTTCAGTTCCTTACTCACATCCCTATAACAATCACCAGGCTCTTTTTAGTTCCTCCGAGAAAAGTCAGTGGGAAACTCTTTTTCTCTGATGGAATGGACTTTTTTTTCAAAGGTGTAAATCAAGAACAAGCTCAGGGAGGGAGAGAAAAAGTTAGCCTCTGCTCTCGGTTTTATTTATTTTTTTTCTTCCTTTAGTTCTTAATCTTTCTGAGGAAAATTAGAGAACAAGGACTTTAGAATCACAGTGCATGTTAACAAACACAACTTGTGATTTTAATAATGCACATTTTTCTGTTATCAATGTATTAATTTATTTTAAAAAGTCCAATCTTAGTGACCCCAAACTTAACTGAATGGTAGTATACACTGGTGTATATATGTGACCCTGGACCACAAAACCTACCATAAATAGAAAAATATTTGTCTGAGATACAACTATTTGAAAATTTGGAACCTGACGGTGCAAAAAAATCTAAATATTGAGAAAATCGCCTTTAAAGTTGTCCAAATGAAGTTCTTAGTGCATATTACTAATCAAAGATTAAATTTTGAAATATTTATGGTAGGACATTTACTAAATATCTTCATGGAACATGATCTTTACTTAATATCCTAATGATTTTTGGCATAAAAGAAAAATCAATAATTTTGACCCATAGAATGTATTGGTGGCTATTGCTACAAATACCCGTGCTACTTATGACTGGTTTTGTGTTCCAGGGTTACATGTTATTTATAAGTTATTGAGTATTTTATTATTTTAGTAGGGAAATATGATTAACAGCATTAATAAATAACCTGGTGACATTTTTCTTGTTAAAAATACATTATATCTAACTACACTGGTTTTGTGGTCCAGTCATAAGGGTCCATTTTTTTTAAATTGAGATTCCTACATCTAAAAGCTACGAAAATAAGCTTTCCATTGATGTATGGTTTGTTAGGATATGACAATATTAGACTGAGATACAACTATTTGAGAATCTGAATGTACAAAACAATCTAAATATTGAGAAAATCTCTTTTAAAGTTGTCCAAATGAAGTTCTTAATGCATATTACTAATGACAAGTTAAGTTTTGATATGTTTACTGTAGGAAATTTACAAAATATCTAAATGGAACATCATCTTTACTTAATATCCTAATGATTTTTGGCATTAAAGAAAAATCTATAATTTTGACCCATACAATGTATTGTTGGCTATTGCTACAAATATACCCATTCTACTTACGACTGGATTTGTGGTCCAGGGTCACATTTTGTGTACTAAAATTGTCAATATTAACACATGGTTATTGCTGGCATTTTTTCCTCATATGGTGTGTCCACAAAGGATGACCCAGCATTACAATAGCCTGCTCTCTCTTATTTCTGAAACTAGTGTGTCCATCTGTCAAATGTCTAGCTGTCTAATCTTCACCCTGTCTTATCTTCTCTTCACCTGACCTAAGCAAATCTCTCCATTTTCACATCCCCCCCTCTTTGAAAAAAAAGTCATCCTGAGAGGTCCAGAGAGTCCTGCAAAAGAAGGCCAACCGTACCATCCCGTCAGCTCCTTCTGCCCGTCACCTCTCACCGCAGAGATGACAGCTCCTCTCTTCTCAAATGTGAAAGGCCAGGGTTGTTTATCAGCCTGTTGATTAGATAAGCCCTAGACAGGGCCATCAGCGGCTGCTCGCCTCCCCTCCTCTCTTCAGTATAACCTCTCCAACATACACAGACCAGTGCCTGCATTAGTGTAAAGCAGGAACTGTACAGTACATCATATACAGTAAATCACATTATATGCCTAGGGCGGCTTCTGGTAAACAGTCGGTTGAGATGAGATGATGCAAACGGGCCTGAAAGGCTTTCTGGAGCTAAATAAGAGAGGAAAGAGAATCACAGCGTAATGTTGTTTCATTAGGCCTGAGCGGATCTGTGCTTTTACTGTAAAAAGCTCCAGGGAGGTCAACTTTGAACTGTAATTTGCACACTGATTCCTTATAAATATTCCAGAGTTTACAGTGCCGTGGAAATAGGATTTATGTGGAAATGTGTATTTTATGGAGCCAGACTAAAGGTGAAGTTTGCTCTCCTCAGGTGTTCAGCAAGATGGGCATCCCTCAGATCAGGAATCCAGAGCTTCCACCAGCACACAAAATGCCGGAGAGCTTCCACACAAAGATCGCTCTCATTGGTTGCGGCCCTGCCAGCATCAGCTGCGCCTCCTTCCTGGCTCGACTGGGCTATGACAACATCACCATCTTTGAGAAACAGAAATACATCGGTGGCCTCAGGTGGAGTAAATGTTTCTGAATGTCTTTCTGCTAAACTAAAGTTTATGAGGCAGTCATCTTCTTGACCTCAGTTTAAGACCATGCTGCTTTTGGTCTAGCTGGTGAACCACTGCAGTCATGTTGTTTCCAGAAAAATTTTAGCAGTGTGCTGTCATAGTCATCTTGTCCAAAAAAAATTCTAAAGGATTCCAATAAGAAAACTGCACAATATTCTAATTGGAATTTCTATCATATTTTGGAACCATTCCTATAAGATTCCTATAGGACTTTTGCCACTGAATTAAACAAACAAAAAAAGTAATTGTGACTTTTTATCTTAATTCTGAGAGAACTCAAAGATAAAAAAGATATAAACTCACAATTGCGAGTTATAAAGTCAGAATTGTGAGCTGTAAACTCACAATTCTGACTTTTTTTCCCCTCAGAATTATGAGTTTATATCTCGCAACTGGGACTTTTTTTCTCAGAATTGCAAGTTTATATCTCACAATTCTGACTTTAACACGCAATTGCTAGTTATTAAGTTAGAATTGTGAGATATAAACTCGCAATTCTGAGAACAGTCTTTTCCCCTTCAGAATTGGACTTTATAACTCACAAATGCAAGTTTATATCTAACAATTCTGAGAAAAACTAGTCAGAATTTAAAAAAAGATATAAACTTGCATTTGCAAGAAAAAAATAAGAATTGCAAGGTATAAACTCAGAATTGCGAGTTATAAAGTCATAAGTGCAGAAACTTGCAATGCGAGTTATTAAGAATTGTAAGATATAAACTCGCAATTCTGAAAACATAGTCTTTTGCCATCAGAATTGGAAATGCAAGTTTATATCTTTCTATCAATTCTGGGGGAAAAAAAGTCAGAACTGCAAGATTTAAATTCGCATTTGCAAGAAAAAAAGTGAGAATTGTGAGATATAAACTCGCAATTCTGAGAACATAGTCTTTTTCCACTCAGAATTTTACTTTATAACTCACAAATGCAAGTTTATATCCCACAATTCTGATAAAAAAAGAATCGCAAGATATAAATTCCCATTTGCAAGAAAAAAGTAAGAATTGCAAGACAAAAAAAAAATCGCAATTGTGAGTTTGTATCATGGAATTCAGAGAAAAAAAAAATCCTACTGGTCAGATAAGTCTTTTTTAACCTTTTTTATATATATTTTTATTCAGTGGTGGAAATGGGCTTTCATACATCCCAGTTAAAAATAATTTAAGAAAATTATAAGAATCTCATTGGAATGGTTCAAAATCATGGTAGAAATTCTAGTTGGAATCCTTTAGAATTTTTTAAATTGTCAATCAAAAAAGCTCTAAAATATTTATTTTAATAGGCCTTACAATGCCCACAAAGTAGACCTACTAAATATTATCAATATTAGGAAACATTTTGCTGGGATACTACACCTTTTACATGCGTCATGGGGTTGTTCACACAGACATCGATTTGCACAGCGTCAAAGCAACTGGACGTCATTCATTTTCAACGAGAGGTGGCACAAGCATGAGCTAGAAAGACTGCTGCTGATGCAACAAAGTTGATCAGAGCTCAGCAGACTGATTGATCAGGGCATCCTCATCGTGGGCTAATCAATATAACGCTACAAAGAAACAATTGCAAATATAAAAGTTGTGTTTATGTGTATCTTTCTGTCTTTGTTTGCAGCACTGCTGAAATCCCCCAGTTCCGTTTGCCCTATGAGGTGGTGCAGTTCGAGATTGATCTGATGATGGATCTTGGCGTAAAGGTACCAGTGCAAGAGAGATGGGGGGGGGGGGGGTGTCAGATCCTTCCAACCCATCAACAGCCAAATGTCACTGACATTAATAACCGTGCAGGGAAAAAAGCAAGCTAACAAAACACAATTAAAAGCCACATTAGTGAGGCAAGTGGCAAAGACATCCATCTGTCCATTGCCTGAGAGCTGTGATGGTGAGAAATGGCAATCGATAGTCCTCATCCAGATCACCTGACCATGATTAATTTGATTTTAGTCTTGAGAGAGCTGGAGAGAGAGAACGAGAAAGGGTGAGGGAAAGGGTTTTTCAAACTCAATGGAGGTTGGTTAAGGTTAGGGAAAGGGGACACTGTCTTCCCAGACCTTTACATCAACACTGTATTCATTTTCAGCAATGAAATTATAGTTCCAGTTATTTTAATTGAGAAAATAAGTGCTCATGAGGATTTCACCATATTCTGTGAAGAAAACCACTTAATCTTGTTCAAATCATATTTTTTTTTCTCTCCAAAAAAATGCATTTCTAAATTCTCTTGGTTCTAAATGGATTTAGAACTACATACAAGTTTACAAAAGTCATCTTTTTAAAATGTGACAATGGTCAGTGGTTTTTTAGATTGACATTTATATATCATCTGAAAGCTGAATAAGGTTTCCACCAATGTATGATTTGGCCGAGATACAGCTATTTGAAAATCTAGAATCTGAGGTTGCAAAAAAATCTAAATATTGAGAAAATTGCCTTTAAAGTTGTCTAAATTAAGTTCTTAGCAATGCATATTATTAATCAAAAATAAAGTTTATATATATTTACGGTAGGAAATTGACAAAATATCTTCATGTAACATGATCTTGACCCATAAAATGTATTGTTGGCTATTGCTACAAATACACCCATGCGACTTATGGCTGGTTTTGTGATCCAGAGTCACATATAGCACTGAAATGTACTAATATTAGTATTAATTGCAATTATTATTATAATTTTTTTTGTTTATTTATTATTATTTATGATTATTAATTTATTCATTTGATATTAGATACATTACTGTTTAAAAGTTTAGGTATATGTAGTAACTGTAAATAAATGTATAATGTCAAAAAATATTTCTATTTCTAATATATTGTTCTCATTTTAGCAACGAATTAAAAAAAAATATTGTTGCATAGTTATTTCAACAAAAATATTAGTCAGATAACACTGATGATAGTGAGAAGTATTTATAGTGCACCAAATCAGAATAATTTCTGAAGAATCATGTCACACTGATGACTGGAGTAATGACTCATGAAAGTTTAGCTTTTGCCATCACAAGAATTAAATTACATTTTTAAACATACATTTAAATAGAAAACATTAATTTAAAATGTTCTATTTCACAGTGTTACTGCTTATAATGCATTGTTGATCAAATAAATATAGGCTTGGTGAGCATAAAAAAAAAAAAAAAAACTTCTTTCAAAAACATTTTCAACTCCAAACTTTTGAACATTAGTTTATATTGGCTAATTTTGGATATTTAATGATGCTGTTTGTTTGATGATTTCTCCGTTTTTACGATCTTAAAAAAAATAAAATAATAACACTGTTAAATGTAATCTTTAGCAAGTTTAATTTTTTTTTATGTCGTACATTATAATGCTGTGATGCAGAAATTCACATGTAGTATTCAAAACAACTTTTTTTTTTTTTTTTTTTTTTTTTTAGTACACTTACTCACCCCCATGCTATCCAAGATGTTCATGTCTTTCTTTCTTTCTTTGGTCAAATAGAAATTCAGGTTTTTGAGGAAAACATTCAAGGATTTTTCTCCATATAGTGGACTTTAATGGGGATCATATATGACCCTGGACCACAAAACCAGTCATAAGGTTAAATTTGACAAAACTGAGATGTATACATCATATGAAAGCTCAGTAAATAAGCTTTCTATTGATGTATGGTTTGTTAGGATAGGACAATATTTGGCCGAGATACATCTATTTGAAAATCTGGAATCTGAGGGTGCAAAAAAATCAAAATAGTGAGAAAATCACCTTTAAAGTTGTCCAAATTAAGTTCTTAACAATGCATATTACTAATCAAAAATTACACTTTGATATATTTACAGTAGGAATTTTACAAAAAATCTTCATGGAACATGATCTTTACTTAATATCCTAATAATTTTTGGCATAAAAGAAAAATCTAGAATTTTGACCCATACTATGTATTTTCGGCTATTGCTACAAATATACCCCAGCGACTTAAGACTGGTTTTGTGGTCCAGGGTCACATATGGTCTTATGGCCCTTTCCTGACTTGTGAGCAGCCACAATGCTCAGCCGCAGGTCCTCAGTGAGCTCCTTTGTCTTAGCCATGACTGTCCACAAACCAACAGCAGAGAGCTGTTTTTCACCTGTTGAGTTGATTAAAACAGCTGTTCCCAATGAATCAGGGTAATTAGGATGCTTTAGAACAGCTTGGACTATTTGGAATGGTATAGAACTTTGGATTTACCCATAGACTGTGACAGTTTGCAAAGGGTATGAACAATTTTCGACATACCACTTTTTGTTTAAATGTAAATAAAAGCTGATAAATATTTTTTTTTTCCACAATGATGCCTCTTGTACATCGTCTTATTATATTTTGGGAGAAGACAGTGTAATTTACGGTTAAAAAAAATAAAATAAATTGCTGGTTGAATAAAAGTAACTTTAAGTCAGAATTTGCCAGGGGTATAAATAATTTCGGGCTTGACTGTATATACTTTTTAACCACAAATGTTCATCTTGGACTTGCTCGGCTTCATGCATTTCGTCACCTTAGAATTATAAGGTTCTATCTGACATTTTTGTCAAAATTGAGTTATTCACATATTCTTATTCTATGACAACTTATTTACATTATTTAATGTTTCTTTTGTAAGCTATGTACATTTGGGGCCTTTTTTTTAGAAAACAAAAATGGTTCTATCTACAGAAGTCTATGGAACGCAAAAACTTTGAAGCTTTATATCTCGAAAGTGCTCAGAATGCAGATAGAACCTTATAATTCTAAGGTGACGATTTCTTAATCACGTTGGAAAGGTCACGCATGGTTAGTTCTTTGCCTGTGTACTCCAGTTTAAAAAGGTAGTGTATGGTGAAAATCTGCATCTCATTTTCTCCTCCAACTTCAAAATCGTAGTTTTACCTTTTTTTTTGTAAAATGTGTTTTCTTTGCACGTCGCTTGGTGGGGTCGACAGAGCTAGTGCAAGAGGAGCATTTGTGGTTAAAATATATACTTATTTTATTTTATTTTTTTATAAAATGACATATCGTTTTGATAGATAAGACCCTTATTCCTCAGCTGGGATCATTTGATGAAACTGCAGTTTGAACCAACCCGCTGATCCCCATTGAAGTTCACTATATGGAGAAAAATCCTGGTATGTTTTCCTCAAAAACCTTAATTTCTTTTTAAATGAAGAAAGAAATACATGAACATCTTGGAAGAAACTAGGGTGAGTAAATAATCAGGAAATTGTAATTCTAGAGTGAACTAATCCTTTAATATTGGTACATGAAAGTATTCATTTGTTAGTATCGTTCAAAATTTCAGTCATGTAAGCAGTCCATGTTGGCATCTGTCTAATTTAACTGGCTTTTACCAGGTGACAGATGAATTGCTGCAAAATATCGTACAAGTGATTGGAAGCACATCCTTTAATGTCAACAACAAAATATATGGCAAGCATTTTGTCCAGTTCGATTAGCATGCTTATTTTGCTTTCCTAACTATCCATGATTATATCGTTAACTGCCCTTTATTATTTGCATTTGCCGACCCTTTAAGAATAGACCTGTGACCCACCGCTTGTGAACCACGGGTAAATTTGTCATTTGTACCTCCACACATAGCACCACATGTGACCATAGAGTCACTCTGCTTGCACTAATGTATCATAACTATACTCGTCTGTATACTGCCGTCACAAAGGTTGCACGATGATTGATGTAATTATGTCCTGGAATTCACAGCAGCGTAGAATAATTGACGCTAACATCCTCTTTATGTGAATAATACAGACAGATGGAAGCAGCTGAGACAGATCCAGTGTGGATGTTTTTTTTTTCTCGACAGGTTGTTCTTGAGAAAGGACTGGGGCAGAACGGGATGACTCTGACCTCGCTGAAGAAAGAGGGCTTTCAAGTGGTCTTCGTTGGCATTGGTCAGTCCCTCTTTTTTGTGTGCTCACCTGTGCATGTCTTTTTTTCTTTATCTGAATAAATCTGTGCATCTGTTTGTCATGTGCTTGCTGACACCCTGTGCTGATAAACTAATTAGTCTCTGCATTAAAAAATCTGTGTTCTCCTCCATTGGAGGTCACTCTGTGAAGTTAAAATTATGCTCTGTCTTCCTGTATGTCTTGTTTCTGTCTTGCTCTCAATCACCCCATCTATTCTGTGTCCTTCACTCTGTCATTCCTTTTGAACACACACACACACACACACACACACACACACACACACACACACACACACACACACACACACACACACACGTCACAAAAACAAACACACTCACACACACACACACACACACACACACACACACACACACACACACACACACACACACACACACACACACACACACACACACACACACACACACACACACACACACACTGGTTTACATGTTTTATGGGGACATTCCATAGGCGTAATGGTTTTTATACTGTACAAACCGTATTTTCTATTGCCCTACACCTACCCTACACCTAAACCTAGCCCTCACAGGAGATTGTGCAAACTTTTACTTCCTCAAAAAAACTCATTGTGCATGATTTATAAGCCTGTTTCCTCATGGGGACCTGAGAAATGTCCCCACAAGGTCAAAATCTACTGGTATTCCTATCCTTGTGGGGACATTTGGTCCCCACAACGTGATGAATACCAGGTACACACACACACACACATCTGCCCTCTTTGTTAAATGGCACATTCATTGTTCCATCCAGACATGATGATATACACTTCTGACTAATGGTTGGGAAATGTTTAGAACTATTAATAACACACAACTAATTCTTTAAAAGCATAGTTAATCCAAAAATTAAAATTAGCCCATTATTTACTCATCCTCCAGGCATCCTAAGTGTATATGACTTCCTCCTTTCAGACGAATGCAATCAGAGTTATATTAAATATTATTCTTACAGCATGGGTGGGTGTTTCTCTTCATCAGTCCAAAACAAGTCCAATAAAGTGCATCCATCCATAATAAAAAGTGCCTCACTCTGGGGGGTAAATAAAGGATTCCTGTAGTGAATTGATGCATTTTTGTAAGAAAAAAAATCCACATTTAAAACATAATAATTACTTTAAACTATCTTGCACAAACTTGTCGTCGCGCACACACTAACTTTTGTTTACAGGAGCAAAGGAAGTTAAGTTTCCTTACTTTAGCAAATGAAAACCGGATTATTACGTATATAAAAAAACAATATATTTTTCTTACACAAATTAATCAATTCACTACAGAAGGCCTTTATTCACCCCTTGGAGTCGTTTGAGGCACTTTCTATTATGGATAGATGCACTTCATTGGACTTGTTTTGGACTGATGAAGAGAAACACCCACCCATGCCATTCTAAAGCTTGGAAGTGCCAGGATAATTTTTAATATAACTCTGATTGCATTCATTTTAAAGAAGGTAGTCTTATACACCTAGGATACCTGGAGGATGAGTAAATAATGGGCTAATTTTCATTTTTAGGTGAAATTTAACCCTTTAATGTTAATGTTAACAGAAGCCAGAGATGCTCTAGACAAACGCAAAGTGGAGAAAATACTGTAGCAGCAAGCTCACTGTTCACAATGTGCAAAATTTAAAAAGAAAATTCTAAATACTGAATTTTGGCTGAAGGGTTTATATGAATCTCAAAGGGTTTTAAGAATAGTTTAGATCAGGGATACCCAAACTCAGTCCTGGAGGGCCAAGGTTTAGAAAATTTAGCTCCAACTTGCCTCAACACACCTGCCTGGAAGTTTCTAGCATGCCAAGTAAGAGCTTGATTAGCTGGTTCGTGTGTGACTAATTGGGGTTGGAGTTAAACTCTGCAGGACACCGGCCCTCCAGGGCCGAGTTTGGGCACCCCTGGTTTAGATGGTATTTTCTTTTCATCTTACCTCTGTATAATGCATATTAAGGTATTTAAAGACCAAGAAGGTAACCAAGAAAGCACTGTATCATTTCTGTTCCATAAGCACCACCTGCTGCCAGTGAGTGAATTTGCGTCTCATTTAGCCCGTTTGCTGTTATCGTTTCGTTTACATGTTTTATGTATCGTGATATAACAAAGCTAAGGTCAGAACATTCTGTTTTTGCTTTACATTTTAAAATTAGATAATCTAATTTACATAAAAAACTGCTCATGCTAGTATGTTTAGTTTGATCATGATTAAAATGAAGTGGTTCTGCAACTGTTTCACGCATTCTGATTAATATAAAGGCACAGTCAGGGAAAAATTGTCTGAATCCTAAAAAAAATGTAAAAGGTGATACAGATTTTTGGTCAAATTGCCCAACACTAGTTCAGAGTTAACAATAAATGACAGTTTCGTTATTTTCTCACCTTCATGTATCTTCACCATGACTTTTTCAACAATTGATCCTTTACAAAGAGCTTGATTGACAGGCAATCTGACCAATGATAACGACAAATCTGCCATTTTGTCTGACAAATAATTCAGACAGGAGAGCAGAATAACTTTGGTAGATTTAAACGTAAAAAAGTGTGTGCATCTGCGTCTTTCCACAGTTCAAATAAAAAATGTTCTGATCCGTGAACATGTTTTTTCCGCGCTTTAAGTAAAGAAGAAAAGAAGATCGGTTCATGTGTCAGTTGATCTAATAAGGCAATACTCTTATCTGTGACGACACATCAAAGGGCCACAAAACAATATTTATTGTTCGAATTTCTTAAAAAAAATACCAGATTCATACCAGAAGTAACCTGCTCTGTCTTGTCTTGGGGGGGTCATGTAGTCATATGGACATGAGGGTGAGTAAATGATGACAGAATTTCAACTTCAACTAATCTTTTAATGCTTCCCACCCTTTGACATTTGTGGTTTCTTTGCTCAGAAAGAAATGTGTCCGTTGAGTCATTTTGCCTTCTATTTTTATTAAAGTAAGGAAATATTGTGTGCATTGGTGGTGTATTGATTTGATTTGAGAAATTCAAACATTCCTCGAGGGTGACTGTGTACTTTGTGCTTCTTTCTTCTCCTTATAATTAAAAGGAATGCGTATCATTTATTATGTTTGAATAGCAGTACTTTTTGGTAGCTAAGCTTCATTGTTATTGAGACGGGCGAGTCTCAGAACTGCTCTGGGATTTCTTTTTCTCATAAAGCAACGGCAATAAGCTGGGAATCATAAAGGAAATGATTACATTTGCGCCTCTGTGATATTTTTTCACCACTTCTCTCATGTTGTCTCTAATGTCAGCCTCTACAGTGATTGACATGCAAATGTGTACCTTTGCCTTTGAGAGAGAGAAATGGTTGAAAAACACAGATAAGGATGTTTCTTTTTGGCCTGTAAAAATAACCGGCGTGTTCCATGCACACCCTTTTTGGTCATTTTATCATGTGATTGCCATGTTGTACGCTCGCCGTCTCAGTAATGGCTATCATCAAAATATACATTTTTGGACCGTTGCCTTGAAAATATTGTTTTCTGTGTACACCCACCACAAAATCGTTCACAATGGAGGCAATTAAGCCCCGAATGCTTTAAGGTTAGCGGCAGCCATGTGGGTTTATCTGAAGCATTGAAAAAGATGAATGCAGCTTCTAAACTACACCATATGGGTAGGCAGATTGGTCTAGATGTTCAGTTCTAATGAATATGACTCTGAGGGGGTCTTACCGAGGTCAGCGTTTATATCATAATGTCACATTAGTTGAGTTGCCTATACAAAATCTTATGAAATGCAAGGAGTTGCCTAATAAATGCAATATTTTCTTAGATTATAAAACATAAAAAGATTTTCTTAGTACCACTCTGTATTAACTTAAGTTAAGAACTTTAACATCATGTAATGCTTAACAAATCATTACTTTGACAGCTAGAAATAAGTTGGAAATGTCATTTATATTTAAAATGCTATATTTTTAGGTATAATCTCAGGACTTCCTGGAGTGCCTTCAGGGACTCCTGGGGGGAAACTCTGGATTTAAGGCAGTCACTGTCTGTGAAGGATTTTTTTTTTTTTGCGTCGTTTTACTGCATATGGCATTTAAGCTGTTAAAGACAGCGGTCCAAGAACTACTTTTCAACTAAAGTTGAAGAGCAGATGGTATATTGGATATCAATATGTTGTGCTTTACATTTATAGCAGAACTCAAAAAAATTGAGCTAGTTACTTTTTATTGTAGTTTATTACTTCTTGGTGTTGCTGTTAGTCACGCAACCTTCAATTTATGTCCTCTCTGTGGTGCTGATCCAGGAACAGTTGAAGCCAAAATCCATCTTAATCATTACTTAAAAACTATTTTTTTTCTCTCTTCGTTGGTCATGCTGTAAATAGTGAGTCTAGAAGATCACAACAGAACACAAAACAGAAAACAAAGTGTTTTCTTATTACTCAAGTATAAAATCTGTAAACAAATCTGTTGATTCTAATACAAAATCCTAATATATGTAACATTCGCCTTCGAATGGAAGCCCATTTCTGCCACTGAATAAAAAATAAAAAGGGTAACTGTGACTTTTTATCTCACAATGCTCAGTTTTTTTGTCTCACAGTTGCGAGTCACATCTCGCAATTCTCAGACTGTCAGAATTGCGTGATATCAACTCGCAATTCTGAATTTATATCTTCTGAGAATAATGCAATTATATCGCAGTTTTGAGAAAAAAAATGTCACATTTGCAAAATATAAATTAGCAAACAAATTTAAAACACAAAATGGTTAAGTCGACGAGTTAAATATTTTTTTTTCCCCTTCTGAACGGACTTTATAACTTACAATTACGCGTTTATATCCCAAAATTCCTACTTTAGCTTGCGACTCTCTCTTTATAATCTTGTATTTCTGATTTTATTTCTCAAAATTACAAGTTTATATCTTGCAATTGTGACTTCAGTTCTCAGAATTGTGAGATTATATCCTACAATTCTGACTTTATAACTTTCAATTGTGAGTTTATATACCACAATTGTGAGAAAAAAGTCAGAATTGCAGGAACTGCTATGTTTATATCCCACAATTCTGACTTTATAACTTTAAAAAGTCAGAACTGCAGCACATAAACTCACAATTGTGACAAAAAGAAGTCAGAATTGCAGAATACAAACGCAATTTTGAAATTAAAAAAAGGCAGAATTGCGCATTGATATGTAACAATTCTGACTTAAATTCTTGCAATTGTGAGTTTATATCCCACAATTCTGACTTTATAACTCGCAATTGTGAGTTTATATACCACAATTGTGAGAAAAAAGTCAGAATTGCAGGATATAAACTCACAATTGTGAGAAAAAGAAGTCAGAATTGCAGAATACAAATGCAATTTTGAGAAAAAAAATCTGAATTGTGGGATATAAACTCGCAATTGCAAGAAAAAAAGTCAGAATTGCTAAATACAAATGCAGTTTTAGAAAAAAAAGTCAGAATTTGCGCATTCATATCTTTCTGACTTACTGACTTGTGCATTCCTCTCACAATTCTTAAAAAAGGCAAACTTGAAAAAAGTCAAACTTTTTAATTTAGTGGTGGAAACGGGCTACTATACCTTAGTATCAGGGTAAAAAAAACAAACAAAAAAAAAACATCTCCTAGAAAATGTCCATATAGAGTTTCAGAATGCACATACAGGGTTCTGAGAACCTACTTTTGTTTTAAAATTGTCAAAATCCTAATGTTTGACCCTGACCATGTGTATAGATGTATAGACAGTCATATGTTCTAGTTCTTCAGATCATCTCAAATCCTGCTGGAGAACATTAAAGTAGTTGTTATTTTTAAAATATATAGAAAAGGAACTCACAAAGCACCTTCAGCGTTCCTCGCAAGATTTCATTTCTAAAACCATATCTACTTCTCTACTTACCTTTCCTATAAAACCATTACCAGTCTGTGAATCACAGTATTTCTCTTCAGCTCTTGCAGTTGCTTAATGCATTATTGCATACGGGAAAAGACTAGTATTTAATTTGTGTATGAATTTGATCTGAGAAGTGTCAAATGGTGCTACGAAACAACTGCTCTTAGCCGGTTCAAGGCAAAATTACATTTTCAGACATCTCTCAGCTGCACAACTTTATGAATTTAACAGTTATCCTTATGTTACCTTGTATGAAGCGCCTACACTGTTCAGAACAGACTTTAAATAGGCTGTAATGATGGCAGAGAAGTACAGGCAATATTATGTTTGTACCTGGAGCATCTGTGAACTTCCAGTTACCTCCCGCATGTCATACACATTAATCTGTTCTTTGGTGCTTTGGCGTACAAAGTTTTCGTCTGTTGCTCCAAGGCACACAATAGCTTTTCCCTCCCATCACACGCAAGGACTTTGTGTTCATCGCTCAAACAGTGATGATGGGCATAATGAGATAGAGATTGATAGCCTCCATCATGCAGTACATCCTTGGGGTGCGTGCCAGCCATAATAGACAGATTTGAAGTGACAGGGGGTTAAGTATCCCTTAGATCCATTTCTGTTTGCCCTTTGTCTTATCGACATACTTCTTAAGGAAGCCGCCTGCCGTTCCTCTAGTTCATTATTATACGTTACATGTCTGCGGAGGACATAATTCCAAACAAACTCTATTAGATCATTGATTTATATTCTGTTGCTGAAGTGTGTTTATGCTCTGTAGTTACAGTTAATGTTTGTACTCATAATGTTTATATAAACTTAACAAATCATGACGTCGATGAGGTTTTAACATGAGTCGTTTGCCCTACTACAATATGCCAGATGCTCTGTGAATATTAGCGTACAGGCGCGTTATGCCTAGGTTATGTTAGGCAACTTATTCGGTGGATTTGTGGTTCAGTTTTTGTTTAGCATGTATAATGTAATATATAAAACCTATAGAACTGCTTGCTGGAAAGTTATGTCATTTGGCTCACAGATAGAGGACAGGATCAATATTAACCATAGCAAATTTGGAGTCTCTATCTCAAACTCTATAGCGCCACCAATAGATCATAATATCGATCTCTTCAATTCAGAAAAAAAATGTGCAATTGAGACTTTATATCACTTAAGTCTTACTTTAGCTTTCTGATCTCATTTCTCAGAATTGCGAGTTTACATCTTGCAACTGTGAGTTCTTTTCTCAAAATTGTGAGTTTATATCTCAGAATTCTGACTTTATAACTTGCAATTATGAGTTTATATCTCAAAATTCTGAGAAAGAAAGTCAGAATTGCAGGATATAAACTCGCAACTGCAAGAAAAAAAGTCAGAATTGCTAAATACAAATGCAATTTAAAAAAAAAAAGTCAGAATTTTCGCATTTCTGAATTCATTTCTCAAACTTGACTTTTTGGTTCAGTTGTTGTTCAGCATGTATAATGTAATATATAAAACCTATAGAACTGCTTGCTGGAAAGTTATGTAATTTGGCTCACAGATTTGGAGTCTCTATCTCAAACTCTGTAGCGCCACCAATAGATCATAAAATCGGTCTCTTCAGATTCGGAACATCATATCGAATCAACGCTACCTAATTTTTTGTTGGCCTCTTTGGCTGTCCGCATTTTGAGTTTTGTAGTAAATTGCTGTATCAGTAAATGTTTTAAGAGGAGTCTCCAAATCTGCTCCTGGAGAGCTACTGGACTGCAGAATTCAGCTTCATCCCTTCAACCTGAACCAGCTAATCAAGGTGTCCAGGGCTCCTAAATTACAGACAGGTGTGTTGAATAAGCGGCAACCTCCCGCTCTCTCTACTGAAACCAACACGGAAGTGGCTTAAACTGCAATTCATCGACTGGCCGCTAGAGACTGGCTGCAAAAGGGAGTCAGTCCCATTGACTTCCCATGTTAAAATGCCCAACTTTACAGCAGAAAAAAACACAGATTCCAAGATGGCGACGGCGAATCCCGCCCACTATAGGCTTCAAAATCGCTCTTCAGAAACCTACGGATGACGTCACGGACACTACGTCCATATTTTTTTTACAGTCTATGGTGTTGAAGCAGGATTGGAACTGGAGTCTGCAGGAAGGTAGCTCTTCAGGAGCAGGGTTGGAGAACTGAGTAATTAAAGACAGATCCTTAGTTGCTGCTCCTTAGTAGGTCCCATAATTGCTGCTTGCAGCTATATTTATACATTTATACATTTTTAAGTTAGATGTGACATGAAGGTGGGTAGATGATTAATTAAATTTGAAGCAAACAATCAACAGAAATTAAATGTAGACATGTTTAGAATAGGCAATTTAGTCCATTTTAAACAAACATTATTCATGCAATTTAATCACTGTGAAACTAATTGTAATTAGGCAAAAGACTGTAAAAATGCTACCTTAAAAACTTGTAATTGGTTAACAGTGTGTTCCCTTATTATGTACTGTGAAAAGCTCTAATCAATCTAACAGGACATTTCTAATAATTTTAGATTAAAATGATGTTGGAACCATTTTTTTTAGAAGTAAACAGAACCAGTCATGTTATGATTTGGGGATAGTTCACCCAAAAATGAAAATTCCGTCATTAATTACCCACCCTTATGGTATTCCAAACCCGTGAGACCTTCGTTTATCTTTGAAACAGAAATGAAGACATTTTTGATGAAATTTGTGAGCTTTTAGACCCTGCATAGACAGCAACTCAACTGAAACGTTCAAGACCCAACATTGTTAAAATGGTCCATGTGCACTGCAAAAAAAAAAGGCTTGTCTTAGTATTTTCATCTTGTTTCTAGTCAAAATATCTAAAAATTCATAAATTGAGATTAATTTACTAAATAACCTAAATGACGCAAGATATTTAGTCTTGTTTCCAAGGGGAAAAGAACTTAAGTGGAAATTAAGTGCAGTTTTCTTAAAACAAGTAAAATTATCTGCCAGTGGGGTAAGTAAAATACTCTTGTTCTAAGAATATTTTACTTACCTCACTGGCAGATAATTTTACTTGTTTTAAGCTAAATTTACTTTAGTTTTTCCCCCCTTAATACCTTTCTGTGCCTTTAACGTGTCAGTTGCGTTGCTGTCTATACAGGGTCAAAAAACTCTCGGATTTCATCAAAAATATCTTAATTTGTGTTTCATAGATGAACAAAGGTCTTATGGGTTTGAAGAAACATGAGGGTGAGTAATTAATGGCTGAACTATCCCTATAACGTGATTTTTTATATTTTTTATTGAAGTAAATGTTTCTTATGAAGTAAATGGTTGCATGCTACATCTTTTGTGATAAATTAATGTATATTGCATTATTTTAGTGCTATGTGTGTGATGGTGTTTTGTACATCTTGTGGAAAAGCTATATGAATTTTGATTCATTATGTGTCTTTCTAAAGAAACTGTAACATTTACAGGTTGTTCCGTATAGATGGCAGTTTTATTTTGTAAAAACAATAGTCTTTTTTCACAGTGTAGAAAACCTTTTTTTATTTGGACGTTGCATCCAGAATCCACTTGGCTCACAATTTGAAAATACACAATGCTTCCAGTCTTGTTACATGCTCCTTGTTACACATTGCCTCCAGGTGTATTCATCCTAACACACAATATATATTTTTAATTATTATTTTTTTCACTCTGAACAGGTCTTCCACAAGCAAACAGGGACAAGATCTTTGAGGGCTTGACCACAGAACAGGGCTTCTACACATCAAAGGATTTCCTTCCCTTGGTTGCAAAGGCCAGTAAAATAGGTACTGCAAGTGATTCCAGTTTAAAATTCTTTTAACATGGCCCAATGTAAAAAAAAATAAAAAATAGTGTGAATTTCCAGTGTACCTTTGGATACCAGCTGCTATCATTTCACAGTACTTTCACTTTACTTCTTTCCTCTTGTGTTCTCTTGTAACAATATTACACTGACTGGGGGGGGGGGGGGGGGTGTTTTTCATGTTTATTACACGACTCTCCTAAATAGTTCCCATTTGTGTCATCCAGTGGTCAAACTGTTATTAGTTTCTGTTAATGATATTTAACGCTGGTTAAATCTCAATGCACTGAATTTTACTTACAATTTATGTTATTTTTTTATTTTTTTCTATGGCACGTGTCTTTTGCAGGCATGTGTAATTGCCGTTCACAGCTGCCAAAGCTGCATGGGAATGTGATAGTCCTAGGCGCAGGAGACACAGCGTTTGACTGCGCCACCTCTGCTCTCCGCTGTGGAGCTCGACGAGTCTTTGTGGTCTTTAGAAAGGGCTTCACCAACATTCGCGCTGTTCCAGAAGAGGTAAAAAAAAAAATCAGTTCAGCAGCACCTGCAGCCTGTGATAACTTCCTATTGAAGGAACAGCTGTATAAACCACGTCCTTAAGAAGACATTTGCTCTTTTTGTCCTCTTAAATTACATTTTGTCTGGATTTTGACGTATTCTTTTATTTATTATGTTTGTTAGAATTCTGGCAAACTCTCTCCATCTCTACCGCTCACTCAAATGACAAATAGATAGACAGATTAGTGTAACTCTACAAGCTCTTTTACTCAAAGAAATATTTTGCCTTGAGTATCTAGAGTTCAGGAGTATGTGAAAGTCTGGGAACCCATTGCAGAATCTGTGAAAATTTGAATAATTTTAACTAAATAACAGAGATCATATAAAATGCATGTCAATTTTTATTTAGTACTGTCATGAGTAAGATATTTTACATAAAAGATGGGAACCCTTGGTTCTTAATACTTAATACCCAGATGATTTATGACTGATTTTTTTGTTTTGTGATGGTTGTTTATGAGTTTGTTCTGAACAGTTAATCTGTTCTTTAGACAAATCCTCTAGGTCCTGCAGATTCTTCAGATTTCCAGTATCTTTTGCATATTTGAACCCTTTCCAGCAGTGACTGTATGATTTTGAGATCCATCTTTTCACGGGGACAATTGAGGGACTCAAACACAACTATTAAAAAAGGTTCAAACATTAACCGATGCGCCAGAAGGAAACACAATGCTTGAAAAGCCAGGGGGTGAAAACTTTTGAACAGAATGAAGATGTCAAAAATGTTCTTATTTTATTGTAATATCTTTTTTTTTTTCATTTAGTACTGCCCTTTAGAAGCAACAGAAGAAACTTGCATATTTCCCGGAAGACAAATTAAGTACAATTTACCTTCTTCAAATTCAAAAAGTTTTCACCCCCTGGCTCTTAATGCATAGTCTATCCTTCTGCAGCATTTTCTTGTGGTATATATGTAAACATCTTTTATGTAAAATATCTTACTCAGGATAGTACTAAATAAAAAATAACATGCATTTTGTATGATCTCACCTATTTTGTTAAAATTATTCACATTTTGCAGACTCTGCAAGGGGTTCCCAAACTTTCGCATGCCACTGTATGTAATATCTGTTTATTTATTTATTTTTCAGCAGTAACAAAATTAGCTCAACCACAGTGGTTTGCGGTGTTTTAAAGTGTATTATTATTATTTATTATTTGTCTAATTTTGTTTCATGCTACTAGATGCGCAGACGCACCTTTAAAATTATATTGTACTTCACCTTGCAGACTGTTGCATAAAACCCTAAAATAATGAAAACTATTCCCAGACAGACATAATGTATGCAAGGGAATGTAAAAAAAAAAGAAAAAAAAAGAAGTGAAGTTATATTCATTATCCACCTTTTCTCTAGAACCTGCTCAATTGAGAGCATAGCCCAGTTTCGAAAGCCATTGTCTCAGTTATTACTGATATTTTGCTAAATTCTGTCTGTAATGTGGAATAGTTAAATAAAATATTAATAATTTCAAATGGAACCTTATCAAAGTTAACACAGCTAGCCGTAGATTACACAACAGACAGTCGGAGTAAAAGCGATAAAAGTCAGCTGAGAAAAACTGAATTGCCTTACTTAATGGAATAAGCTGACAGCAAAAAGATTCAGAGTAAAATATCTATGATAACTGATCTGAAATCTAGTGTAAGATCTGAAGTGGAGTGAGCTGGAGTTAAAAGTGGATCTTTTTCTTTCTAAATTGGACATCTGAGATAAAAACAAATGTGTAAAACAATGGATAGCTTGCTACACTAAGATTAAAGAACAAATTAATTAACTTGAACAAAGAAGACTTATGTTTTTTAAAACTGGTAATTCTGCCTCTGTTTCCTATACAGTTACTTTTATTTTTTTAGTTTGCCCACAGCTAAAAATTATATACAATATACAGTGGAGATCAAAACTAGAACAATTAGGTGAGAACAATCTATAAATACTTTTTTTTTTTTTCTGAAATATTGTTAATCTTCATCGCTCAAAATTTGAAGGGATATTAGACTACCCTTTCGATTCTTTCTACAGATGAAAGGCTTGGTAACTGCAGAGTGTCCTTTCAGTCTGACTTCTCTTAAACATGCTGAGACAGATCCTTACCCTGTTCAGCACTGAACTGGCAAGCAATTCCAGCTGCAGTGTTGAACCGATTCCCCATTGAGACACTCTGCATTGTCCTGTCCTCTCGTGCATGTCTTTCATGGGCGACCAGCCTTTTGGGGGGACTTGAATGAATGTAGTGTCATTGTGAACCTGCAATATTCAAGAAATCACAGATTTGGAACAACTTAACTTATCTTGCAATGGCTGAAAGTGTCATCCCTTTGGCCTTCATTTGGATAACCTCCTGTCGCAGTATGGTTTATAAGGCATATAAATACATTGTAATGCATTAGGTGTAATTTTGTGTATTACACAGGATACATATAATGCATTATGTAAATGTAGAAAAAACTACTAATATAAAAAATACAGTTTTTGAGGGGAATGTTTAGTAACCTTCAAAGTATATGTGTGCATTCTCAAGACTTGAACAGGTTAGTCTGTGAATTCATCTGTGGAAATGGTCACAGGATAAGCCAGATGCAATATTGTCTTTTCATTTTATGAAAAGAAGTTTATGAATAGCCATTTAATTCTTACGTTCCGCTATTTTATATTGTATGTATATTGCATTTGTATGTCTATAGTATACCTAGTGCCTAAGTTAGCTGTTGTCAAACACAATAGGCAAGGGAATTATGGATTTTTGTCGGTATTACCCATGGTAAAAACCTTGGAGTAAAAGCAGCAGAAAGAGTTTGTCAAGAAAAAAAAGTGAGAAAAGTTTCTGTAAAGGTGACCATGTTGAGCTTTATATAATAAGAATTATTTTTCTTTTTAACAAAGTAATTAAGACATATTCTTTTCTCAATGACAACTGTTGCAATGCTGCCATGGCAACAGTGACAAGAAAGTTAAACTTAGAAATGTGTAACTACAGCAACTATTAGCTCTGCCTTTGCTCTGCGAACGTTCAAGCAGGGGTGTGCTAAAGCACCATGGCCGTAAATTAAGCCATTTCATAATGGAGGGATTTTTATGAAAGGTGTTAGTTTTATTTCTGCTCGCAGTTCATGTACGTTTAAGGAATTTAGCAGATGCTTTTATCCGGAACGACTTACAAAAAGCTCTTTAGCTTGACGCATGAGGCCATTGTGATCAACAGATGGTAAGCGTACAGTTTAGAACATTATCTGCTAGGAAGAAAAAAAATATTTGTGTACAAATACAAACAAGTGCTTGCTAGTACAAAAATAAAGCTAATGTAGATACAATAAAACCTAGTGCAAATAAACAAGACACTCTTTGGTTTCTTTTTTAAATAATGTCATATTCCAAACTTTATTTGGAATGTCAAATGTCACGGCCAATGTATGAATGAACAAATCCTACTGCACAGCACTGTTCTTTGGTAAGAAAAGTGCTGACTCTGGATATTCAGCTGGAGGAATCTGCGTGTCTTGACTGTGGATGGTTTATGTGGTGCAAATGACAGGTTGTTGTCCAGTGTGACATCAGGGTTCTTGGCTTTCTGTGTGGGAGAGATGGTGGAGTTGTTTATTGAAATGACAAGGTCTTGGCAAGGGTGGTTTTTAGATGGGATGCAAAAAGCTTGCTTTTTGATAAATTTAGATTTAGAAGACAGCCGTTCATCTAGGTAGAAATGTTAGCCAGACATAAAGTGATTTGTGAGATGTGTGGTTGTCGGAGGGTGGGAATGTGAGAATTTATTGATTATCAGCTCAATTAAAATTAGAGATAAAGCCATGAGAGGTGATAACTACAAAACCGTTTGGTGTAAAGGAAGAACAGAACTGGTCTGGAGTACTGAACCCTGTGGAACTCCAATGGGTGTGGGGATAAAGTGGGTCCTTCCCATTATTTCTAGTGGGTTCTTTTCTGAAGGTATGATGAAAACAATGTGAGTGCAGACCCTGTAATGTGGAGTATGCCATTTCCAAACCAATTTTCATCAGTGAAGTTGTTCTTGCAGGTGTAGTCCGGGATATAGTTAAACACAGAAAATTCTGTGTGGTCCTACAGTTATCTTGCTTCACATTGGACATGAAATATATTTTATTTTATCCCTTTTGTCCAAGTCAGAACAGACTTGTCACCCATGTTTGGGTCACTACCCACCAGAGAATTACTGCTCTTCACTGTTGAGAAAGGTCAGTAAAGATTCTTATAACGTTTCAGATGCCCATGAGTACAAACTGATGTGAAGAGGACCTGAAGTTAGGGGGGTCAGGTGATGGTGTAGGTGATGAATAGGAGTATAAGATGGAGAAAAGAAGGGTTGAGGAGAAGGTCAAGAGTTCATGTGGAAGGGTTTTTGAACTTTCGTGCTTGTGAACCTGGTAAATGGTTTATACTGGATATTTTGTTGGAGATTCTTAAGGCGAAAAAGCAGTGGTAAAGTTATCAGGAGATACAGTGGAAGGAATAGGATAAGCTGGAGGGTTAAGTAGAGAGTAGAAGATACAGAAATGCTTTCTGGGGCTTTTAGAAACTTCTAGGAGATTTTCACTGGGAAGATTTGGGTCTTCAAATAAATGGTGCAGTATGATAAACAGGTAATGCTGTCTGTAAGCAGGCTTAGGAAGATCTTCAGGTTTCTATAAAGTTTTCGAAGTATACCCAGTACTTAAATTTCTTTGTCATGACCACCTTCTAAAGATGAATGTATGAATTAATTGATTATCAGCTCATTGAGAAAGAGAGATGAAGCCATGAGAGTGATAAACTACAAAACCGTTTGGTGTAAAGGAATAACAGAACTGGTCTGAGTACTGAACCCTGTGGAACTCCAATGGGTGTGGGGATGAAGTGGGTCCTTCCCATTATATCTAGTGGGTTCTTTTCTGGAGGTATGATGAAAAAGTGAGTGCAGACCCTGGAATTCAATTGCTGTGATTAAGGCTGTTTTTGTGGAGTGTGCCATTTCCAAACCAGTTTTAATCAATGAAGTTGTTCTTCCAGGTATAGTCTGGGATATGGTTGAACACAGCAAATTCTGTGTGGTTTTACAGTTATCTAGCTTCACATTGGACATGAAATTTATTTTATTTTATCCCTTCAGTCCAAGTCAGAACATACTTGTCACCCTTTTTTGCGTCACTACCCACCAGAGAAATACTGCTCTTCACTGTTGAGAAAGGTCAGTAAGGGCCCATGAGTACAAACTGATGTGAAGAGGACCTGAAGTTAGGGAGGTCAGGTGGTGGTAGATGTGATAAATAAGAGTGGAAGATAGAGAAAAGAAGTGTTGAGGAGAAGGTCAAGAGTTCATGTGGAAGGGTTTTTGGACTGCTTGTGAACCTGGTAAATGGTTTATACTGGAGTGTTTTGTTGGATATTCTTAAATGTAAAGAAGCAATGCACTGGTAAAGCTATCAAGAGATACAGTGGAAGGAATAGGAGGGTTAAGTAGAGAACAGAAGATACAGACATGCTTTCTGGGGTTTAAAACTTGGCTTTTAGAAACTTCTAGGATTTTCACTGGGGAGATTTAGGTCTCCAAATAAATGGTGCAGTACAGTAAAACAGGTGATGCTGTCTGTAAGCAGGCTCAGAAAGACCTTCAGGTTTCTAAAACATTTTTCGAAGTTAACCCAGTACCTAAATTTGTCATGACTACCTTCTAAAGTTGAATGTATGAATTATTGATTATCAACATGAACTACAAAACAGTTTGGTGTAAATGAAGAACAGAACTGGTCTCAGTATTGAACCCTGTGGAACTCCAGTTGGTGTGGAGATGAAGTGGGTCTTTCCCATTATATCTAGTCGGTTCTTTTCTGAAAGTATGATGAAAACAATGTGAGTGCAGACCCTGTCGTTCAATCACTGTGATTAGGGACGTTTTTGTGGAGTGTGCCATTTCGAAACCAATTTTAATCAATGAAGTTGTTTTGGCAGGTATATTCTGGGATATGGTTGAACACAGCAAATTCTGTGTGGCTCTACAGTTATCTTGCTTCACATTGGACATGACATTTATTTTATTTCATCCCCTCTGTCCATGACAAGTCAGAACAGACTTGTCAGCCAATTTTGGGTCACTACCCACCAGTGAACTACTGCTCTTCACTGTTGAGAAAGGTCAGTAAAGATTCCTATAACCTGTCAGATGTCCATGACTACAAACTGATGTGAAGAGGACCTGAAGTTAGGGAGGTCAGGTGATAGTGGAGGGGATAAATAAGAGTGTTAGATGGAGAAAAGAAGGGTTGAGGAGAAGGTCAAGAGTTCATGTGGAAGGGTTTTCAGACTCTTGGGGTTTTGAACCTGGTAAATGGTTTATACTGGAGTGTTTTGTTGGAGATTCTTAAGGTGAAAAAAAGCACTGGTAAAGTTATCAGGAGATACAGTGGAAGGAATAGGTTAAGCTGGATGGTAGAGAGCAGAAGATACAGAAATGCTTTCTGGGGTTTGAAACTTGGCTTTTAGAAACTTCTAGGATATTTTCACTGGGGAGATTTGGGTCTTCAAATAAATTGTGCAGCATGATAAACAGGTGATGCTGTCTGTAAACAGGCTTAGGGAGATGCTCCGGTTTTCAAAGTATACCTAATACTTAATCTTTAGAAGGTGGTCATGACACAGAAATGTAATGCATTTCTTAAATGATTATCATCTCAATGATAATGATAGATAAAGTCATGAGAGACCATAAACTACAAAACCATGTGGTGTAAAGGAAGAACAGAAGCGGTATGAGTACTGAACCCTGTGGAACTCCAAGATGAAGTGGGTCCTTCCCATTATATCTAGTGGGATCTTTTCTGAAGGTATGATGAAAAAAATTTGAGTGCAGACCCTGTAATTCAATCGCTGTGATTAGGGCTGTTTTTGTGGAGTGCGCCATTTCGAAACCAATTTCCATCAATGAAGTTGTTCTTGCAGGTATAATCTGCAGGGATATGGTTAAACACAGCAAACTCGGTGTGGTTATACAGTTGTCTTGCTTTACAACAGACATGAAATTTATTTTGTTTTATCCTATGTTTAGTCATAACAAACCTGTCACCTACTTTTGGGTCACTACCTACCATTTGAAAACTACTGTTCTTTGAGGTCAGTACAGATTCATATAACCTGTCAGATGTTAATGACTACAAACTGATGCAAAGAGGAACTGAAGTTTTAGAGAGGTCAGGTGATGGTGGAGGTAATGAATAGGAGTGGAAGATGGAGAAAAGAAGAGTTGAGGGGAAGGTCAAGAGTTCATGTGCAAGGTTTTTTGGACTCTTGTGCTTGTGAACCTGCTAAATGGTTCATACTGGAGTGTTTTGTTGAAGATTCTTAAGGAGAAAAAAGCAATGCACTGGTCAAGTTATCAGGAGATTTTCACTGGGGAGATTTGGGTCTCCAAATAAATGGTGCAGCAGGATAAACAGGTGATGCTGTCTGTAAGCAGGCTTAGGAAGATCTTCAGGTTTCTATAGTTCTCAAAGTATGCCCACTACTTAAATTTCTGTCATGACCACCTTCTAATGATAAATGTATGAATTGATTATCAGCTCATTGAGAATGAGAGATAAACTACATAACCGTTTAGTGTAAAGGAAGAACAGAACTGGTATGAGTACTGAACCCTGTGGAACTACAATGGGTGTGGGGATGAAGTGGGTCCTTCCCATTATTTCTAGTGGGTTCTTTTCTGTTAGGGAGGAAGTTAGGGAGGTCAGGTGATGGTGGAGGTGATTAATTGGAGTGGAAGATGGAGAAAAGAAGGGTTGAGGAGACGGTCAAGAGTGCATGTGGAAGGGTTTTTGGACTTTTGAACCTGGTAAATGGTTTATACGTTGTGTTTTTTTTTTTTTTTTGGAGATTCTTAAGAGGGAAAAAGGCAATGCACTGGTAAAGTTATCAGGAGATACAGTGGAAGGAATAGGATAAGCTGGGGGGTTAAGTAAAGAGCAGAAGATACAGTAATGCTTTCTGGGTTTTGAAACTTGGCTTTTAGAAACTTCTAGGAGATCTTCACTGGGGAGATTTGGGTCTCCAAATAAATGGTGCAGTACAGCAAAACAGGTGGTGCTTGTCTGTAAGCAGGCTCAGGAAGATCTTCAGGTTTCTATGAAGTTTTCGAAGTATAACCAACATACACATTTTTGTCATGACCATCTTCTGATGATGAATGCATGAAGTGCATTTGTTCTAAGGACAATGCTTGAAATTAGAATAACATGATTCTCTTTTGATTTTTTTTTTCAGATGGAGGTGGCCAAAGAGGAAAAGTGTGAGTTCCTGCCCTTTCTGTTCCCTCATCAGGTAATCAAAAAAGACGGACGTGTCGTAGGCCTGCGTTTTTGCCGCACAGAGCAGCAGGATGATGGGACCTGGATTGTTGATGAGGAGCAAATCGTTCACCTAAAAGCAGACTTCATCATCAGTGCCTTTGGCTCCATGTTGAATGATCCAGAAGGTAAGGTCAGGGTTGAGCCTGGTGACTCTAGCTGTAGTTAGTGTTAAGTTTGTGGGCAATAAGATTTTTAATGTTTTTTTTTAAGTAGTCTGTTCTGCTCACCAAGGCTGCATTTACTTGATCCAAAGTACAGCAAAAACAGTAAAATTTTGAAACATTTTTACTATTTAAAAAAACCTGTTTTCTATTTGAGTATATATGTGATTTCAAAGGTGAATTTTTAGCATCATTACTCCAGTCACATGATCCTTCAGAAATCATTCTAATATTCTGATTTGCTGCTCCAAAAACATTTATTATTATTATGTTGAAAACAGCGTAGAGTATAATTTTTCCCCCCAGATTTCTTACATGTTTTTATGTTACAAAAGCTTTTTATTTCAGATAAATGCTGATCTTTGGATCTTTCTATTCATCAGAGAATCCTGAAAAAATTTGCTCAACTGTTTCAAATATTGATAATACTACTACTACTACTACTACTACTACTACTACTACTACTACTACTACTACTACTACTACTAATAATAATAATAATAATTAAATGTTTTTTAAACAGCAAATCAGCATATTGGAATAATTTCTGAAGGATTATGTGACACTGAAGACTAGAGTAATGATGCTGAAAAATTAGCTTTGATCACAGGAATAAATTAAATTTTAAAATATGCACAAATAGTAAAAATATTTCACAATATTACTGCTTTTGGTGCATTTTGGATCAAATAAATGCAGGCTTGTTGAGCAGAAGAGCCTTCTTTAAAAAACTTACTTTAAGGAATTAAATAACTGTATTTGTTTCCTTGGCAATGTAGTTTGAATGTACCCAAATTAATGATTCCATTGCGTATTGTTTTGTGTTGCACACCAGGCCAGTTGAAAACTGGTTCTGATGTAGTTTAGAGCACATGTTGGGGTACCTGTGGTCCATGTGAAAGATTTCCCCAGCGAGCCATCACAGAATCCAGACTGTTCTCTCGTCAATAAGCATTCAGCACCGCCCCACTTATCTTTCCTTAGCAGATTTTAGTAGCCACAGTGTGATAACCATCACTCTGAGGGAGAGGCAGGAGATGATAAGACCCTCAAAACGAGAGCCTTGTTTCATTATGGGAATCCTTTATCAATCCACCATCACAAATACAACCTTATTTCAGCAGATTAGCCAAAAACATCAACCACACGTTCACATATTATGTCTGGATCACATATTCTGTGCTGCTTGACTATATATATTGACCAAGATCTTTTTGTTTTCTTGTTTTCTTCGTAAATAATATCAACACGTAAACATTAAATAGAAAAATTACCAAAAATGTTAAAACGTCTTAGTATTTGGTTTTGTATGGTTTGCTTTAATGATCCAAAGAGTTACAGTATTAAATAAACGACTTTATTCAACAATTTCTTCTCTTCCGTGTCAGTCTTCGATTAACGTTCACAGGAGTTCCACGATGTACGCATGTGGTGCTCTTGACGCTTGTTCTGATGTAGAAAAATAATTAATACAAAAATAATAAGTTCATAAAATTAAGGTTGAACCACTGATGTCACTGATGTCATGGACTATTATATCACTGTCCTTACTACCTTTCTGGCGCTTAAATGTGGTAAAAGCATTGCTGTCTATGTAGGGTCAGGAAGCTCTCGTATTTCATCAAAAATATCTTAATTTGTGTTCCAAAGATGAACGTGAACATAATCTCTTTAATGTTCATTTGTTTTATATTTTTTAGATCCTAAAACAGTTTATTTCCAAATTTAAATACGATTTTAAATCCCAGATGTGGCCTTTGACTTTTGTACCTCGCTGCTTTTCATTGTCTATTTGTCGGCTCACACTCACCCAGCTATTTTTTTACCTCCTCATGATGTTTTTTTTCTTTACTTAGCATTTTGTTGTCCCAGTGTTGTTGCTCTCTAGAAGACCTGTCATCCATCCTAAACACTGTAATGTCTCTGAGCGGAGAGTCGTTTCATCACCGTCTTGAAGCTCAGAGATAGCAAGCTTATAAATGCCACTCACTCCCCGCACCTTGCCCAAGATATGAATTACTTATCCACTCCAATGGCCGGCAGAGCCGACAGAAGAGGGTTGCGTTGTGGCGTTAGAGAAGAGAAAAGCTGAGATAGTGAGAAATTCTCCCCCTTGCAATCTTGGGTGGGCAGGCTGGTCCGTGATTAGATCACCACTGGCCAGCGGGATGAGCAGCTGACTGGCTACTTTTACCACTGTGAGGACCCTTTGCTGGACCCATGAAGCATGACGTTGTCTGTATTCAGGCCCCTAGGCCTCAAAGCAATGCAGTTTTGAGACATGCTCACAGTTGAATAAGTAGTCCACCAAAAAATATTAATTCTGTCATCATTTTTCTTCCTCTCATGTTGTTCTGATCCTGCATGCTGTTATTTTCTTCTGTGAGAGGCAAAAAGTTTTTTGGGAGACTCAAGACAAGTGTTGAGTATTGTTAACAAAACGAAAACCATTTCTGTCATGACAACTCTCTGAAAAGTTTAGCATGGTAATGGATATGACAATGGTGGAATAGATCTGCTACACTGCTGCTGCTGTTGGTTAATGCTGTAGTTGTAGATTATTGCTGCTGCTGCTGCTGCTGCTGAAAGCAAGTACAGAACTTCCTACTGCCAAAGCATATGGCGATACGGTGCTGTGAGTATTTAAGACATACTGCTGCTGCACAAATAGCATGAAATAACCCGTAGCAGATCTATACAGGTGGAGCTGGGGAAGGTGTAGGGTTTCAGAGGAACTCTTAAAGGGGTCATTGGATGCAAAACTAACTTTTACATGTTGTTTGAACATTAATGTGTATTGGCAGTTTGTGTACACAACCACCCTACAATTGATAAAAATCCACCCAGTGGTATTTTTTAATCTTTAAAAGTAGTATCCCCTTTTTAAAATTAGGTCATTCTCAGCTTCTTGTCGTTGTGACGGCACACAGTTGATTGCCATGAGCATCTTACCTTAGACCCGCCCTCACCGAGCTGAAACAGTCCGAATACGATCGCCATTGTGTCGACTCAGGTGCAGAGGAAGACTCTAATTGAGCGATTGAGGTGTCCTGTTTATTGGATGTAATAATAAACATAGCAGTAGTCATTTACTCCCGACATCTGAGCCGCTTAAGAGGCAGAGGACAACGTTACTTTCGTTTTTAAAAGGAAAACATCGATCCCGATCTACATATGCATCTATGTTCATGTGAATCATTTGTGATGCAGCTTCACCCACAGCAGAAGTGAGTATAAGGGTTTTTTATGCATCTTTGCAAATGTCCTTTCTTAATAATGTGCTTGTTGGCAAGTTTCTAAATGCGGCTAAAGTAAGCATTAAAGCTCGTAATCCCTCAGCAGAGAGGGGCGGGGCGAGCAGAGCTCATTTGCATTTAAAGGACCCATGCCATAAAATGAGCTGATATTTTGCAGAGCTGACTTTGACAAGGTAAAAGGGTGTTTTTTACACTACTATTAAGAATTTTTAACCAAAGTATATTAGAGACTTTTCATTAAGACCCTAAAGAATCATATGAACTTGTGGAAAATGGGCATCTGATGACCCCTTTAAAGCACCCTGCGAAATGCCCAAGTGAATGCTACCAGCCATTTAAATAGCTGCAAGCTCATTGGTTGCGTATGCAACATGAACCAGCTTGTGCCAAGTCGTATAACTCTGTGATATCATCAGTTATGTTAGCAACCCGTCAGCCTGCGTCATCTAGAGTTTCATGGCAGAATTTTATATTTTCTGAGGGAAAACAAAAAAAAAAAGTGTGGGAAGTAAGCTGTATATAATGTGGGATACAATCTTTTCCATGGCTTCCATAAACTGCTACGTATTTTCTGACACCAGATAGGCTCCACCCACAAATTTTAATAGACCAATTAAAATGCATGCCGCTGTGTGAAATACAAGCAGGAAGACACTGGCATGAAGACATGCAACAGCTTACAGAAGACAAAGCTACTTTGGATGGATGAAAGTGAGAATGCAGAATGCATCACTGAAAATGCAAATATATTTTTGGTGTATGCAAACAGTAACAACATTGTTACTGTTTGCACACACCAAAATTGGTCTATTAAAATTACTTGAATAAAAACTAATGCTGAATAGAAATATTTCAAAAACTAAACATGTCAAAAGCACATAACAAAATGTCTAAACCTTAAACTAAAATGAAAATATAAAAATAAATTCTCATTAAAGATATAATGAGTATATAAGTACTATTAAAATAATACTGGCACAGGCTAAAATTGTAGTCATTATTGACCAATAATTCTCTCCTCCAGTGAACTGCTAACTTGAGATCTGCAGATCATTGAGTCAGTGAACTAAGCTTGAGAACTCATTTGACTGGATCAGTCCTATTCGTAAACGAATCGTTCCTTCCAATTAGTGAATCAACTGGTTAATTTGATTGGACAACACATATCAATCAGAAGTCATCAGTCAAGAGCTACAGGGGAGAAGATTATAACACTTGTCTTACTAAGACCTGTTTTAAAGATAAGGCCACTGTGAATCTTTTTAACCTCGATTTGTGTTCCAAAAATGGTATACAGCTTTAGATGTGACATGAAGTGAGTAAAACATAACAGAATTGTCATTTTCTGAAGCAGTGTGACGTTTTCACATCACTCTTTCAGCATCCATAATAGTAAATGAATTCATATATTTGCATTTTAAGTGATGCATTCTGCATTCTCACTTTCATCCATCCAAAGTGGCTTTGTCTTCTGTAAGCTGTTGCATTTCTTCATGCCAGTGTCTTCCTGCTTGTATTTCACACAGTGGCGTCCATTCCATCTTCTAATAGAGCTTGGCAATGAGCAGTTGTATGAGAAGTTACTCTGGAGACTACTACTGGATTCTGAGAGGAGGCCATTTCATTTAAGGGGAAGATCTCAGGAGTCCCTTAGATTTGTCACACTCCACAGCCCGCGTGTATGCATGAGACAGACAGAAAAAAAGGTGGGGGGGAGGAGGGAAACAAACAGGAGGGTGTGAGGATGTTTTTTTTTTTTTTTGCTGAAAGTGATGAGGCCGGCAGTCTTCATGATCACTGGAGCGTCAGGCGAGGAGAGCTGACGGAGGGACCAGGGGATTGGGCTCGAAAAAAAGGAAAGGGAAAATATACTCAACAATAACAGCCACAGCAAGAGCATCAACAGGGCCGTCAGGGTTACAAATTCCTCTGCTTGTCTCAGGGAGAAATCCGCAGGGACTGTCATTTCTTCCTCCATCAAAGACATGTCTTCATTTTTCAGCTTAAACAATATCCAGCAGTCTCTAAGTGAACAGTTGTGTCCTCAGTGGCACCAAAAAGTATTTGGACACTTAAAGATCCTGTAAAATCAAAATCGAAGTTTTGTGGCATTGAATCTATGTCTATAAGGCTGCACTTACTCTGGCTCACATATGACTCGGATAGGATATTGTTGTTTACAACACATGCTTCCAAATGTGGTTTTAAAGGGATAGATTACCCAAAAATGAAAATTCAGTCATTAATTACCCTCATGTCGTTCCAAACTTGTAAGACCTTCATTCATCTTTGGAACACAAGTAAGGTATTTTGGATGAACTGCCACGCTCAAGGCTCAGAAAGGTAGTAAGGACATCGCTAAAATCTTCGATGTGACATCAGTGGTTTAACCATAATGTTAGGAAGCTATGAGAATTCATTTTGTGTGCAAGGTAAACCAAAATAATGACTTCTTTTCTGCATGTTCATGAGAGTAACAAGACATAAAAAAATTTGTTGGGTTTTAAATTATAATATTTCTGATATTTTCTGGTTGTCGGGTGTAACTTAGTGGAACATGTTCACAGTGAATGTGAATTACACATGTGGTTACTCTGCTAGGACACCTGTGTGACCGTTAAGGGAAAGAACTACATACATCCATTTAAAAGTCCTTGGATGTGTCTAAAAGCTGAAAGAAAACTGTGTAGGTTGGAAAGCATCAAGACACGTGTTAATTCAGTGTTTGAATAACATCCTGTCTATGAAAGTGCCGTCATCTGCTTGATTTTTGAAGGCTGAGCTATCTATAATATCCCACAATCCTGTGTGAGTAGTTTGGCAGTTTATAAATTAATAATTGTGGTAAATTGTATTTCTAAATGTCTATAAATTTAGTTTTCTTTCCCTCTCCATTTTAACTAGGAAATAATACTTAAATGATTAATGGTTTGCTTGTTTAAGTCTAAAGCTCACTTGAAATTGTTCAGTTTCTTTAAAAACTATTTTTAAGCAAAATTACTGCCTGTGGAGTCAGTATTCTTTGGATTTGGTCACAGAATAAAAAAAAAAGTAGTATTAACTATTATATTATCAATCTTGAAATCTGTGGAAGACTGTTTCTGTCACTGAATAAAAAAAAAGATAATTGCGACTTCTTATTTTGCTATTCTTACGTTTTTCTGATTTTTCTTGTTATTGAGAGAAAAAAAACACTTGAATTTTCTTAGAATTGTGAGATATAAACTCATTATTGTGAGGAAAAAAATCAGAATTGTGATTTATAAACTTAGAATTTAGAATTGTGCTTTTATATCTCAATAAAAAAATAAAAAGCAATTCTGACTTTATGACATAATTGTGAGTAAAAAAGTCAGAATTGTGAGATTTAAACTTGCAATTGTGAGAAAATATTAGTCTTTTCTTCACCTCAAAATTGGACATTATAACTCACAATTGTGAGTTTATATCTTACAATTCTGACTTTTTAACTCAGTTATGTGATATGTTATATGAGATATAAACGCACAATACTAAAACTGTTTTGTTTTTTTTAAATTTGCAATTGTGAGAAAAAAAAGTCAGAATTGTGAGTTTATATATTGAAATCGTGACTTTTTTCATTTCTCAAAATTGTAAGTATATATCCCGCAATTCTGTAAATAAAAAGTCAGATTTGCAAATTTATATCTTGCCATTCTGGCTTTAAATCTTGCAATTGTAAGTTTATATCACACAATTTTGCCTTTATAAATCACTTAAAAAAGTTTATGTCTCAGAGTTATGAGTTTATTCTGACTTAATTTCTCAGAACTGAGTTTATATCTCACAGTTCTGAGAAAAAAAAAACGTCAAAATTGCAAAGATGTAAACAAGCAATTGGGAGAAAAAAAGTCAGAATTGTGAGATTAAAAAGTCACAGTTACCTATTTTTTAATTCAGTGGCGGAAACAGGCTTCCATAGAAATCAATTATGCTGCATTTATTTATCTACTTTATTTTTTTATTTATTCTAGAAAAAGTGATTTTTTTTTTGGAAAGTTTACAAGTACAGCATTTATTTGAAACAGCAAAAATATATTATTAACCATATTATTATCAATCTTGAAATCTGTGGAAGACCGTTTCTGCCACTGAATAATAATAATAATAATAATAATAATAATAATAATAATAATAATAATAAAAAGATAATTGCGACTTCTTGTCTTGCAATTCTGACATTTTTCAGATTTATCTCGTTATTGCAAGAAAAAAAACAATTGCGAATTCCAAATTTTCTTAAAGTTGTGAAATATAAACTCGTTATTGTGAGAAAAAAAAAACAACAACTCAGAATTGTAATTATAAACTTGCAATTGCAAGAAAAAGTGTTTTAGAATTGTGCTTTTATATCTCGCAATTCTGACTTTATAACATAATTGTGAGTTAAAAAATTCACAATTGTGAGATATAAACTCACAATTCTGAGAATATATTAGTCTTTTCTTCACCTCAAAATTGGGCATTATAACTCACAATTGTGAGTTTATATCTTGCAATTCTGACTTTGCAATTGGTAATTGCAAGTTTATATCTCACAATTGTGACTTTTTAACTTGGTTGTTATAAAGTTAGAAGTGCGAGATATAAACACAATTCTAAAACAGTTTTTTTTTTTGCAATTGCGAGTTTATAATCACAATTCTAAGACAAAAAGACTGAATTGCAAGATGTAAATCTGAAATTTTGAGGAAAAAAAGTCAGAATTGCTAGATTATATATTGAAAGTGTGACTTTTTTTATTTCTCAGAATTAAAGTTTATATTCAGCAATTCTGTGAATAAAAAGTCAGATTTCCATTCTGGCTTTATCTTACAATTGCAAGTTTATATCAAGCAATTTTGACTTTATAACTCACAATTCCGAGTTTTTTCTCAAAATTATGAGTTTATATCATGCAATTCTGACTTTATTACCTCACAGTTCTGAGAAAAAAGTCAGAATTGCAAAGATGTAAACTAGCAATTGGGAGAAAAAAGTCAGAATTGTGAGATAAAAAGTCACAATTACCTATTTTTTAATTTAGTGGCTTCCATAGAAATCAGTTCTGCTGCATTATAATTTATTTATATATTTTTTATGAAACGGTGATATTTTTTTCAGGAAAGTTCAAAAGAACAGAATTTATTTGAAATAGAAAACTTGAAAAGCTGTTTTAATCCAGTTTTGATATACTCTAACCACTCTGATCTCTGTAATATTGTGTGCTGGAACAGTGAAGAAGGCCCTGGAACCAGTAAAGCTGAACGGATGGGGGACACCTGAGGTGAACAGCGAAACCATGCAGACCAGTGAACCCTGGGTGTTTGCCGGCGGAGACATCGCCGGCTTGGCCAACACCACCGTGGAGTCTGTCAACGATGGCAAACAAGCTTCCTGGCACATCCACAAGTACATCCAGGTGGGCTCTCCACTCAATAAGCCAATCCATCTCATTCTGCATTTGGACGTCTTACACAACATACTTAGTGTTTGGCCACAGTTGTGTAGCTCTGAGAGCCTGCTTCACATTATGTGTCAGTGCCAGCAATTTTCAGCATTAGTGTAGCACTCAAAGTTTTACGCTCACAGTTTTTATAGCGAGGGCATTATTCCACAGGGACTTTTTTTTCTCAGGGTGACATCTTGAGTGCTTTTTGGCTTCGACTCTCAAACAGTATAAGTTTCTTGCTTCATTTTCCTAGCTGACGACGATTTTCTATGATTCCGCACACAGACCTAAGCGGCAGCATGAGAGAAGGTTCACGAAGAGGTTAATCGCTAATGTAACTGTGGCCAGAGGAAGTCACGCTGAAGTGTTTGTTCGGCAAATCCATCCCCCCCCAAAAAAAAAACATTCTGTAATTTTGGACTACAGAGAAAGAGCTGTACAAATATTTGCTAATGGGTTCAGCGGTTCAAGATCACGTGAATGATTGAAAGATAAGATCACATTTTGTTGTGGGTGTTGCATTTAAATTTTGGTTACTGAGCTTTGTGTATGGATTTTCAGTGGGATGAGATGTTCTCTTGCACAGCGTGCTTGTTTTTCTGTTTTTTAGCTTTCAAAAAATCTTTCTGTGCTAGTTAGGGGAGACCGGAGGCAGTTGTAACACAATACATTTTCTCAGTCACAAACAAACTAGAGTAATGACACTTACTCAGCACATGCTCAGTGCGGTCTCTCTCTGCCTGAGAAAAATAAGTGCCATCATTTCAACTAGTGAGAAATTGTCAACACAAAACTGTGTGGTGTGAAAGTGTTTTGGATGTCCCGAATTATTCTTTTGATATCTAAACTTTATTTTATCTGTAGTTAGTTTTTTTTTTTTTTTAGAAAAAAAAAAAAATGAATTGCAAATTCTAACACTTTAACTCAGTATAGCTTCAGTGTAGGATTATTTAACTTTAATAATAAATAAATAATATTTTTATAATTTGATTTTTTTTTTTATTTGCACTGCTGGTCGAAAGTTTGGGATCATTACTCCAGTTTTCAGTGTCCCATGATCCTTTAAAAATCATTCTAATATGCTGATTTATTATCAGTACTGGGAACAGTTGTGTTGCTTAATATATACATATTTTTTGGAAGCTGTGATTTTTTTCAGGATTCTTTGATGAATAAAAAGTTGAAAAGAACAACATTTTTTAAAAAATGGAATTTTTTTCTAACAATATACACTACTGTTCAAAAGTTTGAGGTCAGTAAACTTTCATTCCTTCTTTTTTATTTGAAAGAAATTATTACTTTTATTCAGCAAGATTGTGTTAAATTGATTAAAAGTGATAGCAAAGACTTATGTTTTTAGTAAAATTTTTATTTTGAATAAATGCTGTTCTTTTTAACTTTTTATTTATCAAAGAATCCTAAAAAAAGTATCACGTTTTAAAAAAAAATATTTGGCATAGCACAACTGTTGCCAGCATAGATATTCTAATAATAAATCAGCATATTAGAATGGTTTCTGAAGAATTAGATTAAAAAAATGCTCTGTTGGATTGAGATCTGGTGACTGTGGAGTCTATTTGAGTGTAGTGAACTCATAGAAACCAGTTTGAGATTATTTGAGCTTTGTGACAAGGTGCATTATCCTTCTAGAAGTAGCCACAGTGATCAGGGATGGACATGGTCAGCAACAATACTCAGTTAGGCTGTTGGATTTAAACAATGCTCAATTGACAAGGCAGGATGGATCCATGCTTTCATGTTGTTTATGCCAAATTCTGACCCTACCATCTGAATGCCGCAACAGAAATCAAGACCCATCAGACCAGGAAATCTTCTTTTGTTCAATTTGGTGAGCCTGTGCGATTGTAACATTGGTTTCCTGTTGTTAGCTGACAGGAATGGCATCTGTGGTCTTCTCCTGCTGTAGCCCATCTGCTTCAAGGTTCGACATATTGTGTGTTTACAGATGCTCTTCTGCATACCTCATTGGTAACGACTTTTTTATTTGAGTTACTGTTGCCTTTCTATCAGATTGAACAAGTCTGGCCATTCTCCCCTGACTTCTGGCATCAAGAAGGCACTTTGCCCATAGAACTGCCACTCACTAGATTTTTTCTCTTTTTTGGACCATTTTCAGTAAACCCTAGAGATGGTTGGACATGAAAATCCCAGTAAATCAGCAGTTTCTGAAATACTCCAACAACTATGCCATGTTCAAAGTCTCTTAACTTCTTTTTTTCCCCCACATTCTGATGCTCAGTTTGAACTTCAGCAGATCGTGTTGAACATGTCTACATGCCTAAATGCATTGAGTTTCTGCCATGTGATTGGCCATGTGATATTTTTGTTAATGAGCGGTTTAACAGGTGTACAGTACCTATCAAAGTGGCCTGTGAGTGTGTGTGTATATATAGTAATCATTATTTATAACTATATAAGTTATTATAATTATGAAATAATTCAGATTTTTTTTTCTCGCAATTCTAACTTTTTTCTTAGAATTTTGAGATATAAGCTTGCAGTTCTCAGAATTACGTGATATAAACTCGTAAAGTCAAACTCATTAATCTGGGATATAAAATCGCAAATCTGACTTTTTTTAAATATAAATTGCAAGTTTATATCTCGCAATTCTGACTTTAACAAACTATTGCGAGTTAGTAAGTCAGAATTGAGATATAAACTCGCAATTCTAAGAACAATCTTTTCCCCCTCAAAACCAGACTTTGTAACTCGCAATTGCAAGTTTATATCTCACAGTTCTGGGAAAAAAAGACAAAATTGTGTGGTATAAACTCGTAATTATGAGTTATAAAGTCAGAACTGAAGACATAAAAATAAACTAAACTCTAACTATAAACTCTCAAATCTGACTTTTTTTTGCAGAATTACATGATAGAAATTAAAATTGGACTTTATACCTCGTATTTCAAGTTTATATCTCACAATTCTGAGAAAAGAAGTCAAAATTGTGTGATATAAACTCGCAATTGTGAGTTATAAAGTCGGAACTCTCAAATCTGACTTTTATTTTTAGAATTGCGTGATATAAACTCGCAATTACGATACAAACTCACAATTCTGAGATATAAAATCACAATTCAGAGTTTTTTAGATATAAACTGCAAGTTTATATATTGAAATTGTAATTTTCTTCCTCAGAATTGTGAGTTTCAATTGCGAGTTAGTTGGTTAGAATTAAGATATGTATAAAGTCAGAATAGCAAGACAAACTCATAATTCTGAGATATAAAATCACAATTGGACTTCATAACTCTCAATTACAAGATTATATCTCAATTCTGAGAAAAAAGTCAAAAATGTGTGAAATACAAAGACCTGCATTTGCAAGACAAAAATCAGAATTTTGAGATTTATAAAAAAGTCAGAATTGTAAGGTAAGATAACTTTATTCAGTGGTGGAAATGGGCTTTCATAGATAATAAATAACATCTCTGAAGATATTATAAATATTTAAAATAATTTTAAAATAATTATATATATATATATATATATATATATATATATATATATATATATATATATAT